>NC_092781.1:17911337-18229744 GCF_047496795.1 Chiloscyllium punctatum | reverse complement strand
TGATGCTATTGGACTGCAACATTGTCCTGTATAAAGGCTGTTTTTTCTCTGCACGTTCTCAGTATGTCCTCCATGGAAGGGCCCGGGATTCCCAGAGGGAAAGTACTGTGTTGGATGACGATACAGATAGAATTTTATATCTGGTGCTTTGATGAGGCAGGAACTATTCAGGAGGGGTAGTTTGCGAAGGTGGTAAGGAGATGAAGGTGCAGAGAGAAGGGCAATTACACAGGAGCGTTACTCCTGATATAAGGGAAGCTGAGAGAGATTGACAGAGAAGGTATGGTAGAGAATGAGAAAGATTGACAGGGAGGGCATGGGACTGGCTGACAACGGTTGACATAGAGAGTAGGGGAGAGGTTGAGAGAGATCGGCAGGGAGGGAATGGAGGAGGCTGAGAAACATTGACAGTAAGGGTATGTGAGAGGCTAAGGGATGATTAGGAAGAGAGAGAGAGGTAAAGGGAGGGTGTGAGGGGAAGAAGAGACTGCGAGACTGGACAAGGTGCAGACATTGTGGGGCAGGGCAGGTTATCATGAATTTGGAATCGTTTCCCATAGGAACTGTAAGAGATGAGGATGGTCAGGAGCATCAGATAGATGTATCGAACAAGGAGCGGTTTCTCTGTTTAGAATTTCTATCTTGACGTTTATTGCATATAAATTAGAGACTATGGAATTCCTGTCCTCTCAACGATTGTTAATCGATGGACTTTTATATATAGGGGTGGATAATGGAAGAGCCATAGAGGGGGCAATTCGGTGGGTGATGAAGATGAACAAGAGTAGGCAATTAGAGAGTAGCAAGTCCTTATTCCTGAGGCGGTGAGAGATTAGCCGCAAATTGACAGTAAACGTTTTGGGCAGGGTTGGGTGTGTTTAGTGAGACAGACTGGGAGACAGATTGTTACAGAAGAGAGTCTACATTACGGCCAGAGTGTGCACGGGACAGAGTAATATGGATTTGGCATCTCAAAGGGTAATTGTATTATATGAGTCTTTCTTCAATCTGCGATTTCGGAGTAGAAAAAATTCCAAAGTTTGAAACAGGTCACTTGGCTCAAAGAAAACACACCAAATGTCCAAGTTACCCATATTTAAACCCTACCTGCAACGCTGCAATCCCCATGCCTAATTCATCCAACCTACGCCCTAAGGGCAATTTAACACGCACAGCTTTGGACTGTGGGATGAAACCGGAGAAAACCCGCACACACACAACGAGAGTGTGAGAATGCCACGCGAACAACTGCATGAGACTGGAACTGAACGTGGGTCCTAGGTCCTGTGAGGCAGCGGTGCGAACCACTGAGCCATAGTGTCGTACATTTGTAACGGTATTTCTATCCTTCTTTCTCTCTCTTTGGTTTTCTTTCAGTCTTTACGTATCTTTCACCCTCCCTCCGTCTTTTTTGCCATTCTGCATCCCGGAGTTATTCTACCCTCACTCTCTTCTCTCTTTTGGCGCGAATCACTTGGCACCCGATCCCCTAACTGGGTTATGTTTGGACTCGTTTGTACAGGATATGTGAATAGCTAATAGTGGGCTTTTCCTGTTCCTAGTGTTATCTGAGATTGACATCCTGCGTGTTTAAACACTTCCTCAATGAGGGACAGTCAGGCGATGCCGAAGGACTGAGATTTTGCTGTACATGAAGGCAGTCAGTCAGAAATTAGGTTTAATGACTGCATATATTCGCTATGTCCTCCTACCCAGGGTCTGGGACTGAGCGAGGGGTGGAGGGTATGAGAAACAGATGAGATACCAACGGTCTTTGTACACATGAGTGTTTAATGGAGGAGCTATTGACGGGCCACTTTTGGTCGGTATTGAGACAGGGCAATTGCGGGGAAGGGGTCGGAGAAGTTTTTATATTGGAACACTGAAACATTCAGTGAGGGAGGAGCCCTGAGCTACCCATGCCTTGGGAATGATTGATGGGGACAGTGCATAGTGACCTTTCCTCTGTATCAAACCAGGTGCTGTCCCTGCCTTGAGAATGCTTGGAGGGGGCAATGTGCATACTGATTTAAACAAATTCAAACCCCCATGCTGAACATGGCCTTTGTGTTTGACCACGGCCAGTGTGGCAGGCTCTTCACGCTGTACATAAATCTGCACTTTACATATCCTGAAGTGATTTATGGGGACAGTGCAGAGTGAATTAATCCTGTGCCTAACATCGTGCTGTCTCAGTTCTGGAAGTGATCAATAGGGATACTGTGGGAATGATTTTATAAAATGATCTGCATATTTTACAAGGGGAAATGCAGGAGGATCTTTATTCCCTATCTAATCCCATGTGGTCCTTATCCTTTAACCAAAACATGCTGCGCTGGAAAAACACAGCAGGTCAGACAGCATCAAAGAAGCAAGAGAGTTGAAGTTTCGTGCAAAAGCTCTTCAACATTTCTGATGAAGTCACTTTTACCGAAACATCATCTCCCCTGCTCGTCCAATGCTGTCTGATCGGCTGTGCTTTTCCAGCGCCACAATTTTAGACTATGATCTACAGTATCTGCAACCCTCACTTTTTCCTTGATGGAGAGAGTGCAGAGTGAGTTTTAATCTATTTATTGATCAACGAAAAAAAGAACTGACAAATTTACAGCCCAGGAACAGGCCCTTCGGCACTCCACGACTAAGCCAATCCAACGCCACTGTTTAAACCTATCGCCCAATTCCTCAGGATCTCTACTTCTTTGCTTCCCACCAACTCATGTATCTGTCCAGATGCATCTATAAGGAATCTACAGTGCCTGCCTCTACTACCTCGGCTGGCAACGTTTTACAGGCACCTACATTCTCTGTGTAAAGTGATTTCCACGTGTTTCCTCTTAGAATTTTCATCTCTCACCTTGAATGCATGATCTTTCGTTATAAAATCCACCACCCTGGGAAAAAGCTTATCTCGATCCACACTGTCTGTAACCTTCATGATTTGGGATGTCACAATCTGATCCACCCTCAATCTCCTTTTTTGTAATGAAAACATTCCTATCCTACTCAACCTCTCGTCATAGCTAGCACTCTCCATACCAGGCCACATTCTCAGAAACCTTCTCTGCACCCTCTCCAAATCGTCCTCAGCGTTTTTGTAATGTGGTGACCAGAGTTTTACACCGTTTTCAAAATGCGGCTGAATCAATATCTTGTACAAATTTAAAACTACCTGTCTGCTCTTATGCTCAACTCCACGTCCGGTTAAGGCAAGCATACTATATGCCGTCTTGACCGCTCTGTCCCCCTGTGCAGCCACCTTCACGGTAAAATAGACCTGAACATCCAGGTTTCTCTTGCTCATCAACATTTCCGAAGACTCTTCCGTTTACAGTATCGTTCGCTGTGGAATTAGATTCTCCAAAGTACATCACCTCACATTTGTCAGGATTAACCTCCAACTGCCACTACTCTGCCCAACTCTCCAGGCTGAGACGGACAAATGCTGTCTCATCCCGTAATGAACATGTCGTTCCTTGTTTAATGGCGACAGTGCAGTAAAATTTATTATGCATAGAACGATATGTTTTGCATTTCATGAGAGTTTGTGCTGGGGGCATTGCAGATGGAGCTTTAATTTGTACAGAACACCACACTATACCTGCCCTGAAACTGGCTGATTGCGACATTGACGTGGGAGATCCAAATGTGCTCCGTATGTGTCCTAGGATTGTTTGATGGGAACAGTATAAGAGGAAGCATTACATTTGAACTAACACCGTGTTGTACCTGTCCTAGATGCTTTTTATGGAGACAGGGTATGGCATGTTTTAATGAATATCTAACTCCATATTGAGCATGACCCAGGCATACATAAAGTGCTCGCTTGGGGAATGGTTTAACCCCATGCTGTGCCTGTCCTGGGAGTGTTTGATGGGGACAGTGCAGCGTGAGTTTCATTCTAACCACTGTACGTTTTCGAGCAGAGTTGGTTGACACAGTGTGCGATGTGATTTAATCACGTAACCATGCTGACCCGGGCCTGTGTTTTGGACAAAGGCCAGTACAACAGGAAGTCTCCTTCATATCGAAGTCGATGCTTTAGCTATTCTGGCATACATGAGATGAAAAGTGCACAATTACCGTTATTCTTTCTCTGGCACTTTGCTGAAAGTGTCCTGTAAGTGTGTGGTGGACATTAATACAGATGGATCTTTATTATCTTCCCAATATCGCACTTAGCTGTCCTTCAATGTTTCATGGGGCTCGTGTAAACAGAACTTTAAAAAGTATCTACCACTTTCCGTACCTCCCCTGAGATTGTTTGATGGGCGCAGAGTAACGGAATACCTAACATGTATCAAAAGCTATTCTGTATCTATCCAGATAGAGCTTGATGAAGACAAGAGATGAGGATTTAATTGGTACCCAACCAGATGATGCACCTGGCCCGGGAATGTTTAGTGGGGACAGCAGAGAATGAGCTTTAACTTGTATTTTAAATTGTCTTCACCCGCTCCTTGGAATGTTTGATCTGAACAGCTTTGAGGAAGCTTTAACTTGTTTTTAACCCACTGGTGTACGTTCCCATGAGTGTTCGATGGTTGCTGTGTAGTCTGCTTTACTATGTATCGAATGCTGTGGGTATCTCAAACCCTGGGAGTGTTTGATGGAGGAGACCGTCGATGAAGGTGATTTCAATGTAACAGCATGCTGTATGTGTCTCAATATGTTACTCAATATTGTTCCTGTCCCAATGGATTTCTTGGTGGAAGTTTGTGTGTTGATTCAATCAATACCTAAGTGTATGCTGAACACAGACTGGGAATGTGAAAATACCGAGTGTAGTAGGAGCTTTACTCTGTGTCTACCTCCGTTCTGTAAGCATCCTTTAGTGTACCTGCAGCTTTATTCTGTCTCTAATCCCGGGATGCATCTGTTTTAGAGTGTTTTGGGGGGAAATAGACTGAGCTTTACTGTGTATCTCACACTGAACAGTCTTTGTCCAGGAAGTCTTTGACAGATAAAGTGCGTGGTGTGAATTATTCAATGACTAACACATGCCAAACATGTCCCGCAAATTTGACCATTGACCGGTGTATTTGGAGATTCACGTTTCTATCTCGCTAGGTCTGTTCCAGTTCTGGGAATGTTTGATGGGGATAGGAAGAGTGGAAATTTAATTAACATCTAACCTTGTGCTGAAACTGCCTTGAGATTGGTTGATGGTGACAGTGTAAATGAAGATATTAATCTAAAACTAACGCTGTGCTGTGCCTGTGCTTCAGTGGTTGATATAGGCAGGGTGGGCTGATGATTTAAGGAATATAAAACCCTTCAGTGAACATGGTTTGGAAATTTGAAAAGCGGGTTCACTCTGTATTTAAGCCCGTGCTGCACCTGTCCTTGAGTGCGTGTTTAATAACAGTGTAGATGATGATCCAAACATATATTGTACCTGTGCTGCGAATATTGATGCGGGAAGTATGAAGGGAGTTTTAACTTGAGAGTTGTGCTGCGTATGTCCTAGGACTATTCGGTGGGGCATAGAGTCGACAGAGCTGTACTGAAAGTTTAAAAGCATAAAAGTAGTCTTACTTTCAGAATAAAGGTTTAGAGGCTGGTCATGTTCCGAGTATTAGAAAAGTACTCGGTTTCAGGTGTGCTACTTATGCCCCATAAGTTCTATTCAATACCTGACCATGTGACGTAACTGTCATTTCGCGTTTGACGTGGACAGTGCAGAACGTGATGATGTTGCTCCGTCAAAGAGGGTTTTTTGTTCTCGTCTTTTTGAAGCAGTGTCCCAATGACGGAGTTGCCGAAATATCTGAATTGGCTACTTTAATAATGACTGCCAGATACTACCTAAGGAAACAATCAGGGATTTTTTTTTTAGGTTTGGTTGATTTTGAAACATTTCTGCGATGAAAGAATAGTGACCAGTCGTCCCAGTTCAGCGTTTTATTTTTTATTGGTTTAGGTTTAATGCTCCAGGTCAAGGAAAGCTGCTGTGGAAAAAGGTTGCTGGATTAACAGAGATTTTCTTACTGATTATCTCTTACATTTCACTCCTGTAAGATCGTGCGTTTGAATTTACCTGTTTTCCAAGGAGTGTGTATGCTAGAAATTGGAACAGCACCATTAAGTTGCAATAGAGTCAATTTTGTTTCTATGTATTTTAAGTCATTCTATATTCTGCTGAATTTTACATGTGTGTCATTCTTTACTTTGTAAATACCTTCTGCTGCTTTTATGAACCAGAGTAGCTTGACAACCCACATTACTCTTGGAATAGCCACCTTACATTTGTTTGAAAAGCTAAAAAAATTACGGTCTGGGTGATCTTCTTGTAATGTTTTGAGGGGCTCTGATTTGGTCCATTGCAAGAGTGAGTTTCAATTTAACTCAGATGCTGTGGCTCACTTGTCCCGAGTGTGCTTCATGTCGGAGTGTTTAGATGTTTTTTTTTAACTTGTGACTTATCCAGTGTTGTTCCTGTCCTGGGAGTCCTTGCTGCAGACAGTGCTGATCTGATCTATTCATGCTGAACGTGGTCAGAAATTTTAGGAAGGTTCATTTAGGTGTGGCTTTTCTGTGTATCGAAACTGGTACTGTCCATATCCTGGTAAGAAGATGGAGACAGTGCAGTGTGAGAATTGTTCCGCATCTAACCATTTTATACATCAGTCCCATTTACCTGATGCAGATTTACCCCTGATCCACTGACCGCTCAGTAGTAGCAACGATTACGTTCTATCACGTGGTCTTAAGAAATTCATCAAGGATCCTTCCATCGCACGTTTCAATTTAATGGCACACTATATGGTTACCTTCTGTTCCAAATCACTCACTATCCTTTCATGAAAATATGTCGCTGTTCAATCAATGTCACTGGTTTAATAGCCTCCCTTATCGCATTCTAAGTCTTCCCATAGCTTACAGGCCACAACAGTTCAAGAAGGCAACTCACCAACACCTTCTCAGGGGAAACCAGGGAAAGGACAATCAATACTTGTCTAACCAGCAATGCCTTCGTCTCATAAATTAATTAGAAATAAAAAAAGAGCAAACATTTCTCATGTCGGACACAGGTCTGGGTTTCGCGAATGAAGGCTGATCGGGTCCAGTCAGTTCCTTGGTTGTTGTGAACAGTGAAAAGGATATTTTTTGAAATATTCTGTTAGTCTGGCAGAGGAAAGACCTACGTACCTAGCATGACATGTACACTGACTATCATTTACCATATTACTGAGCTGTGAGATGGACAGAAGAAATTAAAAGGTATTCGTACCTGGATTCGAGAACATTTGGGGACAATGGTAATATTGCCATGAAAATTATTATATGTGAATATTAGCACATTATAGTTGTACAAGGAATGTGTAATGGTACGTTTCCAACACCATGCATTTAATATTAGTTTGACCTTGGATAAGCAAAAATGAGGGATTATCCAAAGATGACATGCCATTCGGTGGTGTGGAGGACCACTGCTTAGCACTGCTGCATTACAGCGCCAGGACCCTGGTTCGATGCAAGCCTGAGTGTATTTTGCATATTCTCCCCGTGTCTACACGAGTTTCCTCCCACAATCTTAAGATGTATAGTTGAGTTGAATTGGCCGTGTTAAAATGCGCATAGTGTTCAGAATTATGTAACTTGGCTCCATTAATCAGAGGATAAGATAGGGAAATGCGTCTGGGTGGATTACACTTTGGAGGGTTGATGTCTACTTCTAGGGCTGAAGGGCCTGTTTCCACACTATTGGGATTCTGTTTCTTTAAATTCATAAATGATGTGATTTTGCTGTTAATATTTAGGACAATACTGAACACATTTAATTATAAAATTTCATCTTGAGTCAGAAACAAGGATGTTGACCTGGCAATATGCTTGGCCATGAATGTGGCTGCAAGGTTCTGTTTCGACACTGACATTGTCGACCTGACGTGCAATGGATATGGTTTATGAGGAACACAATTACAGTAAAAATGCGCTGAACGGGTCTATCACCTTCAAACCTCCTTCATTTAGGATCGGATCCAAGGTGCAAATTTGCACAGCCTAGGTGATGCAACAGAAGTCATCAGTAGCAATAAACGTGTGAAGCATGGTTTTCTGGAAAGTCATTTGTATGACTGTGAGACTATGTTTGAATCTGAACTGGTCCCAGTGCCAGTCGATTTCCAGTCTTCCATATACACTTCCCAGTTGTTCAGGGATGTCCTTAACTGCTCGGTTGTGAGTGGTTGTGTGAATAATCGTGCAGAACAAGTCTGGAAGCTGTCTGGACAAGTATGGGAGATGCCCCCTGTGTTAGAGGCAGTGGTGGAGCCCAGTTGTACTGAACCTGAATGCAACCTGTTTAAAATCGATTTTCAATGTATTTGCTGATGGAAAAATGGTGTGTGCACTGATCTGAACATGAATCAGTTGTTTACGGTGTTGGCTAACTTCTGTAATAATTCACTGTGTATTCTGGTAATTTAATTATTGATCACTGTAATTACCTTCAACTGAAAAGTAAAAAAAACCTTTATATTTGAAAATAAGTCTGAAATAGAGTGTTATTAACTCTATCGTGGAAAGTGTAAAACTGGACTCCTGAATATTTCTGCCAGAGAGATCAAGCAACAGTCGGACCATTGTCTGCAGTGTCACATTCTGTCATCTTGAGTGTTTACCAGACAGCGCCATCACCATATCATTAAGGTTTACAGCATGGCAACACGCCCTTCGGCCCAACATGTCGTTGCTGGTCAGTTTTCAAAGCTAAACTTCTCTCACGTGACTGCGCTGAATTCATATCCTTCCATTCCTAACTGATCCATGTACCTGTCAAAACCTTCCTTATAAGACAAAATTGTACTCGCTTTCCAATTTAGTTAGCATCATAATAACCTTGTTCTGCACTCTTTCCACTTTAATGATATCCTCTCTGCAGGACAGTACTAAACACAATTCTCCAAATGTAGCCTCATCCATGTTTTGCAAAACTGCAAAAAGGCGAACCAAATTGTCTTCTGAATGGTTTCACCAACGAAGCATGCCAAAAGGCTCCTTCACAGTCTCTTGACCTGTGATTCCAATTTCAATTAACTGTGAATCGACACCGCTGGATCCCTTTGTTCTGCAGCACTCATCAGTGCTGTATCATTGACTGTTGCTACGACACAGCGGGAAACTGCTCTGTTAATTATACCAGACACACACAAAAGCTCACTTCACCTCGTTATCTATTCAAGCATGACTGACTGAGAGCTCACCAAATTCCACTGATGAACAAAAATATCGGCTCATCTCAGTGGTTCGATATTCTCAAAGATTCAAAGTCACATTTGATTGTGTTTAGTATTCTGAGGCATTATTTAAACTGTTAGCAAATTCAAATGGTGGTTAGAACAACTGAGGTATCCAGTTGACAGCCAATTGCTTCATATTTTCAACTTTCCAATACAGTTACATACAGGTGCTTCATGGTTTTCAGCTTTCACACGAACTGAAAATTCGAACCCATACCTTCAAATTCATAACACCTCCACCATTAAGAAAAAAAAACCTTCATAATGAAAAGTTGGCTTCACTTTTCTCTCGAATTCTTAATCGTATTTGCATGAAATACGTTGGACATCCTGCAAAATTTGTACATATATATAGTATATATAGGTATCTGTTCAAACTTATATACACTTCTTTCCTTTAAGTCCGCAATAACGCATCTACTATCACAATGTATACTATATGCAACTTGTGAGATTTGGAAAGTACATTCTGTAACTTAAGAACCCAACGACATAGTCTGATTTCATTTTCTAAAAATCATTCCAAATATGTAAGAAGCTTCTGATCCGTGTACAAAACCGCCTCTGACACATTGTTCATCACATAAACATTAAAATGTTTTATGGCCATTAGCAAACTCAATAACTTCTTTTCGATGGCATAGTATTTTTGCTGGTGGGTGTTGAGTTTCTTTGAAAAGCAACCAAATGACAGTTCAATTCCATCCTCATCTACCTGTAGCAGTATACCTCCACTCCTATATCGCTAGCATCGAATGTAACTTTGAAGGGTTTTGAAACGTTTGGTGTAGCTAAAGCTGATGCCGTCGTTCATAATGCTATTGCATTGTCAAATTGTTTTTGGCGTTGCTCTGTCCACCGAACTTGTGTGGCGTTCTTCAACAAATCTGTTAATGGTGTCACTGTGCTCCTGAAGTTTGCAAAAATGTGCGGTCGAATGCGCTCAGTTCGAAAAAAAACTGAAGCACCTCTTTCTTTCAGGTCGGCTGTGGTATTTCAGCGATGGTTTTCGTCTTTGCATGCATTTGGGCCAATCTACCAAGACCGAAGTTATGTTCCAAGGATGTCACCGCTGCCTCTACGAATTCTATTTTCTTTCAGTTTATTACTAGTTTTGCTTCTCTTCAGCGTTTAAAGAGATCTGCCAACTGCACCATGTGACTTTCTAGGACTCATTGACGATTACGAAATAATCTAGACAGAAGGCTGACGTTGTTAATGCAGTCACGAATCTGTTCATGAGTCTTTGGAATGTGGTTGGTGCTTCCTTCCTTCTAATGAGCATCATTTTGAATTGATATCGCCTATTTGGATTGACAAATGCGAACATTCCTTTCACTTTCTTGGATAAAGCTACCTGCTAATAACCACGGAGGGAGTCAACATTTGTGATTCAACTGGCTTGTCCAACATCCTCTCAATTGTCCTCCAAAATGGGTATTGTGTATAAGTCAGATATTGATACGACGTTAATCTTCCGGTAATACACACAAAGTCATTGAATCCCTGCAATTTTGAGCGAACTTGATTGGCGAACCCCACCCAGTCTGACTCAGTTTGATGTTACCTTTCCTGAATATCGCATTCTCTTCGGTCTGGCCCTGTGTGGTTTTGAAAGCATTTAGGCTGTAGGCGTGTTGCTTTGTCGGAACAGAATTTCCAACATCTACCTCAGGTATAATAGCATTCGTCCTCCACAACATACTTCTCCATATGTACTCATACTGCTGCAACATTCTGACATCTGGGTTCTTTGCTCGTGAGGAAGGTAGTTCAATAAACAACCACATTACTAACGGACTTCCTCATTGTTTAACGAATTTTGAGACATATCAAAGTCCAGAACGTCTCAATTTGATTCCTCAGTAGGCGAGTCACCAATTTCACCAGTTCTGTCTCACTGATTTCAACGTATTCACATGACATAAGTGAAACAAGTATTTTTTTCCGACCTGGATTTATTACCAGATACATTACCTGCTCAGCTATTTCTCAATTTGCTCGGGACAATTAAAATTGGCTTTGAATGGATTTCTACCACTGGTAACAATACTAATACATCAAGCCCACAGGAAAACGTCCGAATTTCAAAGTTTTTATTTTATCAGTCTATGCCGTGCCATCTTCAGGTGCTGTTTAAATACCACACATAACTGATTTAATCTCTCCCTCCTCTCCGATACATCATCCAATTGTGACATGTCTGACTTAGTTTCTGTCCATTTCTTTTCAAATAATCTAAAAGGGCCTCTCACTTCATGTCCGAAATAAGTAGATTCTTTGGGGCATCTCTAATGGCAAACAACAGGAGTCGGATACCATTATGCCAATCATTCAAGTAATCCTGACAACACACTTTTAACGTGTCCTTTAAACTCTGATGACACCTTTCTAAAGCTCCCTAGGATTCAGTATGGCACACATTTGATTTTAGACTGCTGTGTGCCTAACATATCCATAAATACATTGAACAGCCCAAAAATTCAAATTAGACACTTGCTTTGAGTGAATCGCTCTGAGTAGTTCATAGCGCGTGAATAAGCTTATAACTCTTCTTCGACGCTTTGACTTAATACTTTGCAATAGCATGCCGGAAATATGGTAGACACGTCCATTATCGTTAGCAAGGACTGGTTCCCTCTTTTTGGTATCGGGAAGGGATCGACACACACAAACAGAAATCACGTGGAAGGATCTTTGCAAGTGGGAATCAGCAACAAAAGTTCCGGTTTTATTACTGCCTTATTGGCATTTTGACATTGACGTCCAAAATTAACAATATCCTTGTGCATTCCAGGCCAATAGAAATGTGTTTGCAGCTTTGCCTGAGACTTCTGTGCAACTGAGTGAACTCCTACCGGTAATTCATGTGCTCACCGTACCAATTTCTGTTTGCATGCTACTGTCAACACAATCTAGTGGAGTTCAGCCACTTTGTACTCTTCCCTTACCTGCTGTGGTTTCCATTTTCGTCTGAGGATTCCATCTTTGAGATAATAACACTCAAAATATTGCCGGGCACCTTTTATGAGTATCTATCTATATATCTGACTGCTTATCTATCTATCTATCTATCTATCTATCTATCTATCTATCTATCTATCTATCTATCTATCTATCTATCTATCTATCTATCTATCTATCTATCTATCTATCTATCTATCTATCTATCTATCTATCTATCTATCTATCTATCTATCTATCTATCTATCTGTCTGTCTAACTATCTATCCATCCATGTATCTATCTAAGGTGTAGATTTACTCGCTGAGATGTAGGTTTGATATCCAGATATTTCATTAGCCACATCATTAGTGGCGAACTCCAAGTGAAGCGAAGCTGCGGTCTCCTGCTTTTTATTTATATTCTGGCCCTGGATGGGCTTCCTGGGGTGTGTGGTGATTATATTTCCTGTTCGTTTTCTGAGGTGTTGCTAAATGATATCTAGATTTATGTGCTTGTTTATGGCGTTGTGGTTGGAGTGCCAGGCCTCTAGGAATTCTCTGGCATGTCTTTGCTTAGCCTGTCCCAGGATAGATGTGTTGTCTCAGTCGAAATTGTGTTTTTTTCATCCGTGTGAAGGGCTATGAGGGACAGAGGGCCGTCTCTTTTTGTAGCAAGCTGGTGTTCGTGTATCCTGTGGCGAACTTTCTTCCTGTTTGTCCTACGTAGTGTTTGTGGCAGTCCTTGCATGGAATTTTGTAGATGACGTTGGTTTTGTCCATGGGTTGTACTGGGTCTTTTATGTTTGTTAATTTTTGTTTGAGAGTGTTGGTGGGCTTGTGCACTACTAGGATTCCGAGGGTTCTCAGTCGTCTGGCTGCCATTTCTGAAACTTACTTGATGTATTGTAAGATGGTTAGGGTTTCTGGCTGTATTTGGTCTGCTTGTCGTGGTTTGTTCTTGAGGAATCTGCAGGCTGTATTTTTTGAGTATCCGTTCTTCTTGAACACGTTGTAAAAGTGGTTCTCCTCTGTTTTCTGAAATTCGTCTGTGCTGCAGTGTGTAGTGGCTCGTTGGAATAGTGTTCTGATGCAGCTTCGTTTGTGTGTGTTGGGATGGTTGCTGGTGTAGTTACGTATTTGGTCAGTGTTAGTTGATTTTCTGTATACAGAGGTTTGTAGTTCTCCGTTGTCCTTTATTTCGACTATGACATCCAGGAATGCGAGTTTGTTGTCGGTTTCTACCTCCTTGGGGAACTTTATGCTTGTGAGGGTGTTGTTGATGATGTTAAATGTCTCTTCTGTCTTGTTTCGTTTTTTGATTACAAAGGTGTCATCTACATAGTGGACCAAGATTTTTGGTTTACGGTTGGTAGGGCTGTTTGTTCTAGTTTTTGCATTACCGTAGGGTTCTCAGGGAAATCACAGTTAACCTGATTTACAGCTCCAGTGTGATTGGAAATTGAAGGTTGGGAGACAGTTCTGCAAGTATTAGTGTCTGTAGAGACGCCAATTAACTTGTTAGGAGGGGATGCTTTACTACATTTAGAGGTAAGGTTGGAGCGCACACAGCAGGGCTTGGTCATAGAAAAGGCCAATACGCAATTAGTGATGCAAGAAGTTAAAGATGTTAATGTGTATTGGATAGGGGATATAGCAAGTAATATTCAAGACTTTTGGGAGACGTGGGAAGCAGAAGTGTTGACGATGTTGATGAAAGCAAGACTACCTAAATCTGAGCTGCACTCTACAGTGATATGTGATGAGTTGAGGTGTTAGAGAGGCAGTGGCAGCAGGAACTCACTGCTCCCCAGCATTTGAAAAGTGAAGCAATGCTCTTAGGGGAACAGGGAGTGATTCTGCAAATAGAGAGACATGTGTTCCTGGAATAGTGATATGGTATATCAGGCGCCAGACCACATTTACCAGTAAGGGATATTAAACTAAAGACTGAAGAGCTCTGGTCAGGCTTGGCGAAACAGTTAGGCAATGCCACATGCACACGACAGGAGTTTGGGAATCCAGGGATGGCAGCTGTGTTAAAATCCTAACATGCTGCAACTTGACAGGGAATCCGAAGGAAGCCAAGGTCACACCCCAGCGGAGCATGCCAGTGACAGTGGAGGAAGGTGATCAACATGGTAATGAGCGATTGGATGCATTACTAGCTACTTTGTGGTCACAGCATGATACAGATGTGGAGACACTGAAATCAGTTAGCCCCGTGGAAATACGGTTCAAACCAGGAGCTGGGGCAGCAGTGAAATTTCTGACGAATGGAGTTATCCTAAGGTTAGTTATCCCATCGAAAATTAGTTCAGACAATGGGTTTGCCTTCATGCAGAAAGTAGTTCAGCAGGTGCTGCAGTCTTTGAGAATCAATCAGAGGTTTGGGTGCATGTATCGTCCCCAGTCACAGGGTATGGTGGGAAGGTTTAATGGGAAATTGAAAGCCAAATTAAACATGATCTGCGCAAGCACCAACCTTAATTGGGTTGATGCGCTGCCACTAATGAGTTATCGTATGCAGACTAATCGCATGACCAATCTAACACCGCGTGAGATGCTCACAGATAGACCTACGCAAGTGCCCAGGTGGAGAGACCCATACAAAGGCCTAGCTTGGAGCAGTTAAGCTTCGAACTTAAGTAATATATGCAGCAGCTAACTATGATACCTGAGACTATCCACCTGCAGGAAACACAAAGGGAACTGCCACATGTCAACGAGGAAGGACCTACTAAACGCGGGGAGTGAGTGTACGTGCGGGTTTTTCAAAGACGCTAGAATGAGGCGAGGAGAGAGGGACCTTTCGTAGTGACTAAGGTATCACCTACCGCCATCCATATGGAAGGACAGCACATATGCCTTAATCATGCTAATAAGTCTCCCCACCGGCACAAACTAACTTTGACACAGAGCTAAGTGGAGCTGAAGCTGAGGAACTTGGATACGGGCAGACCACACAGAAGGCGAGTACTCCTCAGCAGGGTTTCAAACAAGGTACAGATTATTGGGGATACACATCATTCTCGAAATGATTGTGATGGAGATGTGAAGCATAGTACTCCTGGCAGCGGGGAGGGGCAAGACATGGGGGATGCCCCTGATTCACACCTTTCTGATGCCAGACGTGCATACTCAGACGTGGACACCATTCAATTGGCATACCTAGACTTTTAATGCCAGCGTCTAAAATGCTGGGGGGTAAAGACGTATGAGAAGTGCAGACCTCGATGCCCTAACATGGGCACGCGGCTGTGACAATGCCTGGTATCAATGGGCAAACTATACGATTCTAATGATGGCTAGACAGGACCTTTTCTTGTGTACAAAGGCAAACCCCACATTCTATGTTGTCCCTATCCCTTATAACTGGACCACCTGTACTCAGTGATGTTAGCAGCACTCCAGCCGAACTCTTAACTTGGATGATCCGGATTACAAGCAATCGCATTGCCACTTGGTGACTCCTACTTCAGGTCTCTACGTTCTATCAGCAGGATGATGTGGGCAGGCAGCAACTCCAATGGTGGTGTGGCTATAGCACCCCGTGGTCCACCAGTAAGACTAACTACACGTTCCCCGTGGTTTCTTCCAGGATTCTGGAAGGGTTGAGTTTTGAATGCCTTTAGCGAAATGGCTCTACACCAGTAGGTTATTTTAAGGGTCTTTGCGGGAATACGATTGAACTTGAGGTGGACACCACGTTTGGGTCTGTTTTAAATTCTCAACGCATCCCACTGGCAGAGACTTGGTGGCTCTGTGGTATAAAGGAAGGTTGCTCCCGAAGCTGCCTGCTGACTGGTGTGGCAGCTGTGCTCGTGTAATGCGAGGTAGTTATATCACCACACACAGAGCTTGACGCTACGTCACAGTCAGCCTTGCGCCAACTAAGTGACAGTATGTCCCTGATCCGACAATTCGGATTGATAGCAGAGGACAGCCAAGAGATATTCCGAATGAGGTTAAGGCCCGCAATGAGATTGCCGCGGGATGGGAAGCTATCATCCCTGTGATAGGGGTTAACAAGAATGCTGAATGGATTAATTATATTTATTACAACAAACCGACGTTCACCAATTGTACTGATGATGACCTTGTGGCCTTGGAAGATCAATTGGATCCTACTATCAAAATAACGTGGCCAAAAAGATAGTCCTTAGGTTGGATACTGGTAGAAAAAGGCGGGTTTGTGTGATGTTGGGGAACAAACGTCACACTCTACCTTTATACCAAACAACATTAGCACTGGGGGATATTTTACTAAAGCAATGCAAAATCTAAAGAATCTAAGACAATGTGGGTTTTCATCATCAGACATTTGATAGGCTGAATAAAATCTCACTGTCTTGGGGAGAATGGTTCGTCAAGATTGGTCTTATTGTCGGTGCGGTTTTGCTTGTTGTTGCCTTCATCCTTTGTTGTGCCTTACCTTTTATTAATTCATTTTCAGTTCGTGCCATTACATCGCAAATTGTGGTCATTTCAGCAACCCCGGGAAGTGCTTACTCCTCAGATGGAACCCTACCGTTCTATTAGTATGATCTAACAACCACCATGGTGCAAGGAATTTGCTCACGTGGGGACGCCAATGTTAATTCTGAAGAACGCGCAGGGCCTAGATTGAGGGATCTTGGGTCTTTTTTCCTGGTCTAGTTATTGGTTTTTGGCCCAAGAGACCTCAGGCATGGAGGAAGAATCCTTTAATTCTCAGACTCCGAAGATTATTTAGTCCGTTTTGGGACCTATATTGTTTGTATTGGGAACGAGAGACTGAGCTAATTGTCTTCTTTCTCTGGGTGGGACAAGTAGGTTTCAAAGAGGAGGAATATGGAGAATACAGAAAGCATGGGATGGATTAAAGCATGAAGACAACTCTCAATCTGTGTTCTGTGGAAGGCAGGATGGGATAATCATAGTAGAACGTTCTTACACCAATGAGCAGAGTAAGGTTAAGGCTGAAAGATCACTATGTAATGTTGAGATAACTAAAGTAATAAAGTAAGTTACTCTGTTAAGCGTTATTTAGACGGGATAGGGACCATAAATATTTAGGATATGACATTAAATTATCTAATTCATAGTTAGTAGATTCAGCATCGCACAGGACACTATTGCAATAGATGGAATAGCTAAATATCTATCATGACATTAGTCTGGAATGAAAAGGTCACTGTAACAGAGTTAGCAATAAATATCTAATCGTGATATTAGAATAACATTAAGGATAATGTACAACTGAAGAGACAATGGGAACTAACATCAATGGTTTATTGTGTGGCTAGAGTGAGATACTTTGATATAGTTGGACATGCTGATAAGCTAACAGAAACATGATTAAAAATACAAAATACAAATCCACCGAGCCTGAGGTTCGGCGGCATTCTAGAATCTGTTTTCTCAGTGTCACGGTTTTTTGTTTGCAAATAAAAGACCTACTTCTTGAAGAAATCACTGCATCTCCTTGTGATTCTCTGTATTTTCTCCACAACACCTTCCACTCTCTTACAATTCTTTTGTAATGTTTTTCAAGCATTTGGCAGTGTTTTCTTCTCATTGTTTTGTAGTGGAGGAACCTCCCTTCTCCCAATTTCTAACCATCATAGGATGACATTCTTGCTGGAAGCATATTTGCCTTTTGCACTGATATATATTCATCTACCATCTCTGCTCCTCTTCTCACTTCTTGAACGTGTTTCTTCATTCACATGAATACTCATCAACTTTGGAAGAGAGTTTTTAAATTGCTCCTGCAGAATTATTTCTCTTAAAGACACATCGTTCTTAATTAATATTTTTCTGTCCCTCACTCATCTGTCAAAATTACCATGTTTAATTCTTTCGAACTCAACAAAGGTGTGACCTGTTTCACTCTTCTGTTACTGAAGCGTTGTCTCAATGCTTCTGGTACCAATTCATAAGCTATCAAAATAGCCTGTTTTACATCTTCATAGTTCTCTCGATCCTTCGTGTAACAGGTCTACAAGTACGCCACTAGCTTTGGCTAGCTGGCTTATCTAACCTAGCATTTCCCACATGTCCTCTGATCACTCCATCTGCCCAACCAAGTTTTCAAATGAAATAAAGAAGGATCGAGTGTTTCACATCAAACTGTGGCAGTGATTTACCACACAGAGACACACAGACACAGACACAGACACCGACACACATCATTCTTTCTCTCTTCATTTGCAACGTGTTAACTTGACTGCTGACGAAGTCGCAAATTCTGAAGTTCAAACTCGATCCCTTTCTCTTTCTTTTCTCTCTTTTCCTCTCACCCTTTCATCGCTCTCTGTCTTTCTTTCGCCTTTTTCGCTGTCCATTTGCTCACCTAAGAACCTTGTCGCTTTCTTTTTCTGTTTGTGCTCTATCTCTTCTCTTTATGTCTCCCTTTCTTCATCTCTAACTCAACTTTCCTCAATTATAATGTAAATCTTCTTTTTGTACTCGACTGCACTTGTTTGTTTCTCTGACGCACCTAATTGCTTGAGTAACGCCCGTACGATTGCAGCTTTACTTTTGTCCGTGATTAAACCCAGTTCTAACATATTTTCCAATTCTAAAAGTACGATGTTTTCTTTGGAACATTCTTTAGAAACATTCTTGGCAAATTTTGGAATCTTACTCAAACCCCAGAATTTATTTTGCTATTTTCAGAGCCATTTATTTGTCTTTTAAATTCTTCAAACACAAATAACCGAAATCAATCAAATTCTCTCCTCTACTTGGCATTTAAATTTGTAGGACACTCATTGGCAAGAGTTTAAATGTGTTGTGTTCTTCCGTATGCCAAATCTGTTCAAATCTGTCAAAATCTCAGACTGGGTCTGCCTAAACCCGTCCAAATCAAGGACCTAAGCCCCCAAAATTTGAGGGCATGGTGGTAAATTTCTATCCTTTCAAGGCAAACATACATAAAATATCATCTTACCTCGTAATTTGGTAAAGTTTGAGTGACAGGGAACTATCTGTCAGTATTTATCACTATTGCTCTATTTAACAAAAAATATCAATGTTATTCTTTAACACTAATAGTGAATATTAAACAACAACTTTTTATTTCTCTAAATATCCTTTCTCTTGAAGGTTTACTATTTGCCTGGCATTCTATAACAATATCCTGATCCAATAAATTCCAAATTAACTTGACAGCAAGTTATTTTTCAAAACCAGAAAATGGCTGTGGCTCCCGTGTCGATCTTCCTCTGTTTGTAGATCTCACTGCGACATCTTTGGGCTTCGGCTGCACAGATGGTTCATATGAAAAACGGACCTTTGACAGAGAGTGTGGGCAATGGCAATGCTTCAATGGCAGTCAGTGCCCTTTCTGGCCAACAGTCCAAATGCCTTTTTTTTAACTCCCAATCATCGGATCGTCTCATTTGTTCAATGTTATCAAAACAGCAACTTCAAACTCGATTGCGCTTTAGTATCATGAGGCAGAATATACACTGATTATTACAATTAAAATCGTTGTTAAAACAGCTGACGAACTAGTTCAAAACCAATATTTATATATTTTCCATTTACCAGAGCACGCTACGACAGCCAGTCAATTACCTGACAGGTGCTTGCCAGCTTTCAGCGTTCAGTTTCTCTTCATGTACAATACATGCCTTCAACTTCGTAACAATCTGTAAGTCCTACCCTGCTTTGTTTTACCAAAATACAATGCCTCGCATCTCGCTAAAGTAAACTCCATTTGACTTTCTCAGCTCACTGTCCCTGCTGATCTCGTTGAATTCCATGATAAACCTCTTACGTTCCTGCTACACCAACAATCTTTGTGTTATACAAAAATTGTTAACCAAATCATTTCCATATCCAAATGGCTCTCCCTGAATCCCGAGAGATGTAATCTTACGCAAGAACATACAACGTAAACCCTTGACAAAGGCCTTGTGGACAATGATTTCCCACACCTTTCACCTTGCTAAATGTCCCTTCGAAATAACTAATTGTCTCTCCAAATGTCTGCAGATCCTGTCACTCAGAATCCCCACCAACAACTTGTGCGGCAGAAATGCTAGCCTCATTGGTCTGCAATTTTGAGGCATTGACCTCCAGTTGTTTTTTAAATACTGAGACAGCATTTGCCAGCATCCAATCTTTGTGATCTTCACCCGTGTCTGTCGATGATACTCGTACATTATTTGTGGGATCTGTCCTACTGATAGAACATCGGCGAAAGTGAGGTCTGCAGATGCTGGAGATCCGAGTCAAAATGACAATATTGCTTGGAAGCACAGCAGGTTAGGCAGCTTCCCAGGAGAAGGAGATTCGACGCTGCTGGCAAAAACACTTTATCAAGAATGAGGCTTTTCCCCTGAATCGTGGATTTTCCTACTTCCAGAACATAATCTGGCAGAGGTGGCGTATAGTCAAAATCGTACACAACATTGATTTTGGATCCCATGAATCAGTATATCTCAATTTGAACAAAGCATGGAGCGTGGGAAGAGAAAGTCCTCGGCGTGGCTGGCTTCAAAGTTGATCACCAACGGGGTCTCCACGGCACCACCTGCTTACCGGGCCACAAGAGGACTGAGAAGGATTTATCTGCCAGACGCCGGAGGGACAGTTCTCAACAAACATAACCATTTACGAATAGGCATCAATCTAACGGCAGTAGAATCACAATCTGCAAAATTTATGCAATCTGCAAACTCATAGACTGGCATTTCTCTCACTCGATTTACAGTCGAGACTGGTTCAATGAAGAGTGCAGAAGGACATGGTTCAGTTGCCACACACTCCAGACCTTGTTACCAAGTGGCAACCTGGAGGTGTTCTTGTAATCTTCAATTACAAAACAGGATGAATTGCATTCAATGAGCAGAAGCAGCAAGTAATGAACAGAGCTAACCGATGCCACAACGAAATAATCAGTCAACAGTCATGTCACACTTAGTCGTTAAAAGCAGTGGACTCTGAAACACTGCCTTTGGGGGAGGTTTCTACTATTCAAAACATAAATCCTCAGCTGTGGGTGGAGCCCAGCACATCCCAGCAAAATTATAATAATCCTCAGCTAGCACTGACGACATTTCAAAATCCTTTAGTGTTCGCCACCAACACAGATGCTAATCTTCAGACACTTCAAAACGCTACATATGATAGGAAGAAATGGATGGAGACATTGGACACAGCGAAGGGAGTGGATCTTGACAATATTCAACTCCAGAAATTGTGGCTGCCAAAGCCAAGCTGTTCCAGTGCAATAAGAGCACTGCCATCTGCCATCAATATGGTTAATAGCCCAAATATCCCCTGTGCACAAATGTCAGAATACTGCAATTGCGACCAGTCACTGACTCATCGGCTGAAAGACGACCATGTGAACGTCAGATACGTGTCAGCAACAATGTGACCAATCAGCAATCATCTGCTCAGTGTCATCAAGTGAGCGTTCTAATTGATTCAGTACTCCTGATGCCTTACAAGCTTAGTTCAAGAGTGTGGAACTCCGGAAGGAAAGTGAGAGTAGTTGGTTTTTAAATTTAAAGCATCTTTTGTCAGAGCGTGACATTCGGAGCACAAGTAAAGTAAGATTTACTTGGAATCTGAGAGAAACTCACTGCTGTTTGGATTAATCATCATCAAAAAAAGAATGTTGCTCCTGTCAATAAATCGAAATCCAGGACTTCTCTGCAGCCATTCCTCGGGAGAATGCATGTCCAATGCGCAACCATTTTCAGCTGCTTCAATGAGCTTCCCTCACAATTGGGTCAGAGATGGGAATGTTCACTGGTTTTACCATTCTCCAAACACTGAAGCAGTCCATTTTTAAACCCAATAAGGTTTTGAAAATATCCAGGCTTGGACTGACAAGTGAGAAGTGATATTTATGCCTTTCATAAATACTAGAGAAATAGAGAATGAAACCATCCTTCTTTGCTGTTCAATGATGTTATCATTATTCAGTCCCCAACACAGTGCTTGAAAGCATCCTACATCTTAGTATTAACAGATATTGAACTTACTATCTATATAAATAACTCTGTCTTCAACAGCGGGGAGAGGCTTGGACAATATTGATTTCGGATCCCATGAATCAGTATATCTCAAATTCAACAAGTCAACAGTGTGACGGATTACACGTCAGTAATAAACCAGGACAAAAGAAGCATTCACAAACATTTATCTTCATCGTCACTACTCAGTAATAGCTTTGTACCCATCTACCAGATGAACTGCAGCAGGACTTATTAGACAACACTTTCCAACCCATGAACACATACAAGGAAAAAGACAGCAGGTAGAGCTGAAAACCAACCATCGAATTGCTCACTCCTTCATATGGCAACATGTGATGGAGTTCAATTTTGATTTCACAAATATCAGCTCCTCGTATTATAAATTCAGTCCAGCAGTAAATGCAGCAAGGCATAGACAGCAGCCAGGCTTGAGCTGACAAGTAAAATATCAGGTTTGCTTCAGAAAAGTTGCCACCAATACCCATCTCCATCGAGAGAGATGCTGGCCCCTTGATATTCAATGACAACGTCATCACTGAATCGCCCACGAACAACATCTTGAGAAATACCATTTCTACAAAAACTGACCTGAACTCACCATATGCAGTCGTAGGTTCAGGAGCAAATTAAATACTATTATCTTTCAGTAATTGGAACATTTCCCTCCTCGAAGTCTGTACTCCACGTTCAAGTCAGGAGGATGCTGGAATACTCTCCACTTGCCTGGACATGTACAACTCCAGCAACTCTCAAAATGGTTGATACGATCCGTGGCCAAGGAGCCCTCTCAATAGGTAACGCATTACCAAACACACATTTCCTTCACCAGCTGAATATGCTAGCAGCAGTGTTATCACAATGGTACTCCATTTTTTCTGAAACCAGTTCCTTGGCTCAAGGAGACTCTGTACTTGATTTCTTTCAGAGGGGCAATAATCCGGGCCGGGCTTCGATCACTCTGATTAGGTGCAGATATGAAATGCATTTCGAATGTCCTTTTGTTTATATGAAAACAAATGAGAAATCGGACAAAATGCTGTCATGTTTTATAAGTGACATCGATAATGAAAGGGGAATGGTCAGTTCTCCAGCTGGACAGAGCATGTTTTAGTACAGTCATGAACTGGGACGTTCAATAGGGAGCTCTGTTGAGACGATCTATCTTTTCTGCCCTTCAAAGTCAACATGTAAGTGTGTGTTCCATTAAAGCTTTTTTTTAAGGGAGAGTGTTAATTGGGAAGAGTACAATTAAGTCGTGTTGGATAGGTTGAGTTCTGTAGGATTTCTTTATTATGTTCTTTCTGTTCCATTGTGTCAATAATGTTTTGTCTGTTTTAAAATCTAGTTGTCACTCCAAATAGCTTAACCCGGATAATTTTCAAATGGACACGTACCGAAACGAATTACAAAGTTATGGTCTGGGGCTGCCTGGTACAGAATGTTTTCAGTGATCTGGCTTAAGACATAATTGCATGCACAATCAACAACATGATATACACATGTTTCGCAAGCCTCTAAATAAAGCAAATTCTAAACACTAGATAAATAACGACGAGAGGGACGAGGGCAGTTCACACATCGGAAGGTTATGACATGGAATCAACGATTAAACCGATGCAGCAGGGGATAGACAAGACTAACAAGCTAAGCAGTTTTGCAAAAGGCAATCGTGAAAGGTAGAAGACACTTAACCTTTTCTGCCGAAAACTGGAAAACAAATGGTTTTGGGGTGTGTCCACATGAAATAGAGAAAGTTAATAGTTCTTAATTAGATTGACATAGTACATGCTGAGAAGATGTTTTCTTTCTTCGGAGAGTCTAGGAACACATATTATAGTTACACAATAAATAAACGCAAATTTCTAGTGGAGGTGAGAATCACCCTCTTCTGTCACTGTCGAGTGTCTCACAGAGAGCTATCTAGTAACAGCTTTTGTGTTAATTTAAGCATTTATCAGCAGACTCTTGCCAGGATGTGGAATCATGGGTAACTCAGGAAGCGGAAGTGAGCAATATCGGATAAGAGATGATCGTATTTAATGACAGAGGAGGCTTGAGCGGACGAATTGCCTACTCCTGATCGTCTCTCTTAAGGTTTTATGGGAATGGATGGAATTATTTCCACTGGGTGGTGTGTTACCTGACACCGAGGATGATGGTTTTAGTTGTTAGAAGCCAGTTTTATCAGCTTCTGGTATTCTGCGAGATTTATCCAGACCGAACCTTCTCAATTGCTTCATCATTTAATTTTCCTCCACTATAAATCCAGGAGTGGGGATGTTTGCCGATGACCACACAATGTTCCGCCGTATTTGTGACTCTTTCGATACTGATGCAGTCCATGGTGACATACAGCAAAATCTGAAAAATGTATAGGCTTGGTCTGAAAAGTGGCAATTAATATTCATACCGCACAAATGTCAGACAATGACCATCCTGAAGAATGGAAAATTGCATGATCGCCATTCTGCATCGAATGTCATTGCCATAGCTGAATCTTTTGGTCTAAATATTCTGAGGTTTATTCAAGACTCTATTAAAGTTAGAGCAGCAGACCAAAGCCTACCACAATCTCCGAGGCTCAAGTCA
The DNA here is from genome assembly GCF_047496795.1 of Chiloscyllium punctatum. Taxonomy (NCBI): domain Eukaryota; kingdom Metazoa; phylum Chordata; class Chondrichthyes; order Orectolobiformes; family Hemiscylliidae; genus Chiloscyllium; species Chiloscyllium punctatum. The sequence continues at coordinate 18,204,985 of NC_092781.1, read as the reverse complement.
GACATGTGATAAAATACTCCCCACTTCTCTGAATGAGTGTAGTTCCAAAAGTACCCAAACAGCTAGACACTTTCAAAGATCAAACAGCCCAATCTATCAGTCTCCATCCTCACTCACGTACCCTGGCCAGTACTGAAATTCAACAGCAGGTCTGTGTATCTTGACCCTCCTCTGACAGCATCTTCCACACTCAGTACCGCTGCCAATTGAAAATAAAGGACAATATTTCGGGATTGGTGTTCGTCATTCTGTTGATTCTAACAATATTTGTGAAAAGGCCAAAGGTAGACTCACAATTGGAGTGTTAATTTAAGTCAATCTGATTTTAAAAAGCTGAGAGAAATTTCGTTGAAGTAAGCGGGAAATAACAATGAGAACATTAATCTGAAACAGTGTAATGCTAAATATGTACAGCAGAGGTTAAAGTGGTTCCAAGAAAATAAGTTTTTGCAAAGTAAATGTGTCCAGCTATTTGATGTTGGCAAGACCATCACGGAGACCTTCAGCAGATTTTCTTCCTCAACGCAGAGAATGGAAAATCAACACAGTAAGGAACATGAAAGACAAACAGTATAAACCATGTGTAGATAAAGACATTTTGATGTTATGGCAGCCACCTTGAATATTAACCAATTATTTCAAAGCAGACACTAGATTCCAAAACCGAGTTCTATTTAAATCGGTGAATTTGACAACCTTGAACCAATCCGATTGAAACTAAATCACAAAGTGATCAAGCTTATATTAGAAGAGGATTTTTGATACTTGGGCTGACAGCGAAATGTCAGCTGAAGATGGTCATCTGGCACTCACAGAAATCTTTAAGCATTCTTATTAAGCACGATCTAAAAGGTATTACCGCACTGTTAACTAACATTCCCGACACTAGGGTTCGAAAGGGACTCATGTAAGATACCAGAACGCGACAGGGAATGGTGTTCGTGATGGGGAATTCGCAGAAAGGGAAATTAGCATTCCTGAAAGCTTTTCCTAGCTGTAATTTTGTTCGATTAAGCTTTATTGTTTCGTTATGCAGCTGCGACTTGTAATTACTGAAAGAGCGTACCATTAGGATTTCGTTTCATATGGGAATATTTCGCATTCAGAGGGAAAGGTGTCGATCCTGTTAATTATGCAATCTTAGAGGTGGACATATAAATTGTTATATGTCCATTACAAAGAGAGTGTAAGGATTTCATTTCATTTAGGCACTATCGTTTTATAACAGATTACGAGGCGAGATGCTTTTTCTGAGTGTTTAGGTTTTTAGATAAGATAATATTCGTTTAGTAAAATCCAATGTGGAGAGATCCCGAAACATAGCTGGACACATCAATAATTTAGTCAAGCTCGTAAATGGCATAATTTTCTCTGTCAGTCAATTAACAGAATACAAGAGCAAGAAGCTCATCTTGTAACTGCTCAATTAATTATTTCAGTCACATCTTCTGGTCAGTACATTACATGGAAGAATGGAACTAAACTGGAGAATTTACAGAGGAGATTTGTTGCCTTGTGAAAGTAAAAGTGCAGTTATGTGAAACGTTAGCAATGGAGGATGCTGAGAGAAGGGTGCACACGTTGTTGGGAGCCAGATGGAGAGAGGGAGAGGACATCGTCTTTCTCGTCTATAGCTCAGCTGCCAGCGGTGAAGGTTTAAAGTAATTGGTTGAATTATTAGATGGATGGTGAGGAAAGTTGTTATATTAACAAGAGGAAGGCAGGGACCTGCAACGTCTACCTGGAAGAGGGGTACAACAAGAAAACTCTCAAACCATTTAAAAGAATTTCCCGGGATATACTTTGGAAATCTGATGGACGACATGGAGTCAGAACAACTGCATTACAAAAATAAGAAATGAAGCTCAATACCACTTCTCAGAATCCACTGAAGACAGTGTATTGCGACCCTGCCTGTATTGTGTAATTGTCTGAAGTTTCGAAATTGGGATATAAGATATGATCAACGTACAGTCCTGAAGGGAAAGGGCAAAAAGGAACAGTCTGTAAATTGGTTAGCACCACAATACGAATGATCCAATACTTTCTACAGAATGCTACATCACTGCATTGACATATTTATCTATCCTATGTAAATGTTCAAAACCCGTGGTCACTCGGCCGCTTCATGACCATAATGACAGGTATATCTGACCTGATTTGTTCTGTCAAATTATTTGCCTTATTAAAAAACGCAAGAAATTCGGGATGGCAAGAAGTGCCAGAGACTAACATGTCTGTCCTTTAGGAGGAGTTTGCAGAGATAAGAAGGCGTGTGCAGGTTGTGGGATATTAAAGGGATATGGATTATAAAGTCAGCTATAGTTTTATGCTTTGGTTAAAGTGAAAAGTCAGCTGACCCACCTAAATCAATATTCTGGCCTCAGCAACCGCTGAGCAAAAGATCTCCACGAAGCCTGACAGAAATGATAATCGAGGAATTAGCACATGATTTATCTCTTTCTGTTTCCACCAGAAATTAAACGGGGGCCGCACAGAGTAATCGGGTACTGGAGGTATACAACCGTAGCCCACATTTGTGACAGGTGAACTGACCTGTTGAACAGATCGCGGTCATTGTTGCAGATTCATTTCACACCAATTGAAACACATTTTTTTCTGAAAACAATATATATTCTAATCTGTGGGGCTGTTGAATTGATCACTGATCAGGAAGTGATACCTGGATGTAATTGTCTTCAAAGAGTCATTTTCGGTGAACCTGTTTCAGCTCAGTATCACATCCAGGTATAGATACAGAATAATTGTTTAACTTATGAACTGATCAAGCCCAAGCGAGTTCGGCAGTTGTAGCTACTCAAATCCATTCTAGAAATGAGTCCCACAAAAAGTTCAGGAAAATCACAGGCTCCCTCTCTTCCATGAGCAGGGTCTGCTCCTCTCACTGATCGTGAATATGAACTCCAAAATCCGATCAGGGAGGTCACCGACCCTCTCTCCCGACTATGCAGAGTCAGCTGCTGGCATCTATTCGAGTCGCAACCTCCGCATTCACAACAGAAAGACGCAAGGCTTGAGAATGCGCCAATTCATTTACAACTGAACAGCATTATTTTTTCTGGAAATCATAATCAACCAGACAAATCGCAGATTATTTTCATTGCGCCTAAAAATTGCTAAGCTCTGGGCCAATCCCCAAAAAGCAGCCAACACACATTCAAAACCAATAGCCACTCTCCCCTACATCAAAACCATCTCGGGAATGACTGATACACTACTTAGACCTCTTGTCATTTTGGTAGCCCACAAAACCACCAACACATTAAAGCAGCTGCTCAAGAACTTGAATGTCGCTATTCAGACAACAAGGAAAGCTAAAGTCGTTTACAAAATACCTTGAAAGAAGTGTAACAAACACTACATTGGATAAACAGGCATAAAGCTAACCACCAGGACACGTGAACATAAACTAGCCACAAGAAGACATGACCATGACACACTCATTAGTATTCTTACATAAAGATGAGGAAGGACCACCACTTTGACTGGGAAACCACATCCACCCTAGAACAAGCCGAACAGAGACATGTCGGCAAATTACAAGAAGCATGGCATTCCAACTGGTGCTCTATCAACAAACACGGTGACTTGGAGCTCATTTACCACCCCATGAGAAAAAGAACAGCAAAAAACTTCGCTTCAGACATGAGATCACAATTGGGAATTATTTGACTAACCCAAGTGCCTGATCTGTGCCAAGAATTCGTCTCTGTAGACAAAGTTTTCTCAAATAAAAGTTGCAATCTTTCTGATCTGTTACCACAGAGAGTGGCCATTTGTGGGAAAGATGGAGAGAAATTTAACGTTTCCCTACATACGATTAGGATGGAGTGCCAAAGCAACTCTGCGGAAGTAACAGTGAGAATGATGGGCAGAGTGTCAGTTTCAAGAATGCAGATTGCATTTACAACGTACAGCGCGATCCAAGTTGGGAGTTGTGGAACCTTCGTCGTGGAAAGCAAAAGGAAGACCAGGTAACTTTGGAGTAAAATGAAAACTATGCTGGAATTTTGCCGGACTGCAAAGTAAAAATATTCCATGATCATAAGTCTCAGAACGAAGCAAAAACCAAATAGAAAGAAGAAGGCGCTGAGGTTCAGTTAGAGGACCCCGTGTTTGTTGTAATGGGGCAGTCAGAACCTGAACGGTGGAGGGTCAGTCAGAATTGTTTAGTACTGAAAGGTTAATGAACTTATAGCAGAATGAGACGAGATAATAAAATATATGTTAGCACGAAAAGTTGCAAGACTACTGACAGAAGAAATTATAACAAGATTTCGTTGGGCTGGGAGGATGTGGACAGGTGAGTGCTGTGGTGTTACTTTTGCAGACAGCTTCTGACCAATGGACACAGTTTAGAGAGAAAGTGATTAAACATTTGTGTACCATGTTAGGAAAACAGAAATTGATTTCCTGCATATTTCCAAAATGCAGGTAAGCACGATCGTATGTTTTGACACTTAAAGTCACTTTCAGGCCCAGACAGCGATATAAGAAGGATAGGGTCAAATAATTTCAGAAATTATTGGCAGAAAGGATTCAAGTGTTTGAGCTGAGAGCGGACGATTAGAAATAGTCAGAGCAGGTTACGTTAGAAACTGCGGGAATATTGAATCATCAGCAAAATGTGACCAATTGGCTCGTGACAGACTGGCTGACAGATCTAATGAAGAACACATGGCCGAAACACGCACAACTTATGCCACTTGCCTGCAGACAATGATCATTACTAATCTGTTGAAAATGAATGCTCACCATATCCCCGTTTGGGTGACTGTTAGGAAAGTTGAGAGAATGGGTAGGAAAAAAGATGTCTGACAACTCGGGAGTTTAAGCTTGCCAGCAGAGTATTGGGTACTGAGAATGGTGATGAACAGGAACGTTAGATAGGGTTAGTTTTACACATACCCAAACTTGGGGGCAGACACACGTGCTCACTAAAAGTGGTTCACGACAGTGGGAGATACCATAAAAGTCGCTGGATATATAATGAATACTATAAAAAATGATTTAACAAGTTGTCACTGAGGAGGGGATCTGCTCCTCTTCGCCCTTCCCTTCTGAGCAACAGGGATAGACTTTGTGCCATATACAGGCCCCATTACTAACCCCGGGCATTGGGAAGACTAAGCCTGTATGGGTGTTGTCTTATTGGGAATAAAAACATTCCCTACTTCCAGCTCATATTGGAGAATAGAATTAGTCCTCCCCATTTTGTTCCTGCGGATGTCCTCAGACTCTTGCAACTAAACTTTCATTTCGTTCTTTCCTCCTGGAACAGACATTTCACTATCCTATCCCATTCTTCAAGGAATTCCTCGTTATTTTGCATATTTCGATGCACATCAACATCCAAGCCATCTGGATTGCCTCTCTATACAGGGCAACAACTAAGACCTGTTTCTTCAGTTTCCTCTCCCTTTTGTTGTAAGGTTTTAACATACTCACATTACATCCGATCGAGTTTTTTTTTGTCTGACATCTTTACCAGATTGTTTGTCTGACTCAACTTCTTCTCAATTTTTTAGGGACCCCTCAATCTGTCTTTGAAGGGCTCTCCTTTCATTTGTAACAATACCCATGGGAAAAGTACGCAGTTTTGAGTTTCTTTTGTCTGCCTCCTGCTTCCGTCTGTGCTTTTCCCTCTTCAGGTAATTCACTTATTCAATTTAATTTCTTCCTTCACTTTAGATATACAATCCAAATGTGAAATCTCTGACGTCGGTCCTGTCAATTGTTTTCTTTATTAGTTTGAAATGCCTTCTCACTTCATACCAAATATTGACTCAAAGGGAATAAACTAAGTGGATTCGTTTGGAGCATCTCTAATGGTAATCAAGATGAAGGGGATACGTTTATCCCTATCATTCCGGAAAGAATGACAGTACACTCTTAACATTGTCCTCAGGTTTTGAAGCCACGTTCCCAAGTCTCCATGGTGGTACACGCTTGGTTGAACATGCTGCATGTCTAATCTATCCATGATTTTCATAGCAGTACAATTAGACCATTGGAGTAACTGAATCTCCCTGTGTAGGCCATACCATCTAAACAAAATGGCCTTTGCCTTAACAGTAGGTAATGGAAATGCCTACGGAAAACGGGGAGACACAGCCATTACGGTTGGTAAGTACTGGGTCCCATTTTTAGTTTTAGAGAGGGTACATACGCAATTAAGCGTATAACCCGTGCGAAATGTTCTGCAAAAGTGGCAATTAGCAACAAAGGTGCTGGTTTTGTAATTGCCTGTGGCTTCCCCACTGTTTGGCACATATGAACTTATGGCATATTTTACCAACCTCCTTGTTCAGTGCAGGACAACGGACATATCCTGCATCGTCCTCAAACTGAGATTAACTCCTACAGGTGATTCGTGCATTACTCGCAATGTTTCGTGAACATATGCTAATTGCAACACAATCTGGTGCACTTCCGCCCATTTTTTCTCTGCATGAACCTGTTGTTCTGTCCATTTTACCCTTCGAATTCTGTCCTTAAGATAGTAATACTCGGGAATACATTCTGATTCCTTTTCTGAGTATGCACCATGATATAGATCTGTTACCGTCTCATTTTCCGGTTGTAAGTCCATTTGCTTTTCAGGACAAAGCAACTCTGCCTGATCCTCCACCTGTTCTGGTTTTTGCTGTACCATGACATCAAGCAGGATGTCACCTAACTGAAGATCAACTCCTTAATCTGTTTCTTTAGCTTTTCATTCTTGCTGTAACTTACCATAATGGGATCTTCTTACTTCACGGCCTGGAATAATTCCAATAATTTTGCTTTGAACTACTCAGTTCCCTGGTTTTCCTTTGATTTTCTGCATGACAAGGAACATTACCCCCACCTTGAATCCTTTCGGGTCGTTCCCAAAACAAGCCGTATTCCTGGAACTAACAGTCTGCCAATCACTCCCAAAACGTTACTTCCCCAGTCTTGATTTGGCACTCCAATATGATCTGTTAGAGGGACATGTTACATTTCTGTCCCTGTATTCCACAGTGGCTGAGTGGTTAGCACTGCTGCCTCGCAGCACCAGCCTCGGGTGACTGTCTGTATAGAGTTTGCACATTCTCCCTGTGTCGATGTGGATTTCGTCCGGGTGCTCCAGTTTCCTCCCACAGTCCAAAGATGCGCGGGTCAGGTGAATTGGCCATACTAAACTGCCCATAGTGTTTGCTGCATTAGTGGGGAGTAGGTGAATGGTTCTGGGTGGATTCCTCTTTGTTGGGTCGGTGTGGACATGTTGGGCCAACGGGCCTGTTTCTGCTCTGGAGGAAATTGAATCCAATCCAATTGCGTAACATGTCAGAAAGAGTGCTGATACTTTCAGTTTACTATTGGAGACTGACCAGATACCGTATCTCTCAAGATTGTCACTTCTTTCCTTTCGCCACTACACCGCACCCCACCCCCCGCCAACCGTCCGTTCTTACTGAATAAACTTTACCCACGGAGGTGAAGTCTTTATAGAGACCAGGCACTATCTCAATACCCAGCTCCTGCCGAGGCTCTGCACTCTCTTGTAGCTTCTCGACTTTACTTCGGGTTTCCTTGACGACTTCCACTAAGCACACTGGTTGAGCCTATTTTAAACCATCTATTGCTCTCGTGGATTTCTTTAACGACCAGCACTGGTGCTTAACATTTTCCACTTTACCACAGTGGAAACACCTGGTGACTTTCACCTCCTTTTCAATTCCTTGGGATTCTTCTTCTCGTGTGATAAATATTTCCATGGTAATTCGCTCTTTGTTTTGTAATAAATGATCTCCCCTTCTCCTGATTAATATCCCTCCCGGGATGAAATTCCTGTTCGAAATTAAATTTTACCGTCTGCAAAAATGAATATTCATCTGCCAGCCGAGACACTCTTCTCACTTTTTGAACCATCTCTTCATCCACATAAGTTCTTATCACCTCTGGAAGTCAGCTCTTAAACTCCTCCCACCGAACAACCTCTCTTACAGCCTTATGTGTCTTGTCTAATTTTCAGTTGCACATCTATCGTAATTCCCATGTTTAGCTCTTGAGATCTCAAGGTAAGTCCGACCTGGTTCCTTCTTTATATTTATACACTGTTGTCTATATGGTTCTGGTACCAATTCATAAGCACTCAAAATAACATGTTTGGCATATGCATACTCTCTGGACCCCCGTGACAGACTTGCACATATCTCACCAGCCTTGCCTCCAGCATGATTCAGTATGAGGTGAAAGTGAGTAACGTAGATGCTGGAGATTAGAGTCAACATTCGAGTAGTGCAGGAAAAGCACAGCAGGTCGGGCAGCATCAAAGGAGCAGGAACATCGATTTTTCGGGGAAAATCCCTTCATCAAGAATTCTGATGAAGGGCTTTTGTCTGAAATGCTGATTTTCCTATAAATCAGCATTACACATGCGTTCTCTGGGCACCACATCTGCCTAACCAATTTTTTAACTATGATATACCTACCATGTTTATGTCTAAGATGGGCTTGTTCATCGTCACTCTACACTGCCCTAGGTTTGCCGTATCGTTTCATCGTTCTTAACTGACTTTCGTGTTCACTTTGCTCTTTCCGAAGTTCAATTTCTTTCTTTCTCCCTCTCTCTCACTTTTTGCCAAGCTGGGAAAGTTCTCTCTTTTCCTTGATCTTCTAACATGGCTGTTCTTTCATTTTGAAAATTTCTTCTATCTTTCTCTCTCTGGGTCTTTGCTTTGCTAAGAGTTTTTCTGTGGAGAACCTGGTGCTCGAAACGCACAGCACGTCAGGTAGCATCCGAGGAGTAGGAGAATTGACATTTTCGTCATAAGCCCTTCATTGCATGGAAAGTCGATTCTCTTGCTCCTTCGAAGCTCCCTGACCTCCTGTGCTTTTCCAGCACCACATTCTTGGCTCTAATTTCCGGGATCTGCATTCCTCACTTTTGCCTAAGAACCTTTTCTCCCTATCTTTCTCGTCTACCTCAAGCTGTTTCATCTGCCATTGAATTTTTGCCATGTCCAAAGCTGTAAATGTCCATTCCAGCAGATGTAAATATTGAGCTATTCCGGTAATACCCACATCGTTTTTTTTACCCGAGACACAGGTGGGTCCAGCTCAAGCTGTCTGCTAACTGTCGCAGCGTTTCCTTGCTCACGGCTTATAAAACTCCCTAAGTCACTTCTTCAAACCCCAGAATATACTTAGTAACTGAAAGTGTCATTTCTCTCACTTTTAATCTCACCAATGGGAAGCATCTGAAATTAAACAATTTTTTCTCGCCTAAATTTTATTTTACAATCCAGCACAGTAATCGAACAGTGTGATTAAATTTTCTGGGAGCTTTCCCATCTCAAAGCTGTTAATTAATCGGCCCACATCCGCCTAAATATATCTAACCCTGTCCAAATCCCAAAATGGATCGCTCCAAACCTGCCCAAATTCTGGATGATGAGCTCAAACTGTCCCCACACAGAGGATGAACCCCTGTATTAATTTAAACCAAGGAACCAGAGAAGATTACCTCGCCTCGTTAAATGTTAAAATGCGTGCATGAGTGAAAGAGAACTCATAATTTCCACTATTTAAAGAGAAATAATAATTTATTTTCCTAACTCTGATAGTGAACGTGAACCAACAACTATAAAAATTCCAAGCTGGCTTCTCTTACCTAAACACCTTCTGACCACAACTCGATAAAAATGCTGTTCTAAAAACACCAATATTAAAATTTTCATTAAGTCAATTTCTCAGAGTAAATGCACATGGTCTTCTCATTTCCTTCAACCTTTCTTCCTTGTCTTCCCAATTTTGCTGTCTTCTTCCTTTTTCCTTTGAATATTTTTTTAACGGGAAAATGTAGCCTTTGATAGATAGTGCCATCTGGTTTCTTTTCGATCTTTTCATGTTAGATGGACAGTGAGCTCTCTCGGTGTATGGCAGTTTGTTGACAGGTTTTCCAAATACCTGTGTTTTTATAACTTCAACACGATTCCCTCTCATTGATTGGATATCATCCATATAATAAATTCAAATTCAATTGGCTTTAAGTATTGTGGGAAAAAAATAAATTGATTGGTTGAGTTTGAAGTGTTACCGAAACAGCAACCAAAGTTCAGGAATTCATTTAGCAGCCAATTGTTCCAAGTATCTATTTTTGAACAGCCCGTCTCCAGTACTTAGTCTCTTTGGACTTAAGAATGATCTATATAGATAGATAGACAGATAGATAGATAGACAGATAGATAGATAGACAGATAGATAGACAGATAGATAGATAGATAGATAGATAGACAGATAGATAGATAGATAGATAGATAGATAGATAGATAGATAGATAGATAGATAGATAGATAGATAGATAGATAGATAGATAGATAGATAGATAGATAGATAGATAGATAGATAGATAGATGGATAGATGGATAGATGGATAGATGGATAGATAGATAGATAGATAGATAGATAGATAGATAGATAGATAGATAGATAGATAGATAGATAGATAGATAGATAGATAGATAGATAGATAGATAGATAGATAGATAGATAGATAGATAGATAGATAGATAGATAGATAGATAGGAGTAGCAAAGTTTATTACCACGACATTTCTGCACAAATCTTCTTTACAATTATGGTTGGCAGAACTTTCAAAGCAGAATCATGAAATATTTCGAATGGATGCAACATAGTTGAAAATGAAAGACTATTCCTGACAGCACGCGCTTAATTTTTAAAATCTTGCATCCAACAGAGACAGGTAATTGCTAAACTGTAATTCCATGACTTCAGCACGCCATGGCAGCGTAGAATTGGGTATTACTTACACCAGAAAACAGGAATTTGCTCTCTAATTATATTTTTGGCTGATCGAAATCGCATGAACTGCAGAGAATCCCAGACAATCAGCTTGTCGCCACCTTCTGAGCAGTACAAAGTGCGTGAGAAAATTACTGGCCGAGGCAGTGACTCTTACCACCTATGAGGAATTTCAAAATACAGAAACGATGCACATGACTGGAAAGATATATAATCTGATGCAACATGAATGAGAAGGCAAGAAAGGTTCAGCAAGAGACAGCATATGGAGTGAAATATCCAGGAGATTTATGGTAAGGTCACAGATATGGTGTATCACCAATCCAGACACCCCGTGGCTCAACACTTCAACTCCCCCTCACACTCCACCAAGGACATGCAGGTCCTTGGACTCCTCTATCGCTAGATCACAGCAACACGAAGGCTGGAGGAAGAGCGCCTCATCTTCCACCTCGGAACCCTCCAACCAAAAGGGGTGAACTCAGATTACTCCAGTTTCCTCATTTCCCCTCCCCCCACCTTGTCTCAGTCCCAACCCTCGAACTCAGCACCGCCTTCCTAACCTGCAATCTTCTTCCTGACCTCTCTGCGCCCACGCCCACTCCGGCCTATCACCCTCACCTTAACCTCCTTCCACCTATCGTATTTCCAACGCCCCTCCTCCAAGTCCCTCCTCCCTACCTTTTATCTTCGCCTACTTGGCACACTTTCCTCACTCCTGAAGAAGGGCTCATGCCCGAAACGTCGATCCTCCTTCTCCTTAGAGGCTGCCTGACCTGCTGTGCTTTTCCAGCAACACATTTTCTGGTCCAGATATGCTGTGACAGATATGAATGTGACAGATTGGTGTGTAGTGTTTTATCATTCGCTTTATCTTGTATGAACGTATTGTATTGCATGGCATGTTCACTGTCTTTAATGGAACACATTTTGAATAGAATTGGCAACTCAAGACTGAAAATCCGTAAAAGTACAATTGACCATCAAAAACAGCAGAATTGTACTCTTGTATAATCTCCAGTCTCAAAATCCTGCCTAAGCATATCTCCTACTCAACCATTACAATGAAGCTAGAGGATCAATCCTGGTTCAATGGAGAGTTTTATGACACATGCTAGAAGCAGCAGCAAACATAGTTGTGAATGTGGTATCAAACTGGCGAAGGTACTGAGCAGGATTACTTGCATGTTGGACAGTATAAGCAGCAGGTGTTAGACAGCGCAGGCCTCACATTTCCCTGCAAATGAATTGCCAGAGTCCATTGAATCAAGAATAAGCATATAAAAAAAGACAAATCTGTCTTTTCTCCAGATTTGAATTAAACAAACCAATCTATAAGGTCTAAAGTCTGAAGTGATCACACAAACAGTCTGGAATGGTGATGGACAATGTTTGGTGGAGTTGTTGGACGAGTTGTTCAGAGGAATTTGTGCATGCCTGAGATCGCAGAGACACGTTTATTTCCAGCAAATGCTTAGAAGGACAATTAAAAGGATTGACTTCATTGTCATTCCACTGGAAATTTTGCAACATGTCTCTGTTCCTTCGTTCATCTGGCTTGGAGATGGCTTTGGACGTTGCAGTTTTTCTTATGTTAGGTGGTAAGAGGACAACCTCAATCCTGTCAGCGTAGTGAAACCAATCTTAATCATGACTGGGGGTAATAGATTCATAGTGTGTCAGTCCTCCCAGTGTTGCAGTGGAAAGCAATTCTTCTCATGCAATGCAACATGTCAGACAGCTAATCTGAAACAGTGGCATCGTCCTGAATTATAGGATTCGTGTATGTATTTTCAGATGATATTGTAAAATGTCGGAATTGATAAGAATTGGATGAGGTTGGGCATTTGCTATTAATTCCATCATTTGTGCCATTCTTGCTCACTAGTTAAATGTGCAGAAAGTTTCGACACGGGCATTGCTTTGAAAGGATCTCCCTCTCCTTTACTTTCTCTCCTATAAGATCAGTTGAGTTTGGTATTTCTTCAGTGACACTTGAGCTTTTTCAAATTTACAACGGGTTTCAAAACTCCTGGAACGTTAAACCAATCCAGTTTATGTCAACATTGACTGGAGGAAGATGTTTAGTCCGGTGCTGATGTATGACAGTCATTGTAATCACTGAGGCTTGCTTTCGGTTCGGGACCAAAACAAAACGATGATTAGTTTGGATATTCTCTGAAGAAAAGCAATTTCCAATTGATCAGAATAATTCCAGACAAGCAATATGGTTATTCTCTTTGTCTGAGTGTAGAGTATTTCAGAGAATCCGTTCCCACAATTTTATTTTTAAAATGCAAACAGGTATATCTGAAGAACCTAAGGCAGTCTGGCGGCACCTGTTGATAAACAGAGTTGATGTTTTCTGTCTCATAAATATGAGAAGTCTTCAAAGAAGTCACCAGTCTTGCTGAAATTTGTCCAGCTGGATCTTTTTTTTAACCACAGGTTTCCGTAATTCGCATTTTCTTTTTCGTCTATTTTATTAGAAGATTACTTAGGTCAGCAGTTTTTGAATTATTGGAAGCTGAGTTCTCGGTTTTGTGATGGTATTTTATTCTCTGTGAGAAATGTTCACACTTTCCCCGCAATGGTTGGTAAGAGTCCGTTGAATCAAAAGTAAGTATCTTGAAAAAAAAAACAAATCTGTCTCATCTCCTGATCTGAAATAAACAAAATAATATTATCAGTAAATGCATGACATATTTGTAAATTTCAGAACATTTTAAGATTTCTCAAACTGTTTCGTATGTGGTGAAGGCGAGTTTTTCCTTCCACGTTAAGGAAACGAATCTGCTTAACATGTAAATAAAAATCTCCTCCATCTATATAACAGTGAATAGTCACACATTTGCATTTTTAAATGAGCTAACCCGCTTCATTAGAATAGGGACACTGAATTGTCGAGTTGTGAGCAAACCAGGTTGGCCAATAAGTGCAGAATTGCCTCGCTTTGGGAGCACCTCCACATCATGGGAGGACAAGAAACCATTTATCCCCGTTCACCCAGGTTGATGTGAAACAGCTGCCAGGTTGTCCATCGGTCACAATCGCGTTCCCAGATTTCTGGATCACCGTGCAAGTGCTTGTACCTCACATTACCAGAAGTCAAACACCAATTAACCACTACCCTCCCCCCAACGCAGTATCTCTTTCCTTCACAGTTGGTATGGTCATAAATGATGGGTCTGCAAAGCCAGCAAGATGTATCAACTCGGTCTTTTGGGCAGCGGCAAGGTTCAGAGTATTAAACTGATTGAGTGGAAGTGTGTGTAGCTGCTGTTGCCGCTTCTCACCAGCCATGTGTCTCTCTCAGCACTCAATTCCTCATTCGCACCATGGCGTTCTCCCTCTTCATTCTGGATGCATTAATAGACGTCAAGACAGTCCACATTCCAGTTGATTGATGGAGTGGGAACAAAGGACTTTTCATAGTATAATGTCTTTATTAATTAATCGAATAATTGCTGTCAGTGGATGGTTCACCGCACTTTTGACCTGTTTTCTGGACTTGGACTGAGTCACCCGATAAATAAATGTATCTGCAGCAATTTAAGTTGCACCGCTTCCACCCAACTTTTCCAAATATACACAAAGACACAACATAATCACTGAGATTAACGCTTGTGAATCTGTAATATGTGTAATATATGTTTGGAAGGAGTAACTGAAATAAAGATCACTGGGCTAATGGTAAGTTTATTGGTAGTGTAAAACAGCAGAGAGATTTCAGTGTCTATGTACAGAGATCCCTCAAAGCTGCCACCCAGGTTGATAGGGTTGAGAAGAAGGCATACGATGTGTTAGCTTTCATTGGTAGTGGGATTGAGTTTCAGAGCCACATCTGTACAAAAATCTGATGTGACCGCACTTGGAGTATTGCATGAAGTTCTGGTCAATGCATTAGAGGAATGGATGTGGAATCTCGGGAAAGGGCTCAGAGGAGATTTACTTGGATGTTGCCTGGTATGGAATGAAGGTCTTATGAGGAAAGGCTGAGGGCCTTGAGACGACTTTAGTTAGAGAGAAGAAGGTTAAGAAGTGACTTAATTGAGACATATAGGATCATCCGAAGTTCAGCTCGGGTGGACAGTGATAGTCGTTTTCCTCGAATAGTGATGGCTGACACCAGGGTACATAGCTGCAAATTGAGAGGTGATCGATACAGGAGCGATGTCGTAGATAGTTTCTTTACTCAGAATGTAGTCGGGGCATGGAACACACTGCCTGCATCAACAGGAGACTCGCCACCTTTCAGGGCTTTTAAATGGTCATTGGACAAATATATGGATGAAAATGAAATTGTGTAGGACAGATAGACTTCAGATTGCTTCCACAGGTCGGTGCACAGAGCCTGTACTGTGCTGTAATGTTCTATGATCTATGTTCTATAATATCGGTCAGCCACAGAAGTATGAAACTGTCACACATGGTGAAGAGGAAAACTACTGATTTCCTTTTGCTCTCCAACTCTGGGTCTATGTGACAATGGCTCTTGCTCTACCCCTTCAGTTTCTTGTGAACCTGACTAGTCAATAAAATGTACATTGCAGTAAGAGCAATAAGGAATATAATTGGAGCAAATGGTAGAATTGTTGTTAAAATCGTATCTTGCCAGACAAAAATCAAAATTCCAGGATTAATACAAAAACGTGCATTTCTCTAACAGAACAATGATACTTTTTCAACATTCCTTCCAGGTTCTTACACAAAGTAGAAGCGAATATTTGTTTTTAAAAAAAACGTTTTGGAGAAAAGCAGAACTGCAGTTGCCAGAACTTCAATCTGACAATTCTCAGCTTCTGTCAAAAAATGGCCATAAATTAATCGATGTTAAAAGTAACGGCCAACGAGACGGAAAGGTCTGTTGCTTCACGAGCTAGAAAATGTATAATGCTGCACACGGTAGTGATGTCCAGAAAAAATATAATCAAAATAACATTTTTGAACTGTTTCAATATGACCTCAGAGATGATGACCATTCGATCCGCTGTGGCCATGGCCACTAGGTAATATGTTGTGCAAGTGGAAAGGTCAGACTTTCCCTCGGGGCAGCATCGCAATGGCTAACAGATTAACTGCAAAAGATGAATGAGAAAAGAGTAAGAAAATTGATGGTGAGAATAATTTTCGAGTGAGTAAGAATGGCAGGGTTGAAATTGGAAAGCAAGAGTGAAAACAATTCGTGATCAGGTCCGACAAAATCTCATCAAGTTCACGACATACCCACATCCATGATTAATACCTTATTACATACTGATTCGGAGTTATGAAGAGAAAGCAACAGAAAGCTCCCAACTGCGTCAGAGTGTGAACTGTTCTAATGAGGGTGACAAAATTAGACTTTGAAAGTTTTGAGAATATTCGTAGCTCACGTTGAGGTTCTCGATGTAGGTTTGCTCGCAGAGCTGGGAGGTTCATATCTAGACGTTTCCTCACCCTACGAGGTAATATCTTGAGTGGGCCTCAGTCGAAGCAGTGTACATGACTCCTGCTTTCTATTTTTCTATTTCGGTTGGTGATGTGTCATTTCCTGTGGTGATGTCATTTCCTGTGGTGATCTCAGTTTCTGTTCTTTTTCTCAGGGGGTGACGCATCGAATTAGACCCCATCTACCACCCCCTGAGAAAAAGAACAGGAAATAACATCACCACCCGGAATGACATCACCACAGGAAATAACATCACCAAGCCAAAGTAACCCAAACATAGAAATAGAAAGCAGGATTCATGTACATTGCTTTGCTTGGGGCCCACTGAAGATGTTACCTAGGAGGGTGACAAAACGTCTGGAAATGAACCTTCCAGCTCAGCAAACGTACGTGCAAAATTTGAATTTCTCGTTCAACCACTTGGCTGGAATTTTCCAATCTCACGAGATTCCGCTACTGGGGAATGATCAGCACTGCATAAGAGATGTCTTTACTGGACTGATGCTACTTCATCAGCTAGCTTTGGAATAGGATCATAAGATACAGAATTTATAGCAAAAGATTACAGTGTCATGCAACTGAAATGATACATTGAACAAACCTAGATTGCTGCTCAGTATTTCATCTGTTATAAAGGTTTGCAGCTTTGTTCGTTAATTTGTAAACCCCAGAAATTCTTTGAAGTCGCATTCTTGAGATAGCTTGAGGTTTTGTTTTAAGAAAGGTGACCCTCTCAGCTCAGACAGGATCCGTTCAGTTGAGGAGGATTGCGACGGACGTCTGAATATGCTCAAGGACTCCCTCATAAGAACAGGATACAATGTTCACTCATTGAAAGACAGTTCAAACATGCCACAACGAGATAATGTAATGACCTCATCAGGAGATAGACATGGGATGCAACGGATAGGATTGTCCAGTACTTCCCAGGAGCAGAGTAATTATGCTATATTCTTCGCAGCCTGGAACACATTATCGATGAGGATCAGCACCTCGTCAAGAACTTCCCTGTGCCTCCACTTCTCGCCTTTAGCGCCTGCTGCACCTAAACCATTGTTTGCAGCAAATTGCCCAGCCTTCAAGACAACATCGACCACAACAAAGTCTAACTCTGACATGGCAAGTACTGCAAGACGTGTCAGACTATTACCATGAATACCAGCATCACACGTGATGAAACCAACCCGATGTACGAGGTATGAACTCACGTGACTCGGCCAACATTGCTTATTTCGTACGCTACTAGCATGGATGGCCCAAAGCATGGTACATTGGCGAGATCAAACAGATGTGTGACAACTCCTGAAGAGGCTCTGTGCAACAACCGCCATACAGGGGTGTTCCCTCCCAGTCAGGGACGCTTCAGCAGACAGGACATTCAATTTCGGATATTTGGGTGACCATCTTCCAAGGTAGACTTTGGGATATGCACCATTGCAGAGAGGCAGAGCAGAGGCTGACAGCAAATTGTGATACCTATGAAGACAGCCTCAAACGTGACCTTGGGTTCATGTCACACTACACCCTGCACTCTCTCACACACACACAAACTAGCACACGTACACACACACACACTCCTACATACTCACACACTCACGCAGACCAGCTGTCAGACACATGCTATCTCTCAAACACACACACACAGAAACGCGTCACACTTAAACCCACGTGCACACCCTCTTACAGGTTTGTACTCAATCACACACACACACACACACACGCACAATTTACCCGGCATACACGCACACAAACACAAACTCTCTCAAGTCACTCACAAGCACACAAACTTACATGCACACACTCACAGTCTCCATCTCTCATGGACAGACACACACGTATAAGTAGATGGGGTGAATTTGCATTTTCTGAATTATACATGGAGATATTATTGTATTTTGCTCAAAACGCACACGTTCTGTGGGCAGTAAATGCAGACAGTCAATTCATGTGATATTCTATAAACTCCTACTGTGGAAATACAACCTGTCCAACTCAAGTTTGGGATAAAGACAGATTCTAACCTTGCAGCTTTAATGCATTGTCTGAGCTGAGATTACAGCTTTTTTAAATATAAAATTTAAAGTTATCTCGGGAACGTGACTGAATAGAAGTTCTGGGATTTCCATATTAATGAACTCACACCTACAAGCCATTCCAAAAGATGGAAGACTTAACAAAAATCACGGTTTGTTCAGTATATCATTTCTGTTTCATGACACTGTAATCTTTTGTTGTAAATTCTGTGTCTTACGATCCTCTCCAAAAGCTACCTGATGAAGGAACGGCTCTCCAAAAGCTAGTGCTACGAAATAAGCCCGGTGGACTATAATCTGATCTTGTGTGATTTTTAACTTCGTTCACCACAATCCAAAACTGTCATCTCATAGTCAGCATTGGCCAGTCAGAGAAAGAGTACTTCAATAGAACCGATGCCGAAAACCGTCAGAGACCTGAGGCAATGCTTCAAAATGAAGATTTGGGACACAATTTTCTTAATAGAAGGATCCTGCTGCCAGAAATGTTCAACTTGATTTGCTAAATCTGGAAAAATGTCAGAACAAAAGCGTGCTATTCGGTCTGAAGAAGTTGCTACAATACTGGTTTATCACCCTCCTTAAGCTGCATTGTGGCATTACTTTGAAGTCCACCTATCATTGTGAGGAGGAACATGCCAAGAACAAGAAAGGGAAACACAGTGCAGCAAAAACCCTGTGCCATAAAGTAAAACTTGTAATTTTTAAATAACGCTCGAAGCGCATTTTGTATGCATGCAGGAAATTCTGTCCTCATATCTAGGTTTAATTATTGTCTAGAAACTGAAAACTGGAATTGCTGTACTTTTCATGAGAAAAAAAGTAAGTTCAGATAAAAAGAAAGTTTCGGTGCATATGCACGCAGATCTGTGAGTGGAATGCAAGTCCTGTAACCCCAAATGACGTCCATGGTTTCATTACCACAAGTCAGGTCTGTGATAGCATACTGCCTAATTCTTTGGATGAGTGAAGCACCAATCAATGTTAGGAAACATTACACACGACAGGATTAGACAGGCCATCAGAGAGACAGTATATCTACCAGGCTATGCATTCCCTCATTCTGCCATTGGTGTAATGACAGCATTGATTAACATCAATGCAATGCACTGAAGTAACCTGTTAAAACCTGTTGTGCATGACTTTTGAACCTGCTTTCTAGAACATCTGGATGAGGAAGGATACTGGAAACGTGGGAAAACCACGTTTCCAAACAAGATGTAAGCAGTTCCCACTTAAAACATCTTTGACCGTTCCTTCACTGTCAAGCGAACAACTTTCTGAATCATCCTTCCTAACAGCACTCTTTCTGTAGCTGCGTGAGTAAGGCTCCTCTGGTTTAAGAAGGCATCGACCTTTGTCAGTTTCACATCAGCATTGGCTACACATTTCCAACTTAACGTTGCCATTTTGATGCACTTTCTGACAAGGATATCCGTGGAAACAGTCACTGATTACAACCTGAAGCGTTTGAACTATGCATGAAGCTGAAAACTCTGGATGGTCCGAATCTGAATGGACAACAGAAAATTCCAATAACATTCTATAGGTCAGGCAGCAATACTGGTACGCGTGAAGGATTTTACATTATGATTCACTCATCGGGTGTGAATATTGAGGTATTAGTCAGCATTAATTTTCAGTGTCTGACCTTCAGAATGTGATGATGCCAGAGTGATGACTTTTAATATCATTGTTATGTCTCTGAGAAAATAAATGACTGTATCAATAAAATATTTATAGTCTGGTTTTGATATTAGAATGTTAAGATTTTAACAGTTTGAAGACAGAAATTACAAAACCTGATCAGAATTAAATGTTGACATTATCAGCTGTTCGTGGTTGTCATTCCAGATGTAAGATACACAAGGAATGTCATGACTAAGTCCTTCTGCAAAAATCTCCAGCGTACAATGTTAACGCTACAGTCACCGATTGCAGAATCTTAATTGTTTGATCACAAGAAAAGTATTGTTTCAGGCATCAGCAGGAGAAATGAGTAGGATTTACTAAAATTAAAATAGAAATTTTTGGATAAACTGACCGGTGTAGGTACATACGTAGAGAGAAGATTGCTGTCATGTTTTGAGATCAGTAACCTGTTTTCATGCATAGAAAGATAGTGAAGAAGAGATATATATATATATAACTTTCAGTGGATGAAGCTCTTGCTCTTTAAAAGGACAATGGGATGGGGATTGACAGCAGCACCTGCAAATATGAATAGGTGAGAGGAGGGTATTGCTCCAACCAATAAGAGTAAATGAGGGGTGGTGTTGAGCCTGCTCATGGTGCACACCAGTTTGGGAAAAGGCTCACTCTGTCCTCATTCAGAACAAAACAGACTGGAAAGGAGCTAAACATCTCAATGATTGTCTCTGTCATGTGGGAGATGCTGGAATCCAGCAAATTCCATCCAGAAAGTAAGGTGGAAGCACTGCCAGCAGTCTTCAGCCAGGAGTGCGAAAGGATGATAAGGCCTTTGATCCATGAATCATTTTTTTTTTCAGATCTGCAGAGTATTCTAAGATCCCCAGCAAGGAAATATGGGAACCGGAGTCGGCTATTTGGCCCTTCGAGCCTGCCCCTCTGTTAAATATCATGATGAATGATCATCGGACTCAGCGAAGCTGTTTCAGTGCGACCACAACATTAAGATTGACACAGACTTTTTAAAATATGCCGGTTATGTCGAGTCCACAAAAGAAGAACAAATCCAACCCCACGTATTGCTCAACACTAGTCCTAACCAGACCCATTCCCCTACTCAAATGCGCTGCATTTACCACTGACTAATGCACCTAAACTGCACATCCCCAAACACTATGGGCAATTTAGCACGGGAAATTGACCTAACTGCCACATCTTACGATTATGGAAGGAAACCGGAACAACTAGAGGAAACCCACCCAGACACGGGGTCAATGTGTAAACCTAACGCACACAGACACCTGAGGTTGGAATCAAACCTGTTTTCCAGAGAATTTGCAGCACAGTAGGAAGCACTGAGCCACCATACTGCCCACAGGCGGTGGTGACTTTTCCCAGCAAGGAACAGCAGGGAGATGCCCTGAAGTTACCCCTCTCGGATTGTTCTCTTGCTTAAAAATACTCCAGAATTTGGAAACCATCTGAAATCTCACGTGGAGCTTTCCTCTTTCCTGGTAAGACAGGTGTGTAACTGCAGCAGAAAGTTTTTGTCTCCGCACTCCAATGCCTCAACATTAATATGGTATGCTCCAGCAGACTTGTTGTTCTTAAACTACCATAGGCCCTTCTTCACTTCGTGCGGCCTGGCATGCTGCCAAACTCATTGCGTGTAGTTTGCTTTGGAATGCCTTCCAATATACTCACATTAAGGACAGAATCCTGGCTTAGGAGGTCTCCGAAACTCTGCACCTCAGGATGTTCTTTGACAGATTATTTATCTTTGATAAGAATCCCCTTGGCCAGCATTGTTTCGGGCATGTGTTGTATGCCTTTTTTCCGCATTATATATGAAGCATGGGTGATAACCAAAAAACTCTGTTCTGGAAATCCAAGCTGCTATATTGATTCTAGATAGGTAGGCGTTGATTGCTTGGTGAAAGATTAAAGTCCATTGCTTACCATTACATTTGGTGTTGTTACTTACATTTCTGATGGTTAGACATACTGTAGTGTCCAGTAGAACCCGGAAGGGACTGAACGGTTAATGCAAAGGAGAGAATCATAATGATCCAGTAATGGAGAGCAGAAGGAAACCTTGGATATTGTTTTTCCCCATACCTGGCAGTTTATTCTTTATGTGGTCTTTGTATACAATAGGAGTCACATCGAATAATATTATAGGAAGATATTCTGGGGATTTTGTGCAGCCTGAAATTGCCTTTAAAGAATTCGGAGCTAGTCTGCAGAATTTAAATTGTAGGACCTGATTAATTATGGTAGTTTAGGATTCTGTACATTCACATCTACATCAATTTGCACGTCATTGCGTCCGTACACATGCAGATATGGCTATTTTTCATGTATTTGTCATTGTGTTTGTGTAATCCTACGATACAGCAAGTGTCAGCCAAAACAAGGCAGCCTTTCGACCTTTGTATTCAAATTACAACATTTAAATTGCCAAAAAATGTACGCGAATGTTTCATCACCAGTTTTTTTTAAAATAAACAATCCCAGTCTCTCAGATCAATCCATTCCAGACTCTCACTTTGTACGTTGAGCAAAATACTTTAAAATTTCTTAACAACACAACATCAGCTCAGCAAATTTAAGCAACAAATTGGACTTGTTAGGCCAAAGGGCCTGTTTCCACATTGTAAGGATTCTAAGAATTAAATTTGATAAAGGAGTAGAATTAAACTAATAAAGAATTGGCGTATCTCTCTGCTTTTGAGCGGCTGCGTAGATACAGGATAGCATTTTGCTGTTCCTGAGTTTATTCCACTTGCTATCTGTGTACCATTCATGCTAATTTTTGTGTCAGACTGTGGGTTTGTGCGTCCATGTGTGGACTGGTGTGTTGTTCTGCCTGTGTGCACACACCTTGTCTCTCACTCCACAGGTCATACATGTCTGCGTAGGTTTGTGGATCAACCTGTATCTGTTCGTTTGACATCGATTGTCCATGTCTTAGCGTCTGTGCTGGAGGATATGAATACTTCAGACTTACTTCCTGGATGAAAGCTGATGGCTCAAAAGACATCATGATGCGGTTGGTCATACAGTGGAACTGGTCGTGCATGGCAAACAGGAGGCAAATGGTGAACGCAAACTGGACGTTTTGAAACCAACAGAAAGCGTCAATGCAATAGGGGATTTATGTGGGAACTAGACAAGAGGAGAAAAAAGGAGCTAACGTAATGAAACAAAGAAGTAAAATTCAAGCGGCAGGAACAGGATTGAAGGTCGACACAAATTGAAAATTCTGCTTTCTGTCACCCTTTTTCACTATGGCTGCACAGTTAATGTAGGAAGTTAGAAATGCCCGTCTCACAAGCACATTTTTCTGTTACGACGACTTCAAGTGTGTCTACATATCTCTTCTTCTATTTTTGCCAGCCTCGGTGGAGGTCTGTAATACAATCGCTGCAATGTGACACCTGCTTTTTTTTTAGGTTAACCCAATCAGCATCATTTTAGGAAACATCGAAGAGACCATTCCCCTTTTTCATCTGATAACTTCTCTCATCAGAATTGCACGACCTGCTTTTTCACTTCCGCACTCTCAATTAAAAGCTTTCAACCTGGAATTTTCTGTTGGAAATTCTCCACTTTCTCAACCGTGTTAGACACTAACCACATGAATCGGCATGTCTTATTTTGTGATCGCAGCTCACAGACTCCTTGCTCCAACCTCAAGTTGTTTGCAACTGAACAATCTGTAGTACAGATCAGGCTGTTGTGTTTCAAAGGTTGTGTAACTAATGGATATAGGAACCAAACCTCTGTGTACATAAAAATCACCAAGCCTTAAACCTAGTCGATATCTTAAGAAACAAAAACATGGAATATTGTAGTTGGCACTGTGCAACTTCGCGATTGACTGCCCGTTTTGGGAATAGCAATGTGGAGAGTTCTGATCAAGAAATTTTAACTGTCAGGATCTTTCCTTCAAAGTTCTAGATTTTTAGATTTCAAGTAGACTGGCATAGAATATGTGTATAGCTGTTTAAAATCTCTCACCCTGCAAGTGGTTGCTTTCCAAATTGAGAGGTTAAAAATTTATAGCATTCAAATATTCACTTGCATGTCATCAGTTTGCAGCACGTTTATTGAACGAGTTTTAACACATTTTAGTTCCATCCTCGCTGTGTTTAGGGAAACAGACAAAAATAAGTTCTTGAACCAAATCTCAGGGTAGGTGTCAGATCATGAACTGACGTACGCGACATTCTCACAGCCAGTATCATGACTGACAGCTTAAGTGGGTAGCGGTTAATAAGAGAGTCGACATTCAGCAGTTCGAGTTCGAGATATAAATGATTTATTTGTGAGCATGCGAGTGCAGCAACAAATCTGCCTGTAAAATTGAAAGCAGTCACAACGTCTTTAATGTTAAGTACAGTAATAAACCCCATGCAGAATGGGCAATCAATGTATCAACTTCCCTGTTGAATAAGTTCAAAACTAGCGACTCAAAAAACTTTAAAAAAATGTCACGTTCGTGTTGTTAACCAGGATAAACATTGACAGACTTCCGAAAGTATCACATTGTAATCTAAAAGCCTAAATATCTGAATAGTTATTTTGAAACATATAGTAATGGTTCATTCAAAGTTGAAAGCCCCAACTATGATATTATAACTTCACCTTTATTTGCAACAATGCTGATCTTTCACAGCATCTATAATTCACTTAATTTTAAGTATTGCGCAAAACATGTGAAGTTGCACCCATCCACCCAGTAAGCAAATAGCCTCAACTCTACAATTTTGTCTGCCTTATGTGCCTAATAGCTTTGCATCTAAAAAAAAAACTAATTGGCTCATTTTCTTTCCTTCTGGCCGATTTATGAAAGTGCAAGAGTTCATTCAGCAAGGCATTTGATCACGTTCCCCATGGTAGGCTCATTCAGAAGGTCAGGAGGAATGGGATACAGGGGAACTTAGCTGTCTGGATACAGAATTGGCTGACCAACAGAAGACAGCGAGTAGTAGTAGAAGGAAAATATTCTGCCTGGAAGTCAGTAGTGAGTGGTTTTCCACAGGGCTCTGTCCTTGAGCCTCTACTTTTTGTTATTTTATTAATGACTTGGATGAGGGGATTGAAGGATGGGTCAGCAAGTTTGCAGATGACACAAAGTTTGGACGTGTCATTGACAATATAGAGGGCTGTTGTAAGCTGCAGCGGAACATTGACAGGATGCAGAGATGGGCTGAGAGGTTGCAGATGGAGTTCAACCTGGATAAATGCGAGGTGATTTATTTTGGAAGGTCGAATTTGAAAGCTGATTCCAGGATTAAGGATAGGATTCTTGACAGTGTGGCGGAACAGAAGGATCTTGGAGTGCAGATACATAGATCCCTTAAAATGGCCACCTAAGTGGACAGGGTTGTTCAGAAAGCATGTGGTGTTTTGGCTTTCCTTAACAGGGGGATTGAGTTTAAGAGTCGTGAGATCTTGTTGCAGCTCTATAAAACTTTGGTTAGACAGCACTTGGAATACTGCGTCCAGTTCTGGTCGCCCTATTAGAAGTAAATATGTAGATGCTTTGGAGACAGTTTGGAGGAGGTTTACCAGGATGCTGCCTGGACTGGAGGGCTTATATTATGAAGAGAGGTTGACTGAACTCGGACTTTTTTCATTGTAGAAAAGGAGGAGGAGAGGGGACCTAATTGAGGTGTACAAGATATTGAAAGGCATAGATAGAGTCGATAGCCAGAGACTATTTCCCAGGGTAGAAATGCCTAACACGAGGGGTGATAGTTTAAAGCTGGTTGGAGGAAAATGTAGAGGGCATGTGAGAGGCGGGTTCTTTACACAGAGAGTTGTGAGAGAATGGAATGCAGTGCCAGCAGCAGTTGTGGAAGCAAGGTCATTGTTGCATTTACGAGACTGCTTGACATGCATATGGTCACAGAAATTTGAGGGTGCATACATGAGGAGCAGTGGTTCGCACAACATCGTGGACTGAAGGGCCTGTTCTGTGCTGTACTGTTCTATGTTCTATGTTCTATGTTCATTCTTTTTGTTGTTCATTTCCTGCTCTCAAGACATTTGTCTTAAGTATATATTTAAGATGCCAACAAGGAAGCAAAGAAAGCCACTTTGACATTAAAGCATGCTGCGGCATTCAATATGATTTAGTCTGAGTAAATCATATGTGACTTATTTAAACCCTTCAGGTCCTAAGTGTTATTGATTGTCTTATGAGTTTGTTGGCGTGTCCGGTACATTTAAGAGACTGAGTATGCTTACAAAGAATTCTCAAGCACAGAGTGTGCTGAAAAATTAAAACATGTAATATTTGCCTATGAATCAACGAGCTGTGCTAAGTTGTTCTGGTACACAACAAACTTGAATTTGAAAAGAACAGTTTAAATTATTCCCCAAGATAAAACAATCCAATCGAACTTGAATGTTATTGTTTTGACGACCACAAACCAATGAGACCCTCCGATGTTTTCAGGTATAAATTTCGGGTATTTTGAAGAGTTAGTCAAAGCGGAAAAGACCACCAAACTGGCGGCAGACTCGCTGTCTGAAAGTTACCTGTTCATATGAAATCTGTGCAGCAGAACACAGAAGGAAGCCGAAAATCTACAGAGGAACATAGACAGTAGGGTCGTTTTCAAAATTGATTTTTGTAAACTTAATCGGGGTATTATATCAGATCCGTATGGTTGTGTAGAGTGGGAGGTAAATACGGTGCATATTTGAGATAGAAATAAGGAAAGGATTTTTTTTTGCTCTCTCATACATCTTTGAATCTCAATATTCTTCAAAGTCAGGGGATGCAGACAGTTCCGATATTTTGCTGGAAGATTATTGAATGGTGAGTAGGTGAAAGAAAGGAACTTAGAGCATAAAATCAGAAATACAGTGATCAAATTTAATGATAGAAAAGGCTTGAAGGGGCAAGTGACCTCTGCTTTTTGCTTCATGCTTTGTGATTTTGGAAATTACTGCTTAACTGAGGCACGTGATACACAAAGCTACAACATAAAACAGACTCGTTAGCGTTATACGATGAGTAAATTTCTATTCCAGAGTTAAAACCATTGCTAAAATTTTGCTCCTGTTAAATCGTGAAAGGGCGGGGCAATCCGTTTTTGGCAATCATGGCAAGGTATCGAGTGCTCATGAACATGGTCAGTTTTCTTCATACTCTGAAGAGACCACAAGTATGCAATATCCCTCTTCAGGGACCAATTCCACATCTTGGTTGGCTCGCTCATCGACCATCTTCTGAAGCTGCAATGTCGAATGCAAAACAAGATCGTTACGCCGAAGGTTTGAGATGGAACAAAGTCAGAGAGAGGGTCTGAAAGTTACAGGGTCAGCGAGTGAAACGCCACAGGTTGAGACATAGAAAGGGCCGGAGAGAGGGGTAGAATGTGAGACAGATAAAGTGATAAGTGGAGAAAAGGCAGAGAATCGAAGGACAACAGTTAAAGACATACAAGGAAGGAAAGACCTTGCTAGAAAATTATCTAAAGTGGGAAGGTATAACATTCAATGACAAAGAAATAGAAGACAAAAAATGAGAGCGAAGTGCCATGAGCGAAAAATGAAGAACAAATAGAAAAAGGTTCATACAGCCCTCCTCATGAGCCTGATACACAGTAGCAGTGCAAGCACATTCAGCCTAATCCGAGCCTTGAGCCAATGTAAGGTCTTAAGGTGGCTTGTCAAAACTGCGAAGGACATTCCTCCTTTTCCCCGACAAATGTTTTTGTCTGTGTGATATAAGACAAAACGAACACGACGCAGAAGCTGTTTATAATTGCTGAGCACTAGCGTCCGATCACTGTTAATGGACAAGGAAGGGAAATCTTTCTCTTCATTATTTAGATGGCGGAGTCTCTCACCATGCTAATCGCGATTCTCCTCGCCTTTTCATTCTCAATCTCTGCCTCTGAAATGATCATCACGTTAACCAATCGGTTTGGCGAATCTAAATAAAATAGCAGCAAGAACAGATTCAAAAGACACATATTTCACACAAGGCGTCGTGATGATTTAAGTGTGTAGTCCTTTCTCAGTGGTATCAGTATTTCCCTATTCTCTGTCTGTTTCTTCACTCTGTATATCTTTGTGTGTTATTATGCTTTCATTTCACTCTATGTATCTCCTTTAGACATTCCCTCGATTGGCATTCTTCACTTCAGCTTCAAGATCTCGCATCCATCTTTACACAATTCATCATTTAGACTTCCCTCCTCGTATCGTCATCATGAAAAGCAAAAAATGAGATCATGGAATCAGGTGAATACACATGGAGTCAGACAAGGAAAACCCAAGTGCATAAAACGTCAATGAGAGAGAGCGAGAGAGAGACAGACAGACACAGTGAGAAATAATGACAGGGATATACAGAAAAAAAAGAGACAGCCAGAAATAAGAAGAAACAGGGAGAGACGGATTGGCAAAGGCAATAATAAATAGAGATAATTAAGGAGGCTCATTCAAACAAACACGAAGATAAATGCAGTGTAGGGATATACAGATCGAGAGTGAGTCAATGAGATAGAGAGAGAGAGAGAGAGGGGGTGGCTTCTGAACACAGTTATGGAAATGTAGACAAAGGGATGCAGACAATCGAAAAGAGGGAAATGCAGAGAGATGAAATATGATAGCGAAGGCAATGGAGACCCAAATGCACAGAGAATATGAGACAGCTAGTTGGATGGAGCCACAGAAACAAAGTCTCTGATATAAATATTGAGGAAAACTAACAAAAAACACAAAAATCTAGTTGTGTAAAACTGAGTCAGTGGATAGAGCCAGGGAAACATATGGAAGAATAAATACAATGCAACGACAAAGAGATAAGCAACAACAGAGAGAAGTGGTGATTCAGAACAAGCATAAAACACAGGTGAACACTGAGATAGAGAGAAACAGAAGGAGAGAGAAGGGCGCGAGGATCAGAAACACACAGACATATAGTCTATTTTCAAATGAAAGAGCGAGGAGGAGAGCACAGCTGGGATTTAGAGACAGAGAGGGAGAGAGAGAGAGAGAAACTGAAGAACCAGATTCAAGCAATGTTAACCCACGAGTAAAACTCATGGTTTGGACGACGACGTCATTGGCAAAATCATTGCTTCACTGACACTGCCTCACCTTCTTAGAAGTTAAAAATCACACAACACCAGGTTAAAGTCCAATAGGTTTATTTTGAAGCAATAGCTTTCGGAGTGCCGCTCCTTCATCTAGTGTTTATGGAGTATGAGATCGTAAGATCGTGATTTTTAATTTTGTATCCCCCAGTTGATTACCAGCACCTCCAAATAATCACCCTATTAGAATATCTTCGGTTACTACAAGGTCCCAAGCATTTTTCTGAGTCGAAAAAAAAATCATAACCGATTCAACCTGTCCTTGTGTGCCGTTCATTCCGCGCCAAGAATCAGTCCAATAAGTTATCACCATTTCCACATGCGGAGGAATGTCCTTGACCAGACAAGGAGATCAAAAATGTACAGTGTATTCGCGATGTTGGTTCGCCAAAGCCGTGGACAATTTCAGCAAGACACACTAGGATACTTCCCTTTTAATGCCGCCATACAATTATTTTCACTGCTTCCTTCACCTGCTTATCTCCCGAGACAGGTGCACGAGAACAAGCAAGTCTTGTTCTACATTTCCCTTTCTCAAATTCTATCCATTCAAATTTAATGTGCCTTTTTTCGTTTTGCTACCAGAGTGGCTGATGCCAAATGATGTACATTAGACTTCATCGTCTATTGTTTCACACACACATTCAACTTGTCCAAATACCATTGAAGCTTTTTGCATATATCCTGCAGTGTTTTCCACACGCAGCTTTTTTGTTTACGTGATTTTCACAAATTGTTCAGTACTTACAATTCCCTTACCTTGCCCAGAATCATTCTGAAGATCAGAATGTCGTATAGGAGTGGATGGTGTAGGAACTGATTTTAAAGTTGAAGTCACAAATCCTGTTGAAGCAGGCATGGAAAAGTCAGCTGAGGTTTTTGTCGATTGGTCCTCGGGTCTCTGAGTTAACTTTGTCTCTGAAACGGCAAGATCGGAAGGTGACGGTTGAGATTGAAGAGGGAGCTTCGCCTGCTGTTTTGAAACATAGAAACCTAGAAGATAGCAACAGGCAGAGACTATTTGGCCCATCAAAACTGATTCATCTTTCAACAGGATCATTTTGATTGTCCAAGTCAAGGGCCTAATCCTGCTTTGTCATCATAAGCCTTGATTCTATTCGTTTAAAGTGTTATATCCAGCTGCATCTTGAATATATTCAATGTTGTCGCATTAACTACTTCTGGTAATAATGAGTTCCACAGACTCAACATTCTTTGATTGACAAAATGTTTGCTCATCTCTGTCCTGAATGATCCATCCCATAACCTCAGACTGCGATACCTTTTTGTGAACACATCCACCATCAAGAACACTCACTCTGCATCTACACTATCTAGTCCTGTCATAAATTTATTAGTCTCTATGAGACCGCAGCACCCCGCTCCCGCTCCCCCCACCCCGCCCCACCCAGGCTCATTCATCTGAAAACAATCCTTATCCTAATCAATTTCGCTTTATACATCAGTTCTGCCAAAAGCCTGAATCAGACTGGTAAATCTTCACTGCACTCCCTGAGAGCAAGATCATCCTTCCTCAGAAAAGGAGACTAAAACAGCACACAATATGTTAGGTGTGGCCTCATCAAGGTCCTGTAGAAATGCAATAACACATCACTGATCCTGTAGTCAAAATCCCTCGCAATGAAGACAAACATGTTACAATGGTTATTATTACTATTCATCATTGCAATCAGGCTGAATATGGAGATGAATCCTGACCAACTGGCATAATCCCAGTCATACATCAAATTCAGAATAATAAAGTGCAAGCAACACTCTTTCTAAACTGTTTTATGACAATATCCCAAAGGGTAGGATCAAATTCCACGGCTCTGTAACGCAAGAAGTCTGCCATTACCATTGATTTCAAATAGTCAAGTCATACGCTTCACAGTCATCAACGTGTAAATTCCTACTCCCAATAGGTATTGCATGCCATTTCCTTAAACCGCTGCATTCCATTCCCATGGGAGTTTTCATCACTCACCTCCGAGAAACGACATTCTGCGCACCTCATTCAAAACATCGTATTCACTTTACCCCATCCTCACTGGGTATTGAAATCTTACTGACCAACAGACACAGTCCTTGCGTTAATTTTACAGATATTTGTAGACTGTGTCTGAAGTAGTGATTGCACTTAGAATGGCACCAAAGCATCAATCAGAGATGTAGGGTGTAATGCCAGGTGCGAGCAAATTTAAAAGCAATTTTTGAAGCATAAAAAGAGGTATGTAGTCAGACTGGTGTGCTACATGTTAGAGAAGATGGTGTGATTTGGAATACGATTTCTCAGTGGAGTTTGGAGTTTTTGTACATTCAGGGCCCTGAGCTGTTGGAAGATTTGGAACAAGAAGGAATAAATATAGATGTAACAAGGCGTCTCCGGAAAGAAGAATGGAAGAAAACAGCGGACGAAAATTCACAGATGTCACTGTCAATACAGAGACCATTCTTGAACAATTGGCATTATTCTAGTCAACACATTACAGTTATAGCGGGAGTTGAAACGGATTGGACGATGCACATGTGGAACAGCTCAACATGGTGGTGCTGAGTTGAATGGTAGGATCTTGGATGAGATGCGGAGAGGGGAAATTATTAAACTGGTGAAATCGACGTTGATGCCAGTGGTTGGAGGGTCCCAAGGCAGAGGAAGAGTCGTTCTTCCTCCAGGCGGAGCATGACAAAGGCTTGGCGGTGGAGGAGACCCGGGACCTACATACTCTTGGCAGATTGGGAAGGGTTGTTGAAGTGATCAGCCATGAGGCAATGGGGTTTTTGGTGGGTGTGCTCAAGAGATGTTTTCTGAAACGTTCTGTCAGTTGGTGTCCTGCCACTCAACATGCAGAATACTAAATCGAGAGCAACAGACACAGCAGATGAAACGTTTTCCTGCGCATCGAATCTTGATGTGGTCATCACTACATTGGAGAGAAAGGACGCCAACTCATGGAATGTTTCAGGGAACATCTCCAGGACACACGCTCCAAACAATTCCTCTGCCCTGTGGCCGACCACTTTAATCACTGTCCCACTCTGACAAGGATATGCAAGTTCTGGGCCTCCTCTGCCACCAAATCCAAGCCACCCGATAAGTGAAGTAAGAACGCCTTGTCTTCCCACTTGGGACCCTCCAACCACACGGCGTCAACATCTATTTCATCAGTTTTCCACTCCTCCCCAATCTCATTTCAGATGCAACAATCCAACTCATCACTGCCCTGTTGAACTATCCCACCTCTCCATGTTCCTTCCAACCTATCAGCTCCACCATCAGGTCCGACCTATCAGTATCACCTCACACCTGCATCCATCTTCCCATTTCCCTTCTCTCCAGCGCTACTTCCACTCCTATTTATCGACAAGCTCCCTTCCCCTACCTCCGTATTCCTGATAAAGGGCATATGCCTAAAACGTCGGTTCTCCTGCTACTTGGATGCTGCCAGACCTGCTGTGCTTTTCCAACACTGCACCTTCCGAATCTGATCTTCAGCATCTGCAGTTCTTACTTTCTCCTAGTCTCAATATATTTATGAATACTTGATAATTGACCCTATCCCAACCTTTACATCACATTTAGATTGACAAAATGCAAACATCACCTCGTATGAAATGCATAATAAGAAAATGAAAAGGATAATGTTCCAAGTTACGATAATGAACTACATCCACAATTTTCTTCGACTTGCAACAGTGAGGACACAAAGTGAGATCAAGAAAAATCAAAGAAAAGCAAATCCCTTCATCCAATTGACATTGCATCCCATTCCCGTCCATCACTGCATTCTATTCTCTTCAAATATATCATCCGTCTTCTCTCAATATCTTCATCCCACACCCTTTGTTAAAAACATTGCACTGTGTTCAACGTTTTCTGCATCTGACTGGAGCACAGTGAGAGTCCTTGGAATGATGTGACGATATGATCGTTTGTAAAATCAGGGAAGCCTTAGTCGGAGATGTGCAGTTTAATTCTGACTAAGAGAGAATCGAAGAAATAAATTTGACATATAATGTGAGACATTTAATCACAGATGAATGCTACCTCCTGCAGAAGATGCAGCAGATTTGGACGGTGCATCTGGTGATATCACAGCTATCAATCTCAATATGGAGAATTGTGGTGAACAATTGGCATTATCTCAATCACTGTGTCACATTCAAAATGAAAATATGGAAGCAGTTCCCTGTCCTAAATACATAATGAAACATATAAACTAATCGAATAGTGTTCCAGGTCAGTGTCGGCAAGACATCCCTCATTGCCTACTACTTCAAACAGTCAAGATTTGCAATATACTAACTACTAATTGCAAGCTTTCCAGAAGGATGATCCCACCGCAAAATTCAGTTTTACGAGATCAAGCAAGAAAGGAAACACAATTTCCAACTCTCAATAGGTTTTGTATTCTATTCCCCTCAGCCACTGCATCCAATTTCCTTCAGTGCCTTCATTTCACTCCTAACCCAGAAGCGCAAGCAAATTGATGCTGTGGAAATTTCGGTCCAGCTCTGTGTTAATGGCATGGATCTTCTTTCCCTGAAGGTTGAGGTGAGAACATCTTTTGAGTAAGCTTGCATTTTGTAGTCAGTGTATTACATGTAAGTGATGGGATATCACGTTGTAGGTTGACAGAACATTGGTGTGGTCACCTTTACAATATGATGTTGAATTCTTGTCTCCCTGTTCGAGGGAAGATGTTGCGAAACTGTAAAGGGTTCAGAAAAGACTTAAAAGCATATTGGAGGAATAGGTGGGTTTTGTGCTGCTTGGAGTCGAAGGATGGGGGCGACATTCCAGAGGTTTATAAAATCAATAGGATTTTGTTCAGGTGAACAGCCAATGCATTTTCTCCAAGAGTTGGTAATTGAAAAATCTGAATTGTACCGGTTTTAGTTGAGAGCAGAAAGATGTCAAAGGACCTGAGGGGCAGCTTTCTCATGCAAAGAGTGGTACATGTGTGGAAAGAGCTGCCAGGGCAATTAGTGGAAGGGTGTACAGTTAAAAAAAATTAAAAGACATCCGGATGTGTCCGTGAACAGGAAATCTTTAGAGTCATATGTGTTGAACGTTGGCAAATGGGACTCGGTCAGATTGGGATAGCTGATCGCCATGCATCAGAGTTGGTCTAGAAGGTCTATTTCCATGGTGCACAGCTCCATGACGCTTAGTAACTGCATTTTAGCGGTTTTAATCAAAACATGACACTCCATTTATGTTGCACTTTTCCTCTAATGCATCTCACTGAAGTTTAGAGAGAGTTCTTGTCTGAATTCTGCCGCAATTTGCAGATGTATCAGTCGTGTGATTGATTTTAATGCCATGAACGTGTAAAACTGAAATGTGAGGTGGAAGTCTGACTAAGTGAGTATGTAAGATGCAAATTTGAGGTATTATGAATCAAATATCATCAATATTTCAGGTAGTAATCAAAGTTGAGATATTATTAATCAAATGTTATCAATACTTCCGGTAATAATGTAATGTGAGGCAGTATCAATCAACATTTATGTCTATTTGAAGTATTAATCATATCGGAGTGATACCTAGTGCAGAAAATACAGTGTATTTGAAAGATGCTTTCTGGGTGGCTTTACGATTTGTTTTACCTTCAGAACTCTGAGTTGCTGGAAGTTTTGTAATTGCAAAAAAAAAATTGCGAAGGTAGCTGTGAGTTACAGAAAAGAAGAACAGATCAAAAACGAGGGGTAGGAAGTCAGATATGTTTGTCTTAATATATGCAAGACCTGAGAAATTGCCTCCTCCCAGTCACTATATCATGTTCCGATGAACAAAATGCATCAACTCTCAATCCTAACTGCATGAAGAGTACGATCATTTTTCAATGCACGATAAGGCAGGGCATCGACCATTCCCTTTCTTTTCAAACAGTCAAGCCAAAAATTAACACCTAAAAAGTTATTCCTACTTCCAGCAATCATTGGATTCCATTCTTTTCAGTGGCTGTATTCTATTCCCTTCAGTGACATAATTCCATGCATCTCAGTATCTTCACACCACACCCTTCATTCAAAGCATTAAACTCCTTGAAATGGTTTTACACTCAATATGAAACTACTGCAATTCATCTCAGTTACTGCATGGTTAATTCCAAAGTCATTGGCGCTAATTGTCTTCAAATACAAGACACCACTCTGCTCAAGCTTCTCAAACACTCTTCCTCAACATGAGCAGAATGTATTGTTTGGTCTGTGAGTCGTTGATTCATGAAGTCATACAGCACGGAGACAGGTGCTTCGGCTTATACTGGTTCATAACAACAAAAATGTCCATCCACACTAATGCCATTTCCTTACAATTGGCCCATATCCTCTTATTTATTCCTATCCATGTATTTGTCCAATTGCCTTGTAAATACCATTAACGTAGCTGCCTCAACAACTTCTGCGATCAGCTCATTCCATATGCAAACCAACTTCCGTGTATAAACATTACCATTCACATTCCCTTTTATTCTTTCCCTTTTAACGTAGATTGGTCGTCTCTAGTTTTCGATTCCCCCACCTTGCGAATACGACTGGTTGTATTCACATTACCCACGCCTCTCATGAACTCATGCACTTCTAGAGCATTCTCCCACAGTTTCCTGCGCTCTCAAGAAAGAAAATTCCTTTCTCGTCCAAACACTCTCAATAATTCAGACTGTCTAGTCTTGGCAACATCCCGGGAAATTTCTTCTGCATTTTTTCCAATATAATAACATCATAACTATCGTAAGGTGACCGAAATGGAAGACTATAACCCATGTCCGGCCACACCAACGTCCTGTATTACAGTAATATAGAATGATAACTTCTATACTCTGTGCACTGACTGATGAAGAGAAGAATTTGAAGACAACAGATGCTGGAGCTCAGAAACGAGAGTGGGATGAGAGAAAAGCGCAGCAGGTCAGCCAGAATCCAAGGAGCAGGAGAACCGATGTTTTGGGCATAGGCCCCTCATCAGAAATGAGGCTTGTGGGCCAAGGGGTTGGGAGATAAATGGGAGGGGGTCGGGTTGGGGGGAAGGCAGCAGAGAATCCGATAGGTATATGGAAGTCCGGGGGAAGGTGATAGGTCTGAGAGGAGGGGGTGGAGTGGATAGATGGGAAAGGTGATGGACAGGTCAGGAGGGCGTTGCCGAGTTGAATGCTTGGGATGAGGATAATGTGAGTGAAGCAGAAATGAGGAAACTGCTGAAATCCACAATGATCCCTCATGGTTGCAGGGTCCAAAGGCACAATATGAGGCGTTATTCCTCCAGGAGTCGGGTGATCAGGGTTTGGCAATGGAGGAGTCCCAAAACCTGTTTGGACAATGCCCGAAACATCGATTCTCCTGTTCTTGCCGTGCTTTTCCAGCACCACACTCGCGGTTCTGAGCTATGAATGTCAGTGTGCCAAAAGCCTTCCTCACTGACCTGTCTAAGTGTGACTGTACATTCAGAGAATCGTGCTCTTGAACTCCAGCCCCCTCTGTTCCACTGTAATCCTGCAGATCCTTCCGTTCACCATGAAACTACTACCTTGATTTGACTTTCCAGCATGCAAGACCTCACATCTATCCATATTAAACGCCATTTGCGATTTCATAGAACAAAAAATATTTAGAACATTACAGCGCAGTACAGGCCCTACGGCCCTCGATGTTGCACCGACCTGTCATACCAATCTGAAGCCCATCTAACTGACACTATTCCATGTACGTCCATATGCCTGTCCAATGACGACGTAAACGTACTTAAAGTTGGCGAATTTACTACCATTGCGGGCAAAGCATTCCATACCCTTTCTACTCTCTGAGTAAAGAAACTACCTCTGACATCTGTCCTATATCTACCACCTCTCAACTGAAGCTATGCCCCCTTCGTGTTCGCCATCAGCATACTTGGAAAAAGGCTCTCCCTGTCCACCCTATCTAACCCTCTGATTATCCTATATGTCTCTATTAAGTCATCTCTCAACCTTCTTCTCTCTAACAAAAACAGCTTCAAGTCCCTCAGCCTTTCCGCATAAGACCTCCCCTCCATAGCAGGCAACATCCTAGTAAATCTCCTCTGCACCCTTTCCAAAGCTTCCACATCGTTCTTATAATGCGGTGACCAGAACTGAACACAATACTCCAAGTGCGGCCGCACCAGAGTTTTGTACAGCTGCAGCATAATCTCCTGGTTCCGGAACTCAATCCCTTTCTTGAAAAAGGCCAAAACACTGTATGCCTTCTTAACCACCATGTCAACCTGGGTGGCAACTTTCAATGATCTGTGTACACGGACAACGCGATCTTTCTGCTCATCTACACTACCAAGAATCTTTCCATTAGCCCAGAACACTGCATTCCGGTTACTCTGACCAAAGTGTATCACCTCACACTTGTCCGCATTAAACTTCATTTGCCACCACTCAGCTCAGCTCTGCAGCTTACCGATGTCTCTATGTAATCTACTACATCCTCCGTCACGATCCACAACTCCACCGACCTTAGTGTCGTCTGCAAACTTACTAAACCACCCTTCTACAACCTCATCCAGGTCGTTTATAAACATGAGGAACAGCAATGGACCCAATATCGACCCGTGCGGTAGACCACTCATAACTGGATTCCAGGATGAACATTTCCCATCAACCACCACCTTCTGTCTCTTTCAGCAAGCCAATTACTGATCCAAACTGCTATATCTCCCACAATCCCATTCCTCCGCAATTTGCACAATAGCCTAGTGTGGGGAACCTTATCGAAAGCCTTGCGGAAATCCATACACACCACATCAACCAGTTTACTCTCATCTACCTGTTTGGTCATTTGCTCAAAGAACTCAATAAGGTTTGTGAGGCACGATCTACCCTTCACAAAACCGTGCTGACTATCCCTATCACATTATTCTTTCCTAGATGATTACAAATCCTATCTCTTATCACCTTTTCCAACACTTTACCAACTACTGAAGTATGGCTCACTTGTCTATAATTAGGGTTGTCTCTATTATCCTTGTTGAACAGGGGAACCACATTTGCTATCCTCCAGTATTCTGGCACTATTCCTGGACACAATGACTATTTAAAGATCAATGCCAAATGCTCGGCAATCTCCTCCCTGCCTTCCCAGAGAATCCTCGGATAAATTCCGTCCGGCCCAGGTAACTTATCTTTTTTCACACTCGACAGGATTTCTAATACCTGTTCCTCGTTAACCACAGTCCCACCTCGTCTAATAGCCTGTATCTCAGTATTCTCGTCGATAACATTGTCGTTTTCTGGAATGAATACTGTCGCAGAATATTCATTTAGTGTTTCCCCTATCTCCTCTGACTCCACACACAACTTCCTGCTCCTATCCTTGACTGGCCTTAATCTTACTCTCATCATTCTTTTAATTCTTTAAATATCTAGAGAAAGCCTTAGGGTTTACCCTGATTCTATCCGCCAACAACTTCTCAGGTCTCCTCCTGGCTCCTCTGAGCTTTCTCTTTAGGTCTTTCCTGGCTACCTTGGAACCATCAAGCGCCCGAACTGAGCCTTCACATCTCATCCTAACATAAGCCGCCTTCTTCCT
This sequence comes from Chiloscyllium punctatum, assembly GCF_047496795.1. NCBI lineage: Eukaryota > Metazoa > Chordata > Chondrichthyes > Orectolobiformes > Hemiscylliidae > Chiloscyllium > Chiloscyllium punctatum. Next base: position 18,166,376 of record NC_092781.1, on the reverse strand, counting down.
CTTGATCAGAGATTCCACTTCCTTCGTAAACCACAGCTCCCGTGCTCTACAGCTTCCTCCCTGCCTGACAAATACATACTTATCTTGGACACACAGGAGCATTTCCTTGAATAAGCTCAATATTTCTAACATGACCATCCCCTGCAATGTCCTTCCCCATCCAATTCTTCCTAAATCTTGCCTAATCGCATATTAATTGCCTTTCCCTCAGCCGTAACTCTTGCCCAGTGGTATACAACTACCCCTTTCTATCACGAAAGTAAACATAACAGAATTGTGATCGCTATCACCAAAGTGCTCACCTACCTCCAAATCTAACACCTGGCCGGGCCCATTACCCAGCACCAAATCTAATGCGGCTTCGCCCCTTGTTGGCCTGTCTACATACTGTGTCAGGAAGCTCTCCTGCACACACTGGACAAACCCTGACCCATCTATAGTACACGTACTAAAGTGTTTCCAGTCAATATTTGGAAAGTTGAAGTCCCCCATGACAACTACCCTGTCTCTCTCACTCCTATCGAGAATCCTTTTTGCTATCCTTTCCTCGACATCTCTGGGACTATTCGGAGGCCTATAGAAAACTCTCAACAGGGTGACCCCTCCTTTCCTGTTTCTGATCTCAGCCTATACTACCTCAGTTGACAAGTCCCTTATCATCCTTTCTGCAACTTTAATACTGTCCTTGACCAAGAATGCCTCTCCTCCCCCTCTTTTACGATCTTCTCCGTTCTTACCGAAACATCTAAATCCTGGAACCTGCAACAACCATTCCTCTCCCAGCTCTATCCATGTCTCCGAAATGGTCACAACATCGAAGTCCCAGGTACCAACCCATGCTGCAAGATCACCCACTTTATTCTGGGTGCTCCTGGTGTTGAAGTAACCATACTTCAAACCACCTTCTTGCTTGCTGGTGCCACTTTACATCCCTGAAATGTGATTTCGGACCTCCCTACTCTCAAACTTTTCGATACTCAAACTACAACTTTGGTTCCCATCTCCCTGCTGTATTAGTTGAAAACCACCCCAATAGCCTTAGCAAATTTCTCCCCACCCCACCACCCCCAGGATATTGGTACCATTCTGGTTCAGATGGGTTTCTCAGCGCTTTTCCCCAGCTGATCGAGTTCCAGCTGCCATTTCCAATAAACTTCCTTAATGACTACGAAACTGCCAATTTATTTGCATCTACAAATTTCATAAAACTGCCTTGCAGATTCTCATCTAAATCATTGATATAGACAAGAAACAGCAAAGGGCCCAGCGCCGACGCACGAGGCAGTCTATTAGTCACAGGCCTCCATTCCAATAAACATCCTTCGACTCTTACTCTCTGCTTTTCACCATAAAGCCAATATTATATGTATTGTGCCAGATCCCAGTGGATTCCATGCGATCTTATCTTCCAGAGTAACTTAACATGGGGATATTTATCAAAGGCCTTACTGAAATCCACATTGACTACGTCAACTGTGGCCTCATCAACCTTACTGGTCACTTCGACAAAAAAAAATCTAATTTGCGTAACATGATTTCCCATGCTGACAAAGTTTTGCAGACTACTCCTAATCAAATTCTGTCTTTCGAAATGCATATATACTTTGTCTTTCAGAATCTTCTCAAGTAACTTATTTTCTACAGATGTCAGGCTTGCTGGTCTATAGTTCCTGGGTTTTTCCAGTGCATCTGTTCTTGAATAAGGGTACAGTATTTGCCACCCTCCAGTCTTCTGGAACCTCTCCTCTGGCTAGCTATTATGTTAAAACGTCAGTCGGGGCTCCTGCAATGTATCTTCGAGCCTCTTTCAGTGTTTTTCTTTACCTCTGAACAGGACCAGGAGGTTTACCCACCTTCACACATGTAAAGCATCCAATAGCACCTCTCCTTTGATTGTCACCAAGACATAATCATTAACTTCCCAAGTTCTCAAGGCTTCATGTCTTTGTCCACTTTAAACACAGAGGAGAAGCATTCTTTGAGTATACCGTTCATTTCCTGTGGTTCCACAAATAGATGTCTTCTATGGTCCTTGAACAGACCTATTCTCTCGGTAGTTACTCTGTTTTCCTTTAATATATATATTTTTAAAGTATTTCTTTGTTTTCTCCTTAATCCTCTCAGTCACAACTATTTCATACACTCTTTTCATCTTTCCGTTTTTAGTCCTCAGTAAACTGCATCTTCTGTATATATCCAGGGATTCCATGGATCCCAACTGCTGGTAACTGAGCTATGCCTCTTTCTTTTTTTTTTCTGGTCAAAGCCTCAATATCTATTTCTGCCAAATTTGCTCTTCATTCTCAAAGAAACATACAGACCTTAAATTCTGGCTATCTGACTTTTAAAGGCCTCCTACCTGTTGGGGTCCCTTTCCCGGCAGCAAACCACTCCAATCAACTTCTACAAACCCCTGTCTAATCATTTCAAATTCCATCTTGCCCCAAATTGGACCTTGAATCTGCGGACAAAATTTGTCCCTCTGGATAACTATATTAAAATTAGTAGAAGTATGGTCGCTGGTTCAGAAGTGCTTCAGCACTGTCACCTGTGTCAACTACTCTGCCCTACTTCGCAAGTCTATTTCGGTATTTGCCCCTTCTCGACTAGGACCCTCCATAACCTGCATGTGGACACTTGTCTGAACGCACTTAAAACATTCCAACACATCTAAACGCTTAACTCTGTGCAAGTCCCAGTCTGTTAGAAAAATTAAAATCGCCGACTGCGACAATCCTATTGCTCCTCCATGTCTCCCGAGTGTTCCTGCATATTTTCCCTATAATTCCCATGGAATATTTGAGGGCCTATAGTATCACCTCAAATAACGTCATTACTCCCTTCATCACTAGATGGCACCTCAGTTATTTCATTTTTAAATGTAGCTGCATCACTCGCCTTGATAAAAAAAAGCCCTTCTCTCTTTCTATCATCTCTATCCCGCCTCAGGCACATGTCCCCCGGCACATTAATCTGTGTGCATTAATTCCTGCTCCGTGAATCATTCTTTTCAGCGATTCAGCTCTGGCTATTACCTGCTTCTGTAGTCACTGCTCGGTTTAATGATGAACTTTCCTCCGGTTCCCAAGTGGACTTTTTAATGTCGTTCCCAATTTCCGTGGTGTTTGGATCTGAGGGTATGGAGATTGAAGAACGATTCTAAAAACTGAACTTTTAAATTCAGATATTCTTCAAAAATTCTCAGTGTTTCACGTATTTCAAGAGACAATAGCCGAGAATTACTTTCAATATGTGATGAATCCAGAAACTTACAGAATGTTTTGGGGAACTGGGCTCAAATATTGACACAGCAGAATGTGAAATTCTAATTCGAGAAAACAAAATCTGGAATGAATAATGTGTGAGCGCAGTGAAACCATGGTGGATTGGTGAAAAAATACAAGCATCTGGCTAATGAATCTCCTTCAGTGAAGGAACGGTCAGCTTGACTCGACTGCAAGTGAATACAGATCAATAGCAATGTGGTTGACTTCCAACCCTCTGAAATGGCTAAGCTAACTATCCAGTTTAACCAATCGCTTCGAAGTCTCAACAACAAAAGGAAACTGAATGGATCAACTGACATCAACCAAAGCATTGGGAAAGAAATGGTCCAAAAATCTCTCTCAACTTACAAGTCCTCCTTACTAACATCTAGCAACAGTGCCAACTTGGCGAAAGGTATTTCAAAGATTAGTTGGCCAGTAGCCTATTTTACTTGTGCAATAGATATTAGGAAAAAAATGACTAGGCACCACTATTGGCATCCGAGTTATGTCCTGTCCTGCTGGCTGGATAGTCCCAGAAGAGGTGGCAGCACAGCGGTTTACAATCGGACAGGGAGTTGACCTGAAAGTCCTCAGCGTGGACTCCAGTCCCATTCCATCGCATGACTCGGAATAAACCTGATTAAGGAAACCTCTGATGATCGTCACGTACGAGCCACCCACACAAGATGAGTTAGTGCTGCTATATGTTGAAAAAAACATTTGATAAGCATCGAAGGTGTCAAGGATGAAAACTGTAAAATATGATTTGGAGATGCAATAGGATTAGGGTTAGGGAGCGGAAAAACTATTCAGTTTACTTCGCAGCCGAAAACACATTATCAATGCGGATGAGCACCTCGCCAAGACCTTCTCCACACCACCATTGCTCGCCCTTAAACAAACTCCAAACTTTAAACAGATTATTGCTTTCACCAAACCGCCCGGCTTTCAAGACAACTCCATACAACCCTGTCATGGTAGACGCTGCAAGATGTGTCATAGTGTGGACATTCAGACCAACTTTTCGCATGGGGACACTACCAACCGTGTACGTGGCAGATACTCATGCGACTCAACCAATGTTGTCTATCTCAAACGCTGCAGGTAAGGATGCCCTGAGAAATGGTACGTTGGGGAAACCAAGCAGAGGCTAAAACAACGGATGAATGGACATCACACAACAATCAATAGAGTGGGGTGTTCCCTCCCTGTTGGAGAACACTTCAGCGGTCTTGGACATTCAACCTTGGATCTTTCGGTGACCATTCTGCAAGACCGACTTGGGACTGCCAGCAGCGAAAAGTGGCCGAGCAGAGGCTGATAGCTAAGTTCGCTCCCCAAAGGGATATCCTTAAATGCGTTCATGTCACACTACAGGTGACTTCATTGCACTATGCATAGAAATCGACACTTATGTATATATATATTATATATATACACACAGACAGTCCTTTCCACAAACACACCAACGCGCACACACCCAGGCACTCGTACACACACACATACACACACGCACAGAGGCACTCCGATGCGCATACACACATTCCGAGAGACACACACACTCGCACACTCACACATGCACCCTCTCACAGACTACGATCCCTTTACACTCACACAAATATTCTCTCTCCATGACACTCAGTACCTCACCCTCACTCACACACTCACACAAACATGCGTGCAGAAACATCTAATTTTGTTGGGTGAATTTGTACTTGCAGAGTTACATTGCATGAATCCATGAAGGATTCTGTCAGTACAATTTTTTAGATCAGAATCAGTTTCAACATTATGGCACAGACAGCAGCACACAGAGGTGTTAATACCCAATACCTTATCTGGGCTAACAACAATTGTTAAAGTTCACTTGATAATGCAACTTTTAAACAAACGTTTTGTGATTTACAAATGAAAGAAGTGAAACCAACATGATCATTCTAACAGATAAGAGACTTAACAAATAATCAAGGTATTTCTCAATGTATAGATTCAGTACTTTACACTGTAAACGTCTTCTACAAATTCTGTCTCTTACAATCATGTACTCCACAATCACCTGATGAAGGAGCAGTGCTTCGAAAGCAAGTGCTTCCAATTAAACCTGTTTGACTATAACCTGGTGTTGTGAAAGTTTTAACATTAAAATAGATTGTTAGGGAATACAATATCAAACACGGACAGAGCCTTGGCAATCGGACTGACGATCGAACTGTTCGGGTCCTAAAAGATCTTTGGGGTCCTGAAGGGAGAGACTGACCAACCGCAAGTCGTTGTCCATGTAGGTACCAACGACATAGGTTGAAAGAGGGATAGGGATGTAAGGCAGGATTTCAGGGAGATAGGGTGGAAGCTGAGAGCTAGAACAAACAGAGTTGTTATCTGTGATTTGTTGTCCATGCCACGTGATAGCGAGGCAAGTAATACTGAGAGATGTCAACTGAACACGTGGCTTCAAGGATGGTACAGGGGGGAGGGTTTCAGGTTCTTGGATAATTGGGGCCCATTTAGGGGAAGGTGGGACATGTACAAACAGGACGGTCTTCACTTGAACCAGAGAGGGACCAATATCCTGGTCGGAAATTTAGTGGTGCTATTCGGGTGGGTGTAAGCCAGCTCAGCAGGTGGATGGGAACTTTGAGGTGTAATTGCAATGTACGGGAGGATGACAGTCGGAAGGACGGGGATAGGAGTTCAGGGTCACAGAAATATGTTGGCAGACAGCAAAGTAGTTCTAATACCTCTTCCTTGTAAACCTCAATCATACCTAATCTAGGAGCCTGTATCTCAGAATTCTCCTTGACAACATTGTTGTTTTCTAGAGTGTATACTGCAGACAAGTATTCATTCATTGATTCCCCTATCTCCTCTGACGCCACACACAACTTCCCACGACTATTGGCCCTAATCTTACTCTCGTCATTCTTTTATTCCTTAAATACCTACAGAAAGCCTGAGGGTTTACACTGATCCTATCCACCAACAAATTCTCATGTCTCCTCCTGGCTCTTCTGAGTTCTCTCTTTAGGCCATTCCTGGCTAACTTGCAACGCTCAAGCGCCCTAACTGAGCCTGCACATCTTATCCCAACATAAGCCTTCTTCTTCCACTTGACGAGAGATTCCACTTGCTTTGTAAACCACATTGCCCACGCTCAACAGCTTCCTCCCTGCCTGACAGGTCCAAACTTATCCAGGACACAAAGGAGCTTTTCCTTTAATAAGCTCCATATTTCTAACGTGCCCATTCCCTGCTGTAACTTTCCCCATCCTATGCTTCCTGAATCTTGTCAAATCGCATCGTAATTACCTTTCCCCAGCTGTGACTCTTGCCCAGTGGTATACACCTATCCCTTTCTATCACTAAAGTAAACGTAACAGAATTGTGATCGCTATCACCAAAGTGCTCACCTACCTCTAAATATAACACCTGGCCGGGCTTATTACCCAGCACCAAATCTAATGTGGTTTCGCCACATGTTAGCCTGTCTACATAATGTGTCAGGAAGCTCTCCTGCACACAGTGGACAAACACTGACCCATCTTTCGGACTCGTATTAAAGTATTCCCAGTCAATATTTGTAAAGTTGAAGTCCCCCATGACAACTACACTGTCTCTCTCACTCCTATCGAGAATCATCTTTGCTATCCTTTCCTCTACATCTCTGGAACTATTTGGAGGCTTATAGAAAACTCCCAACATGGTGACATCTCCTTTCATGTTTCTGATCTCAGCCCATACTACCTCAGTTGACAAGACACTAAACATCCTTTCTGCAACATTAATACTATCCTTGACCTAGAATGCCACACCTCCCCCTCTTAAACAATCTTCTCTGTTCTTACTGAAACATCTCATCCTGGAACTTACAACAACCATTCCTGTTCCTGCTCTATCCATGTCTCCGAAATGGTCACAACATCGAAGTCCCAGGTGCCAACCCATGCTGCAAGATCACCCACCTTATTCTGGGTGTTCCTGGTGTTGCAGTAACCACACTTCAAACCACCTTCTTGCTTACTGGTTCCACATTTCATCCTGGAAACGTGATTTCGGACCTCCCTACTCTCAACCTTTTCTATACTCGAACTACAACTTTGGTTCCCATCTCCCTGCTGTATTAGTTGAAATCTACCCCAATAACCTTACCAAAACCCTCCCCCACCCCCAGGGAATTGGTACCATTCTGGTTCAGATGGGTTTCTCAGTGCTTTTCCCCAGCTGATCGAGTTCCAGCTGCCATTTCCAATAAACTAGTTAATGTCCAAGAAACTGCCTATTTGATTGCATCTAGGAATTTCATAAAACTGCCTTGCAGATTCTCATCCAAATCATTGATATAGACAATGAACAGCAAAGGGACCAGCGCCGACGCCTGAGGCAGTCCATTAGTCACAGGCCTCCATTCCAATAAACATCCTTCGACTCTTACTCTCTGCTTTTCACCATAAAGCCAATATTATATGTATTGTGCCAGATCCCGGAGGATTCCATGCGATCTTATCTTCCAGAGTAACCGAACATGTGTATACTCTTTAAAGTCCTTAGAGAAATCCATTTGACTACGTCCACTGTGCCCTCATCAACCTTACTGGTCAATATAACAAAAAAAACTAATTTGCGCAACATGATTTCCCATGCTGACAAAGTTTTGCAGACTACTCCGAATCAAACTTTGTCTTTCGAAATGCGTACATACTCTGTCCTTCAGAATCTTCTCAAGTAACGTATTTCCTACAGATGTCAGGCTTGCTGGTCTGTAGTTCCTGGGTTTTTCCAGTGCATCTGTTCTTGAATAAGGGTACAGCATTTGCCACCCTCCAGTCTTCTAGAACCTCTCCTCTGGCTATCTATTATGTTAAAACATCAGTCGGGGCTCCCACAATATACCTTCGAGCCCCTTTCAGTGTTTTTCTTTATCTCTGAACAGGACCAGGAGTTTTATCCACCTTCATACATTCTAAAGCATTCAATATCACCTGTACTTTGATTGTCACCAAGACATGATCATTAACTTCCCAAGTTCTCAAGGCGTCATGTCTTTCTATCACTTTAAACACAGAGGAGAAGCATTCATTGAGTATCCCGTGCATTTCCTGTGGTTCCATAAATAGATGTCTTCTATGGTCCTTGAACAGTCCTATTCCCTCTGTAGTTACTCTATTTTAATTTAATATATATTTTTTAAAGTCTTTCTTTGTTTTCCGCTTAATCCTCTCAGTCACAACTATTTCGTACACTCTTTTCACCTTTCCAATTTCAGTCCTCAATAAACTCCTGCATCTTCTGCATGTATCCAGGGATTCCATTGATCCCAACTGCTGGTAACTAAGCTATGTCTCTTTGGTTTTCTCTGGTCAAACCTCAATATCTATTTCTGTCAAACTTGCTCTTCACTCTCAAAGAAACATATAGACCTTAAATTCTGTCTATCGGACTTTTAAAAGCCTCCTACCGGTTGGTGTTCCTTTCCCTGCAGCAAACCACTCCAATCAACTTCTACAAACTCCTGTCTAATCATTTCAAATTCCATCTTGCCCCAAATTGGAACTTGATTCTGCGGACTAAATTTTTCCCTCCGGATAACTCTTTTAAAATTAGTAGAAGAATGGTTGCTGGTTCAGAACTGCTTCACCACTGTCACCTGTGTCACCTGCTCTGCTCTACTTCGCAAGTCTATTTCGGTATTTATCCATTATCGACTCGGACCCTCCATAACCTGCATGTGGACACTTGCCTGAACACACTTAAAACATTCCAACACATCTAAACGCTTAACTCTGTGCAAGTCCCAGTCTGTTAGAAAAATTAAAATCGACTACTGCGACAATCTTATTGCTCCTCCATGTCACCCTAGTGTTCTTGAATATTTCCCTATAATTCCCATTGACTACTTGAGGGCCTAGAGTATCACCACAAATAACGTCATTACTCCCTTCATCACGAGATGGCCCCTCAGTTAGTTCATTTTTAAATGCAGCTGCATTACTCGCCTTGGTCCAAAAAAGGCCTTCTCTCTTTCTATCATCTCTATCCCGCCTCAGGCACATGTCCCCTGGCACATTAAGCTGTGTGCATTAATTCCTGCTCCGTGAATAATTCTTTTCAGCGATTCAGCTCTGGCTATTACCTGCTTCTGACGACACTGCTCGGTTTAATGATGAACTTTCCTCCGGTTCCCAAGTGGACTTTTTAATGTCGTTCCCAATTTCCGTGGTGCTTGGATCTGAGGGAATGGAGATTGAAGAACGATTCTAAAAATGGAACTTTTAAATTCAGATATTCCTCAATAATTCTTAGTGTTTCACGTATTTCAAGAGACAATAGCCTAGTATTTCTTTCAATATGTGATGAATCCAGAAACTTACAGAACGTTTTGGGGACCTGGGCTCAAATATTGACACAGCAGAATGTGAAATTCTAATTCGAGAAAACGAAACCTGGAATGAATAATGTGTGAGCGCAGTGAAACTATGGTGGATTGGTGAAAAAAATACAAGCATCTGGCGAATTAATCTCCTTCAGTTAAGGAACCGTCACCTTGGCTCGACTGCAAGTGAGTCCAGATCAATAACAATGTGGTTGACTTGCAATCCCACTGAAATGGCCAAGCAAACTATCCAGTTTCACCAATCGCTTCGAAGTCTCAACAACAAAAAGAAAACTGAATGGATCAACTGACATCAACCAAAGCATTGGGAAAGAAATGGTCCAAAAATCTCTCTCAACTTACAATCATCCTTACTAACATCTAGCAACAGTGCTAACTTGGCGAAAGGTATTTCAAAGATTAGTTGGCCAGCAGCCTATTTTACTTGTGCAATCGATATTTTCAAAAAAATGACTAGGCACCACTATTGCCATCCTAGTTATATCCTGTCCTGCCGGCTGGATAGTCCCAGAAGAGGTGGCAGCACAGCAGTTTACAATCGGACAGGGAGTTGACCTGAAAGTCCTCAGCGTGGACTCCAGTCCCATTCCATCGCATGACTCGGAATAAACGTGATTAAGGAAACCTCTGATGATCGTCACGTACGAGCCTCCCACACAAGATGAGTTAGTGCTGCTATATGTTGAAAAAAACATTTGATAAGCATCGAAGGTGTCAAGGATGAAAACTGTAAAATATGATTTGGAGATGCAATAGGGTTCGGGAGCGTAAAACCTCATCCATTTCCTTCGCAGCGTACAACACATTATCAATGAGGATGAGCACCTCGCCAAGACCATCCCCACACCTCCACGGCTCGCCCTTAAACAAACTCCAAACTTCAAACAGGTCATTGCTTTCACCAAACTGCCTGTCTTTCAAGACAACTCCATACAACCCTGTCATGGTAGACGCTGCAAGATGTGTCATAGTGTAGACATGGATACCAACTTTTCGCATCGGGACACTACCAACCATGTACGTCGCAGATACTCATGCGACTCAACCAATGTTGTCTCACTCAAACGCTGCAGGCAAGGATGCCCTGAGAAATGGTACGTTGGGGAAACCAAGCAGAGGCTAAAACAACGGATGAATGGACATCACACAACAATCAATAGAGTGGGGTGTTCCCTCCCAGTTGGAGAACACTTCAGCGGTCTGGGACATTCAACCTTGGATCTTTCGGTGACTATTCTCCAAGACCGAATTTGGGACTGGCAGCAGCGAAAAGTGGCCGAGCAGAGGCTGATAGCGAAGTTCTCTCCCCATAGGGATAGCCTTAAATGCGTTCATGTCACACTACAGGTGACTTCATTGCACTACACATAGAAATCGATACTTGTGAATATATTTTTTATACATATACATATGCACTTGTGTATATATATTATATACATATACACACAGACAGTCCTTTCCACAAACACACCAACGCGCACACACCCAGGCACTCGTACACACACACACATACACACATGCACTGAAGCACTCCGATGCGCATACATACATTGTTCGAGACACACACACTCCCACACTCACACATGCACCCTCTCACAGACAAAGATCCCTTTTCACTCACACAAACATTCTCTCTCCATGACACTCAGTACTTCACCCTCACTCACACACTCGCACAAACATGCGTGCAGAAACATCTAATTTTGTAGGGTGCATTTGTACTTGCAGAGTTACATTGCATGAATCCATGAAGGATTCTGTCAGTTCATTTTTTTGATTAGAATCAGTTTCAACATTATGGCACAGAGAGCAGCACACAGAGGTGTTAATACCCAATACATTATCTGGGCTGACAACAATTGTTAAAGTTCACTTGAGAATGCAACTTTTAAACAAAAGGTTTGTGATTTACAAATGATAGAAGTGAAACCAACATGGTCATTCCAACAGAAGAGAAGTAACAAATAATCAGGGTATTTTTCAATGTATAGATTCAGTACTTTACACTGTAAACTTCTTCCAGAAATTCTGTCTCTTACAATCATGTACTCCACAATCACCTGATGAAGGAGCAGTGATTCGAAAGCTAGTGCTTCCAATTAAACCTGTTTAACTATAACCTGGTGTTGTGAAAGTTTTAACTGTAAAATAGTTTGATAGGGAATACAATATCAAACACGGACAGAGCCTTGGCAGTCGTACTGACGATCGAACTGTTCGGGTCCTGAAAGATCTTTGGGGTCCAGAAGGGAGAGAATGACCAACCTCAAGTCGTTGTCCATGTAAGTACCAACGACATAGGTAGAAAGAGGTATAGGGATGTAGGACACGATTTCAGGGAGATAGAATGGAAGCTGAGAGCTAGAATAAACAGAGTTGTTATCTGTGATTTGTTGTCCATGCCACGTGATAGCGAGGCAAGTAATACTGAGAGATATCAACTGAACACGTGGCTGCAAGGATGGTACAGGGGGGAGGGTTTCAGGTTCTTGGATAATTGGGGCCAATTTATGGGAATGTGGGACTTGTACAAACAGGACATTCTTCACTTGAACCAGAGAGGTACTAATGTCCTGGTGGGAAATTTAGTGGTGCTATTCGGGTGGGTGTAAACCAGCTCAGCAGGTGGATGGGAACCTTGAGGTGTAATTGCAATTTACGGGAGGATGACAGTAGGAAGGAAAGGGATAGGAGTTCAGGGTCACAGAAATGTGTTGGCAGACAGCAAAGTAGTTCTAATACCACTTCCTTGTAAACCTCAATCATACCCAATCTAATAGCCTGTATCTCAGTATTCTCCTTGACAACATTGTTGTTTTCTAGAGTGTATACTGGAGAAAAGTATTCATTTATTGCTTCCCCTGTCTCATCTGACGCCACACACAACTTCCCACTACTATTGGCCCTAATCTTACTCTCGTCATTCTTTTATTCCTTAAATACCTACAGAAAGTCTGAGGGTTTCTATCCTATCAACCAACAAATTCTCATGTCTCCTCCTGGGTCTTCTGAGTTCTCTCTTTAGGTCTTTCCTGACTACCTTGAAACGCTCAATCGCCCTAACTGAGCCTGCACATCTCATCCGAACATTAGCCTTCTTGTTCCTCTTGACGAGAGATTCCACTTCCTTTGTAAACCACATTGCCCACGCTCAACAGCTTCCTCCCTGCCTGACAGGTCCATACTTATCCAAGACACAAAGGAGCTTTTCCTTGAATAAGCTCCATATTTCTAACGTGCCCATTCCCTGCTGTATCCTTCCCCGTCCTATGCTTCCTGAATCTTGCCTAATCGCATCGTAATTACCTTTCCCCAGCTGTGACTCTTGCCCAGTGATATACACCTATCCCTTTCTATTACTAAAGTCAACGTAACAGAATTGTGATCGCTATCATCAAAGTGCTCACCTAACTCCAAATCTAACACCTGGCCGGGCTCATTACCCAGCACCAAATCTAATGTGGTTTCGCCACATTTTAGCCTGTCTACATAATGTGTCAGGAAGCTCTCCTGCACACACTGGACAAACACTGACCCATCTATCGTACTCGTATTAAAGTGTTCCCAATCAAAATTTGGAAAGTTGAAGTCCCTCATGACAACTACCCAGTCTCTCTCACTCCTATCGAGAATCATCTTTGCTATCCTTTCCTCTACATCTCTGGAACTATTCGGAGGCTTATATAAAACTCCCAACATGGTGACCTCTCCTTTCCTGTTTCTGATCTCAGCCCATATTACCTCAGTTGACAAGCCACTAAACATCCTTTCTGCAACATTAATACGATCCTTGACCAAGAATGCCACACCGCCCCCTCTTTAACCATCTTCTCTGTTCTTACTGAAACATCTCATCCTGGAACCTGCAACAACCATTCCTCTCCCTGCTCTCTCCATGTCTCCAAAATGGCCACAACATCGAAGTCCCAGGTACCAACCCATGCTGCAAGATCACCCACCTTATTCTGGGTGCTCCTGGTGTTGAAGTAACCACCCTTCAAACCACCCTCTTGCTTGCTGGTGCCACCGTTCATCCCTGAAACGTGATTTCGGACCTCCCTACTCTCAACCTTTTCTATACTCGAACTTCAACTTTGGTTCCCATCTCCCTGCTGTATTAGTTGAAATCCACCCCAACAGCCCTACAAAACCCCTCCCCCACTTTCAGGATATTGGTACCATTCTGGTTCAGATGGGTTTCTCAGTGCCTTTCCACAGCTGATCGAGTTCCAGCTGCCATTTCCAATAAACTTCCTTAATTTCCACGAAACTGCCTATTTATTTGCATCTACAAATTTCATAAAACTGCCTTGCAGATTCTCATCCAAATCATTGATATAAACAATAAACAAACAAAGGGCCCAGCGCAGACGCCTGAGGCAGTCCATTTGTCACAGGCCTCCACTCCAATAAACATCCTTCGACTCTTACTCTCTGCTTTTCACCATAAAGCCAATATTATATATATATTGCCAGATCCCAGTGGATTCCATGCGATCTTATCTTCCAGAGTAACTTAACATGTGGATATTAATCAAAGGCCTTACTGAAATCCATAATGACAACGTCCACTGTGTCCTCATCAACCTTACTGGTCACTTCGACAAAAAATATCTATTTTGCCCAACATGATTTCCCATGCTAACAAAGTTTTGCAGACTACTCCTAATCAAACTCTGTCTTTCGAAATGCATATATACATTGCATATCAGAATCTTCTCAAGTAACTTAATTTCTACAGATGTCAGGCTTGCTGGTCTCTCGTTCCTGGGTTTTTCCAGTGCATCTGTTCTTGAATAAGGGGACAATATTTGCCACCCTCCAGTCTTCTGGAACCTCTCCTCTGGCTAGCTATTATGTTAAAACATCAGTCGGGGCTCCCACAATGTATCTTCTAGCCTCTTTCAGTGTTTTTCTTTATCTCTGAACAGGACCAGGAGGTTTATCCACCTTCACACATTCTAAAGCATCCAATATCAAATCTACTTTGATTGTCACCAAGACATGATCATTAACTTCCCAAGTTCTCAAGGCTTCATGTCTTTCTCCACTTTAAACACAGAGGAGAAGCATTCATTGAGTATCCCGTGCATTTCCTGTGGTTGCACAAAGAGATGTCTTCTACGGTCTTTGAACAGTCCAATTCTCTCTGTTTTGTTTAAATATATATTTTCCTTGTATATATATATATTTTTAAAAGAATTTCTTTGTTTTCTCCTTAATCCTCTCAGTCACAACTATTTCGTACTCTATTTGCACCTTTCCGTTTTCAGTCCTCAGTAAACTGTATCTTCTGCATATATCCAGGGATTCTGTTAAACCCAACTGCTGGTAACTCAGCTATGCCTCTTTCTTTTTTTTTTCTGGTCAAAGCCTCAGTATCTTTTTCTGCCAAATTTGCCCTTCATTCTCAGAGAAACATACAGACCCTAGATTCTGGCTATCAGAATTTTAAAAGCATTCCCACATGTTGGGGTCCCTTTCCCTCCAGCAAACTACTCCAATCAACTTCTACAAACTCCTGTCTAATCATTTCAATTTCCATCTTGCCCCAAATTGGAACTTGAATCTGGGGACCAAATTTGTCCCTCCGGATAACTATATTAAAATTAGTAGAAGTATGGTCACTGGTTCAGAAGTGCTTCACCACTGTCACCTGTGTCACCTGCTCTGCCCTACTTCGCAAGTCTATTTCGGTATTTGACCCTTCTCGACTTGTACCCTCCATAACCTGCATGTGGACACTTGTCTGAACGCACTTAAAACATTCCAACTCATCGAAACGCTTAACGGTGTGCAAGTCCCAGTCTGTGCAAGTCCCAGTCTCCTCTATGTCTCCCGAGTGTTTCTTCATATTTTCCCTATAATTGCCATTGACTATTTGAGGGCCTATAGTATCACCTCAAAAAACGTCATTACTCCCTTCATCACTAGATGGCCCGTCAGTTATTTCATTTTTTAATGCAGCTGCATTACTCGCCTTGATCAAAAAAAACGTCTTCTCTCTTTCTATCATCTCTATCCCGCCTCAGGCACATGTCCCCTGGCACATTAAGCTGTGTGCATTAATTCCTGCTCCGTGAATAATTCATTTCAGCGATTCAGCTCTGGCTATTACCTGCTTCTGTAGACACTGCTCGGTTTAATGACGAACTTTCCTCCGGTTCCCAAGTGGAATTTTTAATGTCGTTCCCAATTTCCGTGGTGCTTGGATCTGAGGGAATGGAGATTGAAGAACGATTCTAAAAATGGAACTTTTAAATTTAGATATTCCTCAATAATTCTCAGTGTTTCACGTATTTCAAGAGACAATAGCCTAATATTACTTTCAATATGTGATGAATCCAGAAACTTACAGAACGTTTTGGGGACATGGGCTCAAATGTTGACACAGCAGAATGTGAAATTCTAATCGAGAAAACAAAATCTGGAATGAATAATGTGTGAGTGCAGTGAAACCATGGTGAATTGGTGAAAAAATACAAGCATCTGGTTAATTAATCTCCTTCAGTTAAGGAACCGTCACCTTGGCTCGACTGCAAGTGGGTCCAGATGAATAGCAATGTGGTTGACTTCCAATCCCTCTGAAATGACCAGGCTAGCTATCCAGTTTCACCAATCGCTTCGAAGTCTCAACAACAAATGGAAACTGAATGGATCAACTGACATGAACCAAAGCATTGGGAAAGAACTGGTCCAAAAATCTCTCTCAACTGACAAGTCCTCCTTTGTAACATCTAGCAACAGTGCTAACTTGGCGAAAGGTATTTCAAAGATTAGTTGGCCGGTAGCCTATTTTACTTGTGCATTCGACATTTGGAAGAAAATGACGAGGCACCACTATTGGCATCCTAGTTATGTCCTGTCCGGCCGGCTCGATAGTCCCAGAAGAGGTGGCAGCACAGCGGTTTACAATCGGACAGGGAGTTGGCCTGAAAGTCCTCAGCGTGGACTCCAGTCCCATTCCATCGCATGACTCGGAATAAACGTGATTAAGGAAACCTCTGATGATCGTCACGTACGAGCCACCCACACAAGATGAGTTAGTGCTGCTATATGTTGAAAAAAACAATTGATAAGCATCGAAGGTGTCAAGGATGAAAACTGTAAAATATGATTTGGAGATGCAATTGGGTTAGGGTTAGGGAGGGGAAAACCTATTCCATTTCCTTCGCAGCGTACAACACATTATCAATGAGAATGAGCACCTCGCCAAGACCATCCCCACACCTCCACTGCTCGCCCTTAAACAAACTCCAAACTTCAAACAGGCCATTGCTCTCACCAAACTGCCCGGCTTTCAAGACAACTCCATACAACCCAGTCATGGTAGACGCTGCAAGATGTGTCATAGTGTAGACATGGATACCAACTTATCGCATGGGGACACCTCCTACCGTGTACGTGGCAGATACTCATGCGACACAGCCAATGTTGTCTATCTCAAACGCTGCAGGTAAGGATGCCCTGAGAAATGGTACATTGGGGAAACCAAGCAGAGGCTAAAACAACGGATGAATGGACACCACACAACAATCAATAGAGTGGGGTGTTCCCTCCCAGTTGGAGAACACTTCAGCGGTCTGGGACATTCAACCTTGGATCTTTCGGTGACCATTCTCCAAGACCGAATTTGGGACTGGCAGCAGCGAAAAGTGGCCGAGCAGGGGCTGATAGCTAAGTTCTCTCCCCATAGGGATAGCCTTAAATGCGTTCATGTCACACTACAGGTGACGTCATTGCACTATACATAGAAATCGATACTTGTGTATATATTTTTTATACATATACATATGCACTTGTGTATATATATTATATACATATACACACAGACAGTCCTTTCTACAAACACACCAACGCGCACACACCCAGGCACTCGTACACACACACACATACACACACGCACTGAGGCAATCCGATGTGCATACATACATTGCTAGAGACACACACACTCCCACACTCACACATGCACCCTCTCAAAGACTAAGATCCCTTTACACTCACACAAACATTCTCTCTCCATGACACTCAGTACCCCACCCTCACTCACACACTCACACAAACATGCGTGCAGAAACATCTAATTTTGTAGGGTGCATTTGTACTTGCAGAGTTACATTGCATGAATCCATGAAGGATTCTGTCAGTTCATTTTTTTGATAAGAATCAGTTTCAACATTATGGCACAGAGAGCAGCACACAGAGGTGTTAATACCCAATACATTATCTGGGCTGACAACAATTGTTCAAGTTCACTTGAGAATGCAACTTTTAAACAAAAGTTTTGTGATTTACAAATGAAAGAAGTGAAACCAACATGGTCATTCTAACAGATGAGAGACTTAACAAATAATCAGGGTATTTTTCAATGTATAGATTCAGTACTTTACACTGTAAACTTCTTCCAGAAATTCTGTCTCTTACAATCATGTACTCCACAATCACCTGATGAAGGAGCAGTGATTCGATAGCTCGTGCTTCCAATTAAACCTGTTTGATTATAACCTGGTGTTGTGAAAGATTTAACTGTAAAATAGTTTGTGAGGGAATACAATATCAAACACGGACAGAGCCTTGGCAGTCGTACTGACGATCGTACTGTTCGCTTCCTGAAAGATCTTTGGGGTCCTGAAGGGAGAGAATGACCAACCTCAAGTCGTTGTCCATGTAGGTACCAACGACATAGGTAGAAACAGGAATAGGGATGTAGGGCAGGATTTCAGGGAGATTGGGTAGAAGCTGAGAGCGAGAACAAACAGAGTTGTTATCTGTGATTTGTTGTCCATGCCACGTGATAGCGAGGCAAGTAATACTGAGAGATATCAACTGAACACGTGGCTGAAAGAATGGTCCGGGGAGAGGGTGTCAGGTTCTTGGATAATTGGGGCCCATTTTGGCGAAGGTGGGACTTCTAAAACAGGACATTCTTCACTTGAACCAGAGAGGTACTAATATCCTGGTAGGAAATTAAGTGGCGCTATTCGGGTGGGTGTAAACCAGCTCAGCATGTGGATGGGAACCTTGAGGTGTAATTGCAATGTACGGGAGGATGAGAGTAGGAAGTTACAGGGTCACAGAAATGTGTTGGCAGACAGCAAAGTAGTTCTAATACCTCTTCCTTGTAAACCTCAATCATACCTAATCTAGTAGCCTGTATCTCAGTATTCTCCTTGACAACATTATTGTTTTCCAGAGTGTATACTGTAGAAAAGTAAACATTTATTGCTTCCCCTGTCTCCTCTGACGCCACACACAACTTCCCAATACTATTGGCCCTAATCTTACTCTCGTCATTCTTTTATTCCTTAAATACCGACAGAAAGTCTGACGGTTTCTATCCTATCAACCAACAAATTCTCATGTCTCCTCCTGGCTCTGCTGAGTTCTCTCTTTAGGCCATTCCTGGCTACCTGGCAACGCTCACGCGCCGTAACTGAGCCTGCACATCTCATCCTAACATTAGCCTTCTTCTTCCTCTTGACGAGAGATTCCACTTGCTTTGTAAACCACATTGCCCACGCTCAACAGCTTCCTTCCTGCCTGACAGGTCCATACTTATCCAGGACACAAAGGAGCTTTTCCTTGAAAAAGCTCCATATTTCTAACGTGCCCATTCCCTGCTGTATCCTTCCCCATCCTATGCTTCCTGAATCTTGCCTAATCGCATCGTAATTACCTTTCCCCAGCTGTGACTCTTGCCCAGTGGTATACACCTATCCCTTTCTATTACTAAAGTAAACGTAACATAATTGTGATCGCTATCATCAAAGTGCTCATCTAACTCCAAATCTAACACCTGGCCGGGCTCATTACCCAGCACCAAATCTAATGTGATTTCGCCACATGTTAGCCTGTCTATATAATGTGTCAGGAAATATTTGGAAAGTTGAAGTCCCTCATGACAACTATCCTTTCTCTCTCACTCCTATCGAGAATCATCTTTGCTATCCTTTCCTCTACATCTCTGGAACTATTCGGAGGCTTATAGAAAACTCCCAACATGGTGACCTCTCCTTTCCTGTTTCTGATCTCAGCCCATACTACCTCAGTTGACAAGCCACTAAACATCCTTTCTGCAACATTAATACGATCCTTGACCAAGAATGCCACACCTCCCCCTCTTTAACCATCTTCTCTGTTCTTACTGAAACATCTCATCCTGGAACCTGCAACAACCATTCCTCTCCCTGCTCTCTCCATGTCTCCAAAAAGGCCACAAATCGAAGTCCCAGGTACTAACCCATGCTGCAAGATCACCCACCTTATTCTGGGTGCTCCTGGTGTTGAGGTAACCACCCTTCAAACCACCCTCTTGCTTGCTGGTGCCACCTTTCATCCCTGAAACGTGATTTCGGACCTCCCTACTCTCAACCTTTTCTTTACTCGAACTTCAACTTTGGTTCCCATCTTTTTGCTGTATTAGTTAAAATCCACACCAACAGCCTATCCAAACCCCTCCCCCACCCTCAGGATATTGGTACCATTCTGGTTCTGATGGGTTTCTCAGGGCCTTTCCACAGCTGATCGAGTTCCAGCTGCCATTTCCAATAAACTTCCTTAATTTCCACGAAACTGCCTATTTATTTGCATCTACAAATTTCATAAAACTGCCTTGCAGATTCTCATCCAAATCATTGATATAAACAATAAACAAACAAAGGGCCCAGCGCCGATGCTTGAGGCAGTCCATTAGTCACAGGCCTCCACTCCAATAAACATCCTTCGACTCTTACTCTCTGCTTTTCACCATAAAGCCAATATTATATATATTTTGCCAGATCCCAGTGGATTCCATGCGATCTTATCTTCCAGAGTAACTTAACATGTGGATATTAATCAAAGGCCTTACTGAAATCCATAATGACTACGTCCACTGTGGCCTCATCAACCTTACTGGTCACTTCGACAAAAAAAATCTATTTTGCCCAACATGATTTCCCATGCTGACAAAGTTTTGCAGACTACTCCTAATCAAACTCTGTCTTTCGAAATGCATATATACATTGCATTTCAGAATCTTCTCAAGTAACTTAATTTCTGCAGATGTCAGGGTTGCTGGTCTCTCGTTCCTGGGTTTTTCCAGTGCATCTGTTCTTGAATAAGGGGACAATATTTGCCACCCTCCAGTCTTCTGGAACCTCTCCTCATGCTAGCTATTATGTGAAAACATCAGTCAGGGCTCCCAAAATGTATCTTCTAGCCTCTTTCAGTGTTTTTTTTTATCTCTGAAAAGGCCCAGGAAGTTTACCCACCTTCACACATTCGAAAGCATCCAATATCACCTCTACTTTGATTGTCACCAAGACAATGTCATTAACTTCCCAAGTTCTCAAGGCTTCATGTCTTTCTCCACTTTAAACACAGAGGATAAGTTTTCATTGAGTATCCCGTGCATTTCCTGTGGTTCCACAAATCTTCTATGGTCTTTGAACAGTCCAGATCTCTCTGTTTTGTTTTAATATATATTTTCCTTTAATATATATATATATATATATATATATATATATATATATATATATACATATATATATATATATATATATATATTTTAAAGAATTTCTTTGTTTTCTCCTTAATCCTCTCAGTCACAACTATTTCGTACTCTGTTTGCACCTTTCCGTTTTCAGTCCTCAGTAAACTGTATCTTCTGCATATATCCAGGGATTCCGTTAAACCCAACTGCTGGTAACTGAGCTATTCCACTTTCTTTTTTTTTCTGGTCAAAGCATCAATATCTATTTCTGCCAAATTTGCCCTTCATTCTCAAAGAAACATACAGACCCTAAATTCTGGCTATCTGACTTTTAAAAGCATTCCTACATGTTGGGGTCCATTTCCCTGCAGCAAACTACTCCAATCAACTTCTACAAACTCTTGTCTAATCATTTCAATTTCCATCTTGCCCCAAATTGGAACTTGAATCTGCGGACCAAATTTGTCCCTCTGGATAACTATATTAAAATCAGTAGAAGTATGGTCACTGGTTCAGAAGTGCTTCACCACTGTCACCTGTGTCACCTGCTCTGCCCTACTTCGCAAGTCTATTTTGGTATTTGCCCCTTCTCGACTTGTACACTCCATAACCTGCATGTGGACACTTGTCTGAATGCACTTAAAACATTCCAACACATCTAAACGCTTAACGCTGTGCAAGTCCCAGTCTGTGCAAGTCCCAGTCTCCTCTATGTCTCCCGAGTGTTTCTTCATATTTTCCCTATAATTCCCATTGACTATTTGAGGGCCTATAGTATCACCTCAAATAACGTCATTACTCCCTTCATCACTAGATGGCCCGTCAGTTATTTCATTTTTAAATGCAGCTGCATTACTCGCCTTGATCAAGAAAAAGGCCTTCTCTCTTTCTATCATCTCTATCCCGCCTAAGGCACATGTCCCCCGGCACATTAAGCTGTGTGCATTAATTCCTGCTCCGTGAATAATTCTTTTCAGCGATTCAGCTCTGGCTATAACCTGCTTCTGTAGTCACTGCTCGGTTTAATGATGAACTTTCCTCCGGTTCCCAAGTGGAATTTTTAAAGTCGTTCCCAATTTCCGCAGTGTTTGGATCTGAGGGAATGGAGATTGAAGAACGATTCTAAAACTGGAACTTTTAAATTCAGATATTCCTCAATAATTCTCAGTGTTTCACATATTTCAAGAGACAATAGCCTAGCATTATTTTCAATATGTGATGAATCCAGACACTTACCGAATGTTTTCGGGGCCTGGGCACAAATATTGACACAGCAGAATGTGAAATTCTAATTCGAGAAAACAAAATCTGGAATGAATATTGTGTGAGTGCAGTGAAACGATGGTGAATTGGTGAAAAAAATACAAGCATCCTGTTAATTAATCTCCTTCAGTGAAGGAACCGTCACCTTGGCTCGACTGCAAGTGAGTCCAGATCAATAGCAATGTGGTTGACTTGCAATCCCTCTGAAATGGCCAAGCTAGCAATCCAGTTTCACCAATCGCTTCGAAGTCTCAACAACAAAAGGAAACTGAATGGATCAACTGACATCAACCAAAGCATTGGGAAAGAAATGGTCCAAAAATCTCTCTCAACTGACAAGTCCTCCTTACTAACATCTAGCAAATCAATATTTGGAAAAAAATGACGAGCCACCACTGCTGCCATCCTAGTTATGTCCTGTCCTGCCGGCTGGGTAGTCCCAGAAGAGGTGTCAGCAGAGCAGTTTACAATCGGACAGAGATTTGGACTGAACGTCCTCAGCTTGGACTCCAGTCCCATTCCATCGCATGACTCGGAATAAACCTGATTAAGGAAACCTCTGATGATCGTCACGTACGAGCCACCCAATCAAGATGAGTTAGTGCTGCTATATGTTGAAAAAATCATTTGATAAGCATCGAAGGTGTCAAGGATGAAAACTGTAAAATATGATTTGGAGATGCAATAGGGTTAGGGTTAGGGAGCGGAAAAAGTATTCAATTTCCTTCGCAGGCTACAACACATTATCAATGAGGATGAGCACCTCGCCAAGACCTTCCCCACACTTCCACTGCTCGCCCTTAAACAAACTCCAAACTGCAAACAGGTCATTGCTTTCACCAAACTGCCCGGATTTCAAGACTACTCCATACAACCCTGTCATGGTAGACGCTGCAAGATGTGTCATAGTGTTAACATGGATACCAACTTTTCGCATGGGGACACCTCCCACCGTGTACGTGGCAGGTACTCATGCGACTCAGCCAATGTTGTCTATCTCAAACGCTGCAGGTAAGGATGCCCTGAGAAATGGTACGTTGGGGAAACCAAGCAGAGGCTAAAACAAGGGATGAATGGACACCACACAACAATCAATAGAGTGGGGTGTTCCCTCCCAGTTGGAGAACACTTCAGCGGTCTGGGACATTCAACCTTGGATCTTTCGGTGACCATTCTCCAAGACCGACTTTGGGACTAGCAGCAGCGAAAAGTGGCCGAGCAGAGGGTGATAGCTAAGTTCACTCCCCATAGGGATAGCCTTAAATGCGTTCATTTCACACTATAGGTGACTTCATTGCACCATACATAGGAATCGACACTTCTCTCTCTCTCTCTATATATATATATATATATATGTATACACACACGCACACACATACAGAGGCACTCCGATGCGCATACACACATTCCTAGAGACACACACACTCCCACACTCACACATGCAACCTCTCACAGACGAAGATCCCTTTCCACTCACAAAAACATTCTCTGTCCATGACACACAGAACCACACCCTCACTCACACAAATATGCGTGCAGAAACATCTAATTTTTTGGGGTGAAATTGTACTTGCAGACGTACGTTGCATGAATCCATGAAAGATTCTGTCAGTTCATTTTTTAGATTAGAATCAGTTTAAACATTATGGCACAGAGAGCAGCACACAGAGGTGTTAATACCCAATACATTATCTGGGCTGACAATAATTGTTAAAGTTCACTTGGGAATGCAACTTTGAAACAAAGTTTTGTGATTTACAAATGAAAGAAGTGAAACCAACATGGTCATTCGAACAGATGAGAGACTTCACAAATAATCAGGGTATTATTCAATGTATGGATTCAGTACTTTACACTGTAAACTTCTTCTACAAATTCTGTCTCTGACAATCATGTACTCCACAATCAACTGATGAAGGAGCAGTGATTCGTTAGCTAATGCTTCCAATTAAACCTGTTTGACTATAACCTGGTGTTGTGAAAGTTTTAACTGTAAAATAGATTGTTAGGGAATACAATATCAAACACATACAGAAACTTGGCAGTCGTACTGACGATCGAACTGTTCGGGTAATAAAAGATCTTTGGGGTCCTAAAGGGAGAGAGTGACCAACCTCAAGTCGTTGTCCATGTAGGTACCAACGACATAGGTAGAAAGAGGGATAGGGATGTAGGGCAGGATTTCAGGGAGCTAGGGTCGAAGCTGAGAGCTAGAGCAAACAGAGTTGTTATCTGTGATTTGTTGTCAATACCTCGTGATAGCGAGTCAAGTAAGACTGAGAGATATCAACTGAACACGTGGCTCCAAGGATGGTACAGGGGGAGGGTTTCAGGTTCTTGGATAATTGGGGCCCATTTAGGGGAAAGTGGGACTTGTACAAACAGGACAGTCTTCACTTGAACCAGAGAGGTACTAATATCCTGGTGGGAAATTTCGTGGTGCTATTCGGGTGGGTGTAAACCAGCTCAGCAGGTGGATGGGAACCTTAAGGTGTCATTGCAATGTACGGGAGGATAACAGTAGGAAGGACAGGGATAGGATTTCAGGCTCACAGAAATATGTTGGCAGACAGCAAAGTAGTTCTAATACCTTTTCCTTGTAAACCTCAATCATATCTAATCTCGTAGCCTGTATCTCAGTATTCTCCTTGACAACACTGTTGTTTTCTAGAGTGAATACTGTAGAAAAGTATTCATTTATTGATTCCCCTATCTCCTCTGACGCCACACACAACTTCCCACTACTATTGGCCCTAATCTTACTCTCGTCATTCTTTTATTCCTTAAATACCTGCAGAAAGCCTGAGGGTTTACACTGATCCTATCCACCAACAAATTCTCATGTCTCCTCCTGGCTCTTCTGAGCTCTCTCTTTAAGCCTTTCCTGCTTACCTTCCAACCCCCACCCCCCCCCGCCCCCCCAATTGAGCCTCCACATCTCATCCTAACATAAGCCTTCTTCTTCCTCTTGACTAGAGATTCCACTAGCTTTGTAAACCACGTTTCCCGCGCTCTATAGCTTCCTCCCTGCCTGACAGGTACATACTTATAAAGGACACACAGGAGCATTTCCTTGAATAAGCTCCACATTTCTAACGTGCTGTATCCTTCCCCATCCTATGTTTCGTAAAACTTGCCTAATCGCATCGTAATTACCTTTCCCCGAGCTGTAACAATTGCCACTGGTATACACCTACCCCTTTCTATCACTAAAGTCAACATAACAGAACTGTGATCGCTATCACCAAAGTGCTCACCTACCTCCAAATCTAACACCTGGCCGGGCTCATTACACAGTACCCTCTCTCCCTTGTAGCCCTGCACACGGAGGTAAAAAAAAACACCATTTCGCCTTGGACAACATCTCTATCCTGAGACAGGCTAAGCAAAGACATGCCAGAGAATTCCTAGAGGCCTGGCACTCCAACCACAACGCCATAAACAAACACATAGATCTAGATGCCATCTATTAACCCCTCAGAAAACGAACAGGAAATGACATAACCACAAACCATAGGAACCCGATCCAAGAGAAAGATATAAATAGAAAACAGAATACAACAGCTTTGCTTCACTTGGAGGTCGCCACTAATGATGTTACCTAGCCAGGTAAGGAAAAGTCTGGCTATCAAACGGAAGGCTCAGAGAGCAAACCTACACCCAACAGAGATGGGTTCAAATGTGTATACTTCAACGCAAGGAGTATCAGAAATAAGGTGGGTGAACTGAAGGCGTGGTTCGGTACCTGGGACTACGATGTTGTGGCCATTACAGAAACGTGGATCGAAGAGGGACAGGAATGGTTGTTGGAGGTTCCTGGTTACAGATGTTTCAGTAAGATTAGGGAAGGTGGTAAAAAAGGAGGGGGTGGCATTGCTAATCCAAAATGGTATAACGGCTGCAGAAAGGCAGTTCGAGGGGGATCTGCCTTTGGAGGTAGTATGTGATGAAGTCAGAAATAAGAAAGTAGCAGTCACCTTGTTGGGTGTTTACTATAGGCCCCCCAATAGCAGCAGAGATGTGGAGAAACAGTTTGTGAAACAGATTTTGGAAAGGTGCAGAAGCCACAGGGTAGTAGTCATGGGCGATTTCAACTTCCCAAATATTGATTGGAAGCTCTTTAGATCAAGTAGATTGGATGGGGCAGTGTTTGTGCAGTGTGTCCAGGAAGTTTTTCTAACTCAGTATGTAGATTGTCCGACCAGAGGGGATGCCATTTTGGAATTGGTACTCGGTTACGTACCGGGACAAGTGATGTGCTTGTTAGTGGGTGATCATTTTGGTGATGGTGACCACAATTCTGTGACTTTCACCTTGGTCATGAAGAGAGATAGGTGCGTGCAACAGCGTAGGTTTTACAACTGGGGGAAGGGTAAATACGATGCTGCAAGACAGGATCTGAGGAGCATACGTTGGGAGCATAGGCAGTCAGGGAAGGATGTCATTTAATGTGGAACTTTTTCAAGGAACAGATACGACGTGTCCTTGATATGTACGTACCTGTCAGGCAGGAAAGAGATGGTCGTGTGAGGGAACCTTGGTTGACGAGGGAGGTTGAATGTCTTGTAAAGAGGAAGAACGAGGCTTACATAAGGTTGAGGAAACAAGGTTCAGACAGAGCATTGGAGGGATACAGGACAGCCAGGAGGGAGCTGAAGTAAGGGATTAGGAGAGCTAAGAGAGGGCATGAAAAATCTTTGTTGGGTAGATTCAAGGATAACCCCAAGGCATTTTATGCGTGAGAAACATGAGAATGACGAGGGCGAGGGTAGGTCCCATCAAGGACAGTAGTGGGAGGCTGTGTATTGAGTCGGAAGAGATAGGAGAAGTCTTGAATGAGTACTTTTCTTCAGCATTTACAAACGAGAGGAACCGTATTGTTGAAGAGGAGTTTGTGAAACGGACTGGTAAGCTAGAAGAAATACTTGTTCGGAAGGAAGATGTGTTGAACATTTTGAACAACTTGAGGATAGACAAGTCCCCCGGGCCTGACAGGATATATCCTAGGATTATGTGTGAAGCAAGAGAGGAAATTGCAGAACCGTTGGCAATGATCTTTTCGTCTTCACTGTCAACGCGGGTGGTACCAGTGGACTGGAGAGTGGCAAATGTTGTGCCACTGTTCAATAAAGTGTGAGGTTGGAAGGACAAATAAGAATGTCATTTTGGAAGGACAAATAAGAATGCGGAATACAGGGTTAGTGGTAGGGTTCTTAATAGGGGGGAGGAGCAGAGGGATCTTGGGGTCTATGTTCATAGATCTTTGAAAGTTGCCACTCAGGTGGATTGGGCTTGTAAGAAGGCCTATGGTGTATTAGCGTTCATTAGCAGAGGGATTGAAATCAAGAATCGTGAAATGATGTTGCCGCTCTACAAGACCTTGCTTAGGCCACATTTGGAGTACATGTGCAGTTCTGGTCGCCTCACTTTAGGAAAGATGTGGAATCTTTGGAGAGGGTGCAGAGAAGATTTACCAGGATGTTGCCTGGAATGGAGAATAGGTCGTACGAGGATAGGTTGAGAGTGCGAGGCCTTTTCACATTGGAATGGCGAAGGATGAATGGGTGACTTGATACAGGTTTATAAGATGATCAGAGGAATTGATAGAGTAGACAGTCAGAAACGTTTTCCCCGGGTACAACAGAGTGTTAAAAGGGGACATAAATTTAAGGTGAAGGTGGATGGTATAGGGGTAGATTCTTTTCCCAGAGAGTGGTGGGGGCATGGAATGCGCTGCCTGTGACAGTGGCAGAGTCAAAATCATTGGCGACCTTTAAGCGGCAATTTGACAGGTACATGGATAAGTGCTTAAGCTAGGATAAATGTTTGGCACAACATCGTGGGCCGAAGGGCCTGTTCTGTGCTGTATTGTTCTATGTTCTATACTCTATGTACACCCCAGTACCAAATCTAATATGGCTTTGCCCCTTGTTGGCCTGTCTACATACTGTGTCATGAAGCCCTCCTGCACACACTGGACAAAAATTGACCCAACTATAGTACTCGTAGTATAGTGTTCCCAGTCAATATTTGGAAATTTGAAGTCCCCTAAGACAACTACCCTGTCTCTCTCATTGCTATCGAGAATCATCTTTGCTATCCTTTCCCCTACATCTCTGGAACTATTTAGAGGCCTATAGCAAACTCCCAACAGGGTGACCTCTCCTTTCCTGTTTCTAACTTCAGCCCATACTACCTCAGTTGACGAGACCCCAAACATCCTTTCTGCAACTGTAATGCTGTCCTTGACCAAGAATGCCACACCTCCCACTCTTTTACCATCTTCTATGTTCTTACTGAAACATCTACATCCTGGAACCTGCAACAACCATTCCTGATCCTGCTCTATCCATGTGTCCGAAATGGCCACAACATCGAAGCCCTAGGTACCAACCCATGCGGCAAGTTCATCCAACTTATTCCGGATGCTCCTGATGTTCCCATTTTCAGCAGTGTTTGGATCTGAAAGAATGGAGATACAGTATAAGAATGATTCAAAGATGGAACTCTTTAATTCAGATATTTCTCAAAAAATCTCGTCGTTCCACGTATTTCATGGAGGCAAGAGCCCAGTAGCATTTTCACTGAGTTAGTAGTCCAAAAATTCAGCGAACGCTCTGGAGACCTGGTTTCAAATCTGCAGCCTGCAGATGGTGGAATTTTAATTCGATGCAAAATAACACATCTGACATAAAATATCTACTGATTGCCATGGATCCATGTTCATTTGCTGGATAAAAGTGACGCAGCTGGCTAATTAATCTCTTTCAGGGAAGGAAACCTCATCTGCTCTGAACTACAAGTGAGTACAGATCTACAGCAACGTTCTTACTTGCATACCCTCTGACATGAGCTAGCAAGCTATCCTTTTTCACCAATCACTTTGACGTTTCAACAAAGAAACAAATCCAGATGGATCACCTGGCATCGAACAAAGCACTGGGAAAGATCATGGTCCAATAAGATTTGCCACCCTGCAAGTCCTCCTTACTAACATCTGACAATAGTGATAACTTTGCTGAAGTTATTTCACAGGTTAGTCCGTCATTGGCCTAATTTTGGTTGCATAGCTGACCTTGGAGACAATTAACCAGACCTCACCTTCGCCATCATAGATATGTCCTGCCCCACTTACAGGACAGTCCCAGCAGGGGTGTTGGCACAGTGGCCGACAATCGGAAGCAAGTTCACCTAGAAGTCCTCCACATGGATACTAGTCCCTTGCCATCTTGTGACGTCAGATTAAACATGGTTAAGAAAACTTATGCTGATTATCACATCTGAGGAATCAGAACCGCGAGATACTGCACAATGTATGGGATAAGCATCGAGTCTGGCATTTAAACAAACTGTACAATGGATATGTGGGAGATTGCAATATCAAACACCGACAGTGTATTAGCAGTAGCAATTTTGATCGACCTGTTCGGGTCCTAAAGATAAAGCTGCTGGAATGGAGCCATGGCAGATGGCGAGGGAACGATCAAGGGTGTAAAATACAATTGATTTCATCCTTTTCACTCTGCTGAGTGCAGATACATCTGCACAAGAAAATATTGTCAAGAGTGACTACCGCATAGTTCTTGTCGAGACGAACTTGAAAACCATCCAAATTGTTAGGTGGCACTATCACCATGCTAAATGGGACAGACGTCAAGCAGATCTAGCAATTTCAGACTCGATAAAGCCTGTTAGGACATCATCAACAACAAAACCTTCCTCTAGCAAAATCTGCAACATATTGTTGGGCATGACCCGCACTCGAACCTGAAAATGAAGTGATAGAATCAAAGTTGTTCAGTGGAATGTGCAGGAGAGTACAGCAGGAATAGCATCTAGCTATAAATCTGGTGTCAACAAAATGAAGCTGCAAAACACGGCTCCTGCCGAGGGAGGGATGAGCGAGGTAGAATTGACTAGGAGATGAGCCTCGCATGAAAGGCAGTGAAACAGCAATGGCGGGAGCTTCTGGGAGTAATTAAGGAGACACACCAGTGATTCAAACTGAGGAAAACAAACAATGGTTTAGATACGTTCAGGCAACACAATGATGAGATAAGTCAGGGATAGCGTAAGAGCAAAACAGAGAACATATAACGTGGCGAAGGGCCGTGGGATACCGAAAGAGTGGGAAGCTCACAAAGATGAACAGAGGGCAACAGAAAAGAAATAGGGAATGCAAAGCTTAAATATGAAGTTAAGCAATCCAGTAATATAAAGGAAGACTGCAAGAGCTTCTTTAGATAAATCAAGGGAAAAAGAGAGGGCAACGTGGACGCTGGGTGGCTGGGAACTGACGCTGGAGAGGTAGCATTGGAGAACAAGCAAATCGATGAGAATGGAAATACTTATTTCGCGTCATGCTTCACAGTGGAAGACAGGCAAATATCCCAAAATTTCAAGAGAGTGATGGAGCAGAGCTTCATATGGTGACCACCACCAACGAGAAGGTGCGAGAAAAACAGAGTGTCCTGAAGGTGAAAAAAACACCTGAACCAGCTTTATTGCACTCAATAGTTCGAAGGGAGATATCTGCAGAGATGGTGGATGTGTCAGTTTTGGCATTTCAGGAATCGCTATAAACAGGAATGTTCTTAGAAGACTGGAAAATCACTAACGTGACGCTCCTGTTTAAAAAGGGAGTAACTCAAAGGAGGAACACTTGCTGACCAATTAGCCCAACTTCGGGCCTGAATAAGCTACTGGAATCCATTGTTAAGGATGCGATTTCGGAGTATTTGGAAGCACATGGGAAAATAACAGAGAGAAAACATGGTTTCATCGAGGGGAATCTATGCCTGTCAAATCTGCTGAAATTATTTGAGGAAGTAATGACCAGGTTAGACCGAGGAGAGTCTGTTATCTAACTTGAGTTCAAGAAAGTTTTGGCAAAATGCCTCACAGGAGACTACTGACTAAGTCGAGGTTCCATGGTGTCAGAGGTAAGGTGCCAGTATAGATAGCAGCTTGGATGTGTTATGAAGCTGAAGGTGTGTACGTTAGCTCTAAGAGAGAGGAAATACTGTTTTGCACTGAGAGCTGACAAGCATCTGTCATATGACTAACCAACTGAGTGGCTTGGAAAATTAAAAGTATGCAACATTTGGCTGTGACATTGGGCTGTGATACCTGAGTTCGTTGCTGTTTTGACAACAATCCGAATTCAACTAATCAGCTTAAATTATGCACCAGGATACTAAAAGACACTCTTGTTTGGATTTATTGTTTTGTTAACCACGAACCAATGCGACAACCTGATGTCTGGATTAAAAAAAAACAGGCAGTTGAAACATCAGGGAGAGTATTGATATGGCAATTACCATTGAAAACAGTCTCTGTCAAAAGTACCTCCCCGTCTGAAACATATTCGCAACAAAAGAAGGAAGACGACTCAGGGAGAACTTTAATGAAATTTAAATTAGTGTTTTATTGGAACAGTATATTGTTATAGAGTTGGAGGCTGATAATAAGCAGTTAGGAGATGCGGGGGTATTAGAGGTGTGGTTAGCTGTTCTTCAATGTGCACTCATAGAGTTAACAAATAACTAGATGCCTTTTTTGTAAGATTGGATTTAGGAGTTCTGTTTTACTCATATATTAATAGATTACGAGTGATGGTGAGGTTTTTTTGGGTGTTTGGTTTAATTAACTGAGGGGTTCACCACTATGTCGTTACAGCTATCTGGCAGAAATCTGAGAGTGGAGATTAACAGATACTTCTCAGGATGGCAGCAGGTGACAAGTGGTGTTCTGCAAAACTCAGTTTTGGTGCTACAACTTTTCATTTCATACATTCATGATCCAGATGAAGGAACTGGGGTTATTCTGACTAAGACTACAGTGGAAACAAAGATAGGTAGATGCACATGTAGCATTGTGGGGACGGCTGCAGAATGATTTGGACAGCTAAGGAGAGTGGGCAAAGAAGTAACATATAGAGAGAAACCTGTTAAAATGTGAGATCATGCACTTTGGTCGGAAGGATAGAGGCATGGAGTATTTCCTAAATGGAGAAAAATAAAGAATTCTGAAGTGCAAATGGACTTAAAGTTCATGAGTCCATCAAGGTAAACTTGCAGGTTGAGTCAGCAGTTAGGCAGGCAAACGCATTGAAGACAATTGTTTTGCTTGGACTGGAATATTAAAGCAGGGATTTACTTCTGAGTTTCTATAAAACTCCAGTTAGTCCATATTTGTATTGTGCACAGTTTCGTGCCCCCATATCTCAGAAAGTATATATTGGACCTGGATAATGAACAGAAAACATTCATGAGAATGATCCCAGAAATGATAAACTTACCATATGAAGAGCTTTTGCGGACTCTGGTTCTATACATGAGATTGACATCAGAACAGATTGCAGGGTGATGTAGTTACTGTAGTGAGCATGATACTGTTGTTGAGGGAAGTTAGAAATGTTCACGGGGGGGGGGGGGGTAGAATGTAGGAACTAAGGCAAATTGAATTTCATGGCTTAAGGGAGAGGAGTGCTTCGACTGAAAGACTTTGGATGTTATGCCTTGGAAATCAGCATCCTGTTTCTTTGGATTGTTTCCTTTCATAATTAAGACAGGGAGGAACAGTCACGTTGCCAATCATTCTGTGCTGCAGTGACTGATTGTTACATTTTATTTACGTCTTGTCTGAGAGCAGTGACTTCCCAACTACATTATGTTCTCATCCTCTTTTCAGTTAACTCAGATCACTTTTGTATATTGCATTTCAAAAGTTTTCAGCCTCTCAGTGATTGAAAGTTCAAACTATTTCCAAAGCCATTGGAATGATATTTTCTTGGTGGAGTGAGACACCCCAAAGTTGCCCTTGTGGGTAATGTAAAAATAGAACAGTACCTGTGCAGTAGGCAGCACACTGATGCAACGCCTTCAGTTCATAAACAATGTAACTGCTACAGTTTTTGATCTTTATCTCATGGGCCCAGTGACATTGATTTCTTTGCCAGTTTATACAAACTCTCCTGGTCACTTCCCCATCGGCCATGGTGGGATGAGAACCTGTAATAAGGTTGATCAGTATTGAAGAATGTAATCAATGTGAACAGTGATGGACAGTGAACATCTGTCTAATCAATTATGAAATTACCCTGTAACCACGCTGTTCCAAGTGTCGAGCAGTGCTGTGATGGGGCAACCACCTCTGGCATCTTCCATCCACCGGAGCTGAAACGGCAATCACAGAGAAAGCTAATGAATGGCAATCTTCCATAAGAGCATACCCAATTAAAGTTCCTTGATGTCACCATACTTCCCATCCCAAAACAGGTTAATATTCCTCAGAGGCTCATCATAGTCATGGACCCATAGAGGTTCAGAGCATATGCCAGAAAAAGGCCTTTATCTCATTGTGTTGCACCAGTCAAAAACAGTTCGAAAACCAAATTTTCAACGGCTTGTCCATCAACCTTCTTTGCTTTAGCATTATAAGTACCCATCGAAATATCTTTTTTTATAATGTGAGAGGTTTTCAGTTAGTCTTCCTCATGAACAGTAAGCCTCAGATTACCATTACCTCTGGGCAAAATCATTTATCCTCATATGCTGTCTCGACCCATTACCCTAATTTTATGCCTCCTGGCCATTCATGTCTCCATCAAGGGGGACGAAGAAAGGATGTTCTCTTTGAACCTATCTCTGAAAATCGTAACTTCTTTATGCATTTTAATCATGTTGCCTTTCAATCACCTCTGCTACAAGGAAAACAGAAACAGTTTTTGACGTCAGTTTTCCGAAATTAAAATCTATAGCCCTGTCAACGGCGCTTTAGATCGTTCCAACTCAAGCTACATTTCATGGAAATTTCTTCCAAACCATCTCCTGTACTATCACAATCTTTCGATTCTGCATATTCCAGAATTCCGCACAATTCTCGGGGTGAGGCGTGTAAAACGTGTCGCCCAACTATTGCCCCGACTGTACTAGCCTTTGAAATGTCCATTCCAGGAAGGAGTGGTGAAAAGCATTTTGAATGTATTTAAGTTTGCATTTAATATACTCGTGACTGACAACAGGTTCAAAAGATGCAGAGTCTGGATGGGAAAGATGCCAATCAAACATAGAGTTGGAGTGACATCGAGATGTACAAGACAGAAACAGATACTTTGCTACAACTCATCCATGCCGACCAGATATACTAAAATAATCTAATCCCATTTTCCAACATTTGGCCCATATTCCAACAAATCCTTTCCATTTGTACAACCGTCCTGATGGTTTTGAAATGTTGTAATTGTCCCAGAGTCGATTCCTTCCTCTGGCAGTTCATTCCAA
The DNA here is from genome assembly GCF_047496795.1 of Chiloscyllium punctatum. NCBI lineage: Eukaryota > Metazoa > Chordata > Chondrichthyes > Orectolobiformes > Hemiscylliidae > Chiloscyllium > Chiloscyllium punctatum. The sequence goes on along the minus strand of NC_092781.1, from coordinate 18,131,699 downwards.
ACACACACCGCCCTCTGCGTGAAGAAGTTGCCCATTGGGTCTGTTTTAAATCTCTTCACTCTTCACATTGAAGCTGTGTCGTCTCGGTTTGATCTCCTCGTCCCAGAAATAAAAAAAGACCTTGACAATTGGAGCACTGCATGCCCCTCGTGACGTTATAAATTCTATCAGTTTACCCCTCAGCCACTGATGCTGACGGCAACCAACATCAGGAGGAGCATCGAGACCTCAGTCGATCTATCTCGACTTCAAATTTCATTTGTCTGCTAATCTGCCATATTTCCAAATTCGACTGTAAGTCTGAACTTTTGTACGCTGCATGACGTTTGACACGGATGCTATTAGATGTCCGTCATCCTCTAACATTCTTGTAAGCAATTTCTGAACTGCAGTTTCTCGCTGATCAATGGAAAGTCTGAAAAAAACGTAGTGCAGGAAATAGGGCATGTGACTATAAGGGATGATAAGATGTAATCACTTCCAAGGATCGTTCCTCGTCATTCAATATGATCAGGATTTGTTTGACATTCGTTGTGTCCACTTTTCAAGCCTTTGCTTGAAACCCAAGGTTCTCATCCTCATTAAACATCTATCCATCTCAACGTTAAAAAGATCCAGGACTCTTCCCCAAAAGATTTCTTTAACAAGCTATTCAACACATCATGAGAAAATAATTCTGTCCTGTTTTAAGTCTCAAATGGATGCCCCTTTTATCTTTTTTTATTTGTTGTGCTATTGGATTCGACCATGATGGGCAATATCCTCAAGCTGAATAAGAGCTACAAGCATTTCAATGAGATTACCTCTCAATCTTCGAAACTATGGCGAGTCCTGTCCCAATTCGTTTAACATTTGCTCATTAGAAAATCCCTCCTCATCTCGGATAATCTACGCTGCCTCGCATGAAAGGCTACATCTCCAGAAAAAATGGAATCAAAACTGCTCACAGTTCTACTAATGTTCTCTGACCAGAAACTTGTACAATTGCAGAAAGTCTTTCGTTCATTTGTACTGTAAGCCCTTGAGATAATGACGAACTTTCTGATTACCTACTGTCTCTGTTTGCTTGCTTTCTTTGTCTCGTTCATAAGAACACACGAGGCCGTTTGTGTTGCGGCTTACTGCACCTATCCCTCCCCCATTTACATTATTAGATCGTCGACCGTCCAAAGTGCTCAACTTCTCATTACACCCAATTTATGCATTATTGCTCACTTCTTTAACATGACAGATGAGATAGATTACTTGCAGTGTGGAAACTGGCCCTTCGTCCGCAAAGTCCACACGACCCTCCGAAGAGCAACCCATCTCGACCCATTCCCCTACATTTACCCTTGTACCTAACACAATGGACAATTTAGCACGGCCAATTCACCTACCCTGCACATATTTGGACAGTGGGAGGAAACCGGAGCACCCAGAGGAAACCCACGCAGACATGGGGAGAATGTACAAACTCCACACAGACAGTCGCCTGAGGCGGGAATTGAATCCAGATCTCTGGCGCTGTGAGGCAGAAGTGCTAACCACTCAACCACCGTGCCACCCATTGACCTATCCATATCATTCTGTAAACTCGTTGCATCCCCTTCACAACCTGTGAGGCTCAATATTTTATTCTCCTCCTGTTTAAAATGCCTCCATATATCTAGACTTGTCTCGCTTGGCCTTACTATTTCGCTATTTTGGTCGTCATCTAGAAACAGCTATCGTTTCTCCTGTGTCTCTCTGACCCGTCTTCATCGGTGCCTATTTGCATTGTTACACATCCGACCAAATCCATCATGACCTGTCATGAGATAGTTGCGACATATCCTTTATCTGACTTAAAGGTACGTGTGAAGTGTGGCATTCCAGATGTGACGATATTGGTCAAACTGTGTTGGTTTGAGCAAAATATATTGTTTCCCGACACCAGCGATAAAATACAAAAACTTGGCATGACTTTAAATCTATCTAAATACTTGAGAAAATAGACATATATTATTGATGACTCATCAACTGTTCCAACATAGTACCATTTCATAAATACATGCTTGACAAAAAAGCAAAATTAGGAAGCGGACTTCCAGTGTATGTGATTTTCTCCAGTGCAGGACAAAGCACAAATATAGCAGCAGATTGAGACCTCATTCTTTTTTTCTGCAGCAGAGGGAGGGTTGTGTGTTCAGTTCCAATTCCGACAAGCCCAACTCCAACAACTGACAGCAAAAACTAAAACACTATTACTGTGCGAGCCAGACTCTCACGCTCATGCTTCTTTTGTCCACTTTTATGAAAGAACCAAAACTATTGAGTCATCTTTACATGGAGTGGATTATCATGGTAACGTTAAAAACACTTGTTTCCTCGAGAAACAAGATGGAATATATCCTTCTTAGAGGCCATCCTGTCACAATGTTTAATCGGTTATTTTTCCACCTGATGGTTCCGACTTCACCCAGTTCCCATCCATGCAGTCAAACAAAGGTAGTCTCATGATGAAAAGAACATTATCCATCTTTCATGGATTATTGCCAGGTAGAAATTTGTATTACCTTTTGAATCGATACCATCCGTGTTTAAGGTGCACATCACATTCTGCTTTACCAGTACATTCAGTCTCACGGCAATTCAAACTTCTCCAGGGCTGTACTAACACGTTGTGAAACACACACGGGTCAGTGTCTCCAGATTCTGCAACTGTGTGACAAAAAATGTTTAGTAGTGATATTCAGCACTGTTACAAAACAAGGGAGACGTATTATTCTCTGAATCACAGAATCATAAAATAGTTCAGCATCAAAGAGGCCCCTCAGTCTGTGAAATTGCATGGCAAAGAAAAAAACACTGATCCCATTTCCCATGAATAGGCCAAAGCATTGCGTTCAATGACGCCACAAATGCACATCGAAGGAACTTATGAAAGTCGTGAGTTTACCCATTTGCAATACTTTCCCAGACAGTCCATTTCAGACACCATCTCCACGAGACGATGGGTGAAGTTCCCTTGAAACCGCCTGCACTTCAGCATTAAAAAGTGTGCCCTTTTGCTTTTGAACGGTCAAAACAAGAGTACAGCTTATTTACATTCCACACTGGAATTGCCCCTCATAATTGTGTACAGTTGCATCAGATGATGGGGAGGTGCCACTGTAGGACAGGGGTGGACAAAGTTAAAAATCACGCAGTACCAGAATCACCAGCATCCCCACTGACCCGTGGCCGAATACTTTAACTTCCACTCCCACTCCGCCAATGACTGCAGGTCCTCGGACTTCTCCATCACCAAACCCTAATCTTCCGACACCTGAAAGAAGAACGTCTCTTCTTCCAATTTGTGACACTGCAGCTGCACGGGATCAATGTAGATTTTACCATTTTCCTCATTTCCCCTCTCGTCGCCTTAATCAAATTCCAAACCTCCAACCCAGCACCGCCCTCTTGATCTGTCCATCTTCCTTCCTACATATCTGCCCCCGCTTCCTCCCCGACCTCTCACTCACACTCCCACGTTCACCCACCTGTCACAATCCCAGCTTCCTCTCCCCAGGCCGACCCTCCCCCTCTGTTTATCTCTCAGACTCCCACCCCGAACTACACTCCTGGTGAAGCCTTATGCCCGAAACATCGATTCTCCTGCTCCTCAGATGCTGCCTGACCTGCTGTGCTTTTTCAGCACCACACTCTCGACTCTGATCTCCAGCATCTGCAGTGCCCACTTCCTCTTGCCTGCAGGTCATGTAATTTTTCAGTAAAAATGCAATGTGTTTGCAAATACATTGTGTTTTTGCTCAAAAAGGACACGACCTGCAGGCAGTCAATGCAGACAGTCAATACGTATAACATTTCATAAATCCTACTTTCAGGAGTTAAGTACAGGAGAGCTGTGCCTGCTAACAGGTAGTCAAGGCCAAATGTAACAAGAAACAACGAAAATACTTTTTTTATACGAAGGCACTTTGCAGATTTGTAGTAATTTCGATGAAAGGACTTTAAAATAAAAAGTCCTCAGTTTGTCACTTCTGAGACCAAAATATGAAAATCTGAAAAAGATCAAACAACAGAACAGCTCCGAAGAAGCAGCAAATCCTGGAAATGTCAGCTGGTTGAGGACCTGTCCTAACATTAATCATTTAATAGCGAAGTTGGGTCTCAGGCTTGTGCTCACTTACTGGAATGGTATAATATTTGGTACAACGTGGAACAACTTCTGAACTGTTGTTTCAGTATTTGATTGCCTGCTAGATTTCGGAATAAGTAGCCGAATTAAAGGTGTTCTCTTGTGAATTGCCCTCAATAAACTCATGGCTGATCTGTGGAATAAATTCATCGACCAGCCATTTACTCAAATTCCTTCATCCTTTACATCATTCAGCAACGGATAAAAAACTGTCTCTGATTACAAAAAAAACATTGATCCAGCATATGTTTATGTTTATGGAAAAGATTTCAAAAATTCTACCAGCCCTTCTGCCTGGAAGTGCTTCCTAACTTTTCGCCAGAACTGTCTAGTCCCAATTCTGAGACTATGCTCCCTATTTCTAGAATCTCCAGTGGAAATAAATGATATTTCTTTATTTTCTTTCTTCTTTCATATTTGAACATTCTGATCAGAGAAACAGGCCTAATTTGTACATTCATTCCCGAGTATATGTGTAATTCCTATAACGTATAACCTACATCATTATCCCTCCAAGGACAGTATACCTTTACAAAGACGTGAATCCCAGATCTATTCACATTACTGTCAGTGTGTGATTCTTTACTCAGAAAGTAGTTGGAGCGTGGAACGCACTGCATGCAAAAGTAGCAGATTCGCCAACTTTAAGGGAACTTAAATGATTGTTGGATAGGAATGCGCAAGACATAACCTAGTGTAGATTATATGGTCTTCAGACTGGTTTCACATGTCATCCACGTCACAACAAGGACTGAAGGGCATGTAGTGCAATGTAATCTTCTATGGTCTAAGTTCTATATTCTATCTCTCCGAACAGTCCACACCTCCTCTTTATTTCTACTACATGCTTAAATCCAGCTTCCCTCCTTTTTTTGGAATGGGTTTTTCTCCTGACTTGGCTGATCAGCTATTTCCACTTACCTGCTTTTTCCCATGATCCTTGTATTCTCTCATGATTAGGAATCTGTCATCTCAGCTTTAACTAAACACAAGCATCCTATGATTGTTTGGGCAAACATTTTCAAAGTTGCACAAGATTCGCTTACTCTTTTCTGTTGTCCTTCCTTCTAAAATGAGCAATTTCACATTTTCACACCTTCGAATCCATTTGCAAACAGTGGTCCACTGTCAGAGCAAAGATCTTTCTGCAAAATTCCAGGCTGCATTTGTTCTTGCTAATCTTATGATTATAAGATAGAACCAAATAATCAGGGAATAAAGCAGCCCAGAAAGGTCCTTCGGGCCATTGAGTGTGTCTTGCCACAATACACCAATGACTACACTCGTCGTACCCCTCACTCGACTCATAGCCGTGAATGTTATGACATTTTAAGTGCTCATGCAATCACCACCATCCACCATCTTGGTGAAATGGTTCTTCCTCGAATCCAATCAAAGCCACCTTAAAACTATTACATCTCATTGTTATTTCGACTGTTGAAGACGGAGGTAGGAGGGGGAAGGTTTCCCATGTATGTCAGCGCAAATACTTACTCGAAACTCTTGACAAATTTCCTCATAAACTTTTGGACCTCTATCAAGTCTTTTTTTTTCAAATTTCTCTGCTTCAAAGAAATAGCCAAACACATGCAGCTTTTATTCATTGCTAAGATGCTGCACCATAAGCAACAAGCAGGTGAATCTCCTTTGCACCCGATCCAACACAATCACATCACATTTTAAGTGTGGTAACCAGAACGTCATGCAATATTCCCGCTGTGACTGACCAAAGTCCTGGACTTCTCCAATGTGCAACCCTTGCTCTTATAATCTATGCCAGGATTTAAAAAGTCAAGAATTATGCATACCTCCTCAACTACCCCAATGCGTTCTCTTTCCACTTTTAGCGACCTGCTTAGGAGCACCACAAATCCCTTATTTCTCCGAGTTATCTCTCTTCTTGACATTGACATTGAGTATTCGTTTGACATTGTCCTTTATTTTTCCAATTCAAATGTCCTTGCGCTTCTCAGAGTTATCTCCAATATGCCACTGACGTGTTTACGTGACCAAATCCAATCATTACACCCACCCCCCCCCCCCCCCAACTACCACAACAACATCAGTGGCACGGTAGCTCAGTGGCTGGCACTGCTGCCTCAAAGCACCAGGGACTTGTGTTCAGTTTCAGCCTGGGAGGCTTGTCTGGTGAAGTCTGCTCATTCTTCCCACAACTGCGTGGGTTTCCTCTGAGAGCTCTGCTTTACTCCCATGGTCTAATTGTGTGCCTTTTAGGTGGATTGGCCTTGTTAAATTGCTCCAGAGTATTCAGAAGTGTTGGGTAAGCAATGGGAAATGCCAGTTTACAGGGATAGGGTCTGGGTGTGGTACTCTTCGGAGTGTTAAAATGGACTCGAATGGCATGCTTCCAAACTGAAGGGATTCGATTATTTTTTTACAAAAAATCATTGACAATCAAGGAGTCAGTCCTGATCCATGCCGAATATCATCGCGCAACAGGATCCTGTCAAGCAACAGCTTTCAATAACAACACTGCAATGTTGAGCATCCTGTCTTGAAATAAATGCAGGTTAATTTATCAGAGGGAACAAAGAGATTGATGAAGGCAGAGCGGTCCATGTGAACTATATGGACTGCATTAAGGCGCTTGAGAATTATCCTCGTCATCAACAGGTTCGCGAGGTTAGATCTCATGGAATGCAGGGAGAACTGGCCATTTGGATATGGAATTGGCTTGATAGTAGAACACGGAAGGTGTTGGTTAAGGGTTGCTTTTCAAACTGGAGGCCTGTGACCAGTGGTATGCTAGGGAGGGGTGATGGATCCATTGCTTTTGGTTACTTGTATAAATGTTTCGATGTGAACATTGGAGGTATAGTTACTCAGTTTGCAGATGACACCAAAATTGGAGCTGATGTGCACAGTGAAGATGGCTACCTTAGAGTACAAATGAGGAGTGGCAGATGGAGTTTAATTTAGATAAATGTGAGGTGCTGCATTTCAAAAAGCCATTATCAGAGCAGGATGTATTCATCTATTGGGAAGGTCCTGGAGCGTGTTGATGAACAATGAGACGTTGGAGTGCAGGTTTATAGTTCTTTGAAAGTGGAGTTTCAGGGAGACAGAAGACATTTGGTATGCTGTCCTTTTTTGGACAGAGCATTGCGTAAAGGAGTGGGGAAGTCATGATGCAGCTGCACAGGACATTAGTTCGGGCACTTTTGGAAAATTTATTCAACTCTGATCTTCCTCCTAGCAGAAGGATATTGGGAAACTTTAAATGATTTAGACAAGATTTGCAAGGATGTTGCCAGGGTTGGAGGATTTGAGCTCCAGTGAAAGGCTGAATCAGCTGAGGCTGTTTTTCCTGCTGCATCCGACGCTGAGGAGTGACTATGTAGAGGTTTACAATTGATGAGATGTATGGTTCGGGTAAATAAATAAGATACTTTCCCTGGGATGGTGGAGTCTGGAACTTGAGGACATACGTTTAGAGTGAGAGGGAAAACATTTACAAGGGATCTCGAGGATAAGTTTTTCAGGCAGAGGGTAGTGGGTGTATGCAATGAGTTGCCGGGGAAGTGGTGGAGGCTGATACAATTCCAACTTTTAAAAGATATCTGGATGGAAAAATGAATAGGAAATGTTAAGCGGGAAATGGACCAAGAGCTGGCATATGAGATTAGATTAGGTTAGCCTATCTGATCCACATGGATGTTTTGTACCAAAGAGTCTGTTTCTATGCTGTAGAACTCTATGACTTTGTGACTACATTATTTCGGATATGATGTGATAGACATTTGAAAAGGAGAAAAGCTCAATCAATAAGTCGCTGTGAGTCCCACCATTCAGTTACTTCATCTCACCTCTGGTACTCACCTTCTCTCGCTTTACTTTGTTTTCGGAAGATATTACCAACAGTCACAATACCTCATGGCATCACACACCACATCACCCTCCCCACAGTCACTATGTCACACTCACCTGAATCATTATATCTCAAATCCCTCAATCATCGCATCTCACTCACTTCAGTTGATATGTCACATGCACCTAAGTCACTGCATTCTACTCACTTCAGTTACTGCATTAGTGACCGTGTCATCAGTCATTGTATGACACACATCTTAATAGCTACATACCCCTCTCTTCAGTGACAGAATCGCAGTCACCTCAGTCACTACACCTAAATGCCATGCCGCATCTCATTCCCTTCATCACGCCACGGCACTCTTGCCAGTCAGTGTATTCTTAATCCACTCTGGCACAGCACCCACTCGGCTCAGTCACAGCATCTCCCTTTCCTTATTCAATGAAGACGGTATATCTCAGGTATATCATTCCACTCCCGTCATCTCTGCAACCTCACTGCCCTAACTCAGTGCTCGCTACATCCCTCAATTTCTGCATCAGCGTGCTGGTCTTCTTGTGGTACGTGATAGTCCCTCGGCCTGAAAAGGCCTCGAGGCAATTCCAGAGCGATCTCCCCGCCTCATGAAACTCATCGAAAGCCATTAGCCCAAATTCCTTCATCCTTTACTTCATGCACGCACGGAAGAAACATTGTCTCAAATTTAACAAGAAACACTGATCCATCATAAACTGCCATCTACTGAAAATATTTCAAAACATCTACCACCTGGTTAGTAACTGGAAGTGCTTCCTAACTTTTCTCCAGAACCATCAATCCAAATTCTCAGAATGCTCTCCTTATTTCTAGAATTTCCAATGGGAATAGTTTACATCTTATTTTCTTCTGTTCGTATCTTGAATACTCCGACCAGAGAAATAGACCTAATTTGTCCAATAAGTCTGGAAATGTAATCACTGAAGTCTATGTGTCATTCCGTTTACCCAACATCATTATCCCTCCAAGGACCATATACCTTTTCAGTGACGTGAATCCCAGACCTACTCACATTACTGTCAGAATGGTCTAACTAGGGTTTTGTACAGCTGCAAGAATACATTGGCTCACATATACTCTAGTCCTATAGATACAAAGGTCGTATTGCATTATCTTTCTTAGTTATTTTCTGAACTCATTTGTGATATTTTAAAGGACCAAGTAACTGATCCCTTCAGTCAGTCTTTATATTTATATTGGTCAAAAAGTACCCTGATTGATTATTTCCGTTCCAAAATAGATAAACACACACTTTCCTGTATTGAAGTCAATCTGCCACAGTTATTCCCATTTATTTATTATTTTAAAATCCTTTGTAACTCTATGCAATCTTCCAAACTGTATATTATTCTGTGTAACTTTATGTCAAGAGAAAACTCGGATGTGATCCTGTCGATGCAACATCCAAGTTGTTAAGAAATGATGTGAATAATTAAGAGCTATTGCAGGTGTTTGTGGGACACCACTCGTCACATGCTGCCAATGGGAGCACTGCGTATTATCCCCATATTTTGTCACTTTGTACTCAAAATTTCCAGCTATGTGAGCAACTTGCTCTCAATTCTGTGGGATTATAATTTAGTTAAAAATTTAAAAATGGGGCTTTATTCAATCTCTTCTCGAAGCACCGAAGAGTAACGTGCATCAACATTCTGCAGCTATTTTCCACTTGGGTCCAAGCCCCCCCCCCCCCTACCCCCCCCATCCAATTCAGTGCATTCCATCATCTCTCTCCCATCTACTCCTACGGCTGTTAATATGTGTTCAGATTCTTGCAGCATGTTTGAAGTCCAAAAGCTTATAGGTTAGGAATGAGCAACATAAGTGCGATCCCTGCTTCAACTGCCGTCGTTCTGTGGTTCATTCCTGCCCCTACCTATCGAGCAGCTGGAAATAAGGTGTGCCTTCAAACAGCAAACTGAAGAAGAACTGTAAAAAAAGAATGCTCAGTTTGCTTTGCTGTAACTCTTTGCATTGTTTATTTACGAAGCAGAATGTGTGTAAATTCTTTGGTGTGACTTTGATGTTGAAGGGACACATCGTTTTCAATCATTCTATAACATAACAGAATTGTACCTGTGCAGTAAGCGTGTTTTTCCTTTGTTTTCATCAAAAAATACACAAAGTAACTGGAACAGTTTTGAATCGTTATCTGTGTGGTCCAACGGCAGAGGTTGCCATTCCAGTTGAAACATACTGTGCCATTTGTTTTTCCCTGGGACTCGGTGGGATGAGTTGCTGCAATAACGAGTTCACAATTTGATTATCTTGCTTTTAGGGGCTACAAATGCAAAATACATGTTCTGTGGAAAGAGTGAACGTACCATTTAACCATCCTGAAGCTTCTGTGGAGCAATGATATGCTGGAACAGCGGTCTCTGGCATTTTCCATCCACCGGAACTGAACAAAGGAGAAAGAGCGAACTCATCACAATTGTTTAATGGCTGTCCCATTCGAGAGGTATTCACACTGTGTTCCAACGGTTTCTCACAATGGCCACCTTCAACTTGCTCTTTTCTCTTAAGAGTTGACACCTTATCTTCTGTTTCCATTCCCTATCATGACATATATTTCTAATGCTTCTAATGTTGCATGATATCCATGCAGCAATAATAAGCTGACAGTTGCATTCTACGGAAGCCTCCACATATTGCCATTCATGGCGATGACTAGCATGAGGGGACATGGTTATACACTCAGGTGTGACAGATGTAGGACATATGTCAGAGCTAGTTTCTTTACTCAGAGAATAGGCAGAGGTGGAACGCACTGGCTGCAACAGTAAATTGTCTTTAGATAGGCGTACAGACAAGAACGGAATAGCATAGGTTAGATGAGATTCAGATTGGTTTCAAAGGGCGGTGCTACATCGCGTGCCGAAGGGTCTGTGCTGCGCTGTAATGTTCTATGTTCTATATTCTATCTCTCCGATCAGTCCACACCTCCTCTTTATTTCTACCTCATGCTTAAATCCAACTTTCCTCCTTTATTGGGAAATCAGGTGTGATTTTCCTCGACCCATATTTTATGTAGTGAGTTATTAAAGTGACAGGACCATAAAAAACATGAAGATCAACAATCAGCCCATTTCGACCCTTTGCGACCTCGGCCACTCACTACAATCCTGGCTAATTGCACTTACTTGCCTACTTCCATGATCTTTGAATTCCGTCATGATTAGAAATCTGTCATCTCAGTTTAAATGAACACCAGCACACTATTATTCTTTGGGCAAACATTTGCCAAAGATTCACAACATTCTCATACTCTGTTCTGACGTCCTTCCTTCGACAATGACCAGCTTTAAACTTTTGCACCTTATTTGCTTCCATTGTCTGAGCTTCTGCTAAATTCCAGACTGGATGTGTTCTTGCCAGTCTTATGATGATTATCTCTCCAGTTCATAGAACTGTCGGTTTAGGGAATAAGACAGGCCAGAAGAGCCATTCGGGCGATTGAGTCTTTACTACCAGAAAACACGAATGACGCGACTCATTCAATCCCACACTCGGCCCATTGCCTTGTATGTTATGACATTTTAAATATTGATGGAAGCACCACCATTCACCTGTTTGGTGAAATGGTTCTTCCTCGATTTCAATCGAAACCACTTCAAAATTATGCCACCTTGTTCTTATTTCGACTGGTGGGGACGGAGGTTGGAGGGGGAAGGTTCCCCCGTGATTATCAGTGCAAAAACTTTCTAGAAACTCTTGACAATTTTCCTCATACTATTGTACACTTCCATCAAGTCTTCTTTCAAAGTTCTCTGCTTCAAAGAAATAGCCACACATATGCAGCTTTTTTTTATTCATTGCCGAAGTGCTGCATCATCGGCAGCAACCTGGCGAACCTCCTTCGCACCCGATCCCATGGAATGCAAACAGAGCATCACACAATACCGGCGCTGTGAATAACCAAAGTTCTGCACTCCTCCAACTTGTTCTCCTTGCCCTTATAATTTATGCCTGGACTGAAAAAGGCAAGAATTATGAATTTACTATCCCATTGCAGTCTCTTCCCACTTTCAGCGATATGCGCAGGATCATCACAAGTCCTTTTTTTCACCAAGCTGCCTATTTTCTTGGCATTTGGCATGTTCCTTTTTCCAGTTTGAATCACCTTGCACTGACTAGAATTGTCTCCCATCTGCCACTGATTTGTCTAAGTGACAAAATCCTCCCCCCTCCCCACCAGCACTACCACCATATTTGAAGCGACGCCATTAGTGACACGGTAGCTCAGTGGTTAGCACTGCTGCCTCAAATCGCCAGCGTTCCACGTTCAGTTTCAGTCTCAGAGGAGCATCTGTATGAAATTTGCTTATACTTCCCGTATTGGCATTGGTTTCCTCTGGCTGCTCTAGTTTACTCTCCATTGTGTTTCCACATCCTTGCCCAAATCTAAAGCACATGATATTATATTTTTTTCCTTTGCTGTAACACACTCCTCATACTGTATTGATAGATTATGGAATGTACATTAGGCTTTCCCTGTTACCTGTTGAACCTGTACCATCCATTCTCCAGTTTATCATCGCTCTTTGTCTCATTGGAATATTGAGTATGAGTGCAGTCAATGCTCCTCCAAGCATCATTTAGGACTTTGTGATTTACACACGGGTCATTCTCTGCTGTCGAGGGGCCTATATGATAGAAAGATGTTTTAACACGATTGTGCAAATTATCACCAATATCACAAAGCGAGCCGCACGGACATTCACACAGCCACAACTGCAATCTCAAGTTACCATAGCGACCTGGAAAGAAGAAACATCACTGCGTCCTCTGGAATACCAGTTCCCGAGTAAAGGAACAAAATTAAGCTATGGAGATTTGATCATAGAAAGCGATATTCCAATGCATCTGGAAAGTATAGGACAGAATGAACTGTTCTCAGAGAAGAGAGAACAAAGAACGAGAGGTCAAGTTGGAAAGATGGATGGTGAAAGAAAAAAAATAAGAAACAAGAACAAATTTAATTGGACGCAACAGTTGTTTGAATTCAAAACAGCACTGCCAGAAAGTACTGAAACAGATTCATCCAAGTTTAAGAGATCCAGCATCTCCTCTTCTGTAATATGGAAATTTTTCCAAATATCACCGTGTTATCGACAAATTCTGTTTCTTACAGGTCGTTCGACACAGAAAACACTGATGCTAAACACTTGTTTCTTATATCCCCATCTCATGTGGCTTCCCACATAGGTTGCCTTGCTGATCTTTGAGGGGCCGTATTGTCTCCTTGGTTACCTTTTTGTCCTCAGAGTTGAAAAATGTGGTGCTGGAAAAACACAGCAGGCCAGGCAGCATCCGAATAGCAGGAGAATCGACGTTTCGGGCATAAGCCCTTCTTCAGAATAAAGGCTGGTGTGCCGAGCGGGCTGAGATAAAAGGTTGGGGAGGGAATTAGGGGGAGGGAAGCTGAGAGTACGATAGGTGGAAGGAGGTGAGGGTAACGGCGATAGACCGGAGAGGGGTGGGGGCAGAGTGGTCGCGAAGAAGATTGCAGGTCAAGAGGGCGGTGCTGAATCCGGGGGTTGGGACTGACATAAGGTGGGGGTGGGGGGGAAATGAGGAAGCTGGAGAAAGCTACATTCATCCCGTGTGGTTGGAGGGTTCCTAAGCGGAAGATGAAGCGCTCTACCTCCAGGCGTCGTGTGGCCAGGGTCTGACGATGCAGGAGGCCAAGGACCTGCATGTACTTGGCGGAGTGGGAGGGGGAGTTAAGGTGTTTAGCCGCGGCATGTCGGGTTTGTTGGTGCGTGTGTCCCAGATTTATTCCCTGAAACATTCCGCAAGTAGGTGGCCTGCCTCCCGAATGTTTCAGGGAACACCTCTGAGACACCTGCACCAACCAACCCAACCGCCCCGTGGCTCAACACTTTAACTCCCCCTCCCACTCCGCTAAGTGCATGCAGGTCCTTGGCCTCCTCCATCTCCAGACCCTGGCCACAGGACGCCTGGAGGAAGAGCGCCTCATCGTTCTTCCAGACCTCTCCGCCCCCCAACCCCTCTCCGGCCTAACAACCTCACCCTCACCTCCTTCATCTTCCCAGCACCCCTCCCCCAAATTCCCTCCTCCCTACCTTTTATCACAGCCCGCTTGGCACACCAGCCTCTTTCCTGAAGAAGGGATTATGCCTGAAACTTCGATTCTCCTGTTCCTGGGATGCTGCCTGGCCTGCTGTGTTTTTCCAGCACCACATTTTTCAACTCTGGTACCCCAGCATCTGCAGTCCTCACTTTCTCCTACAATTTTGTCCTCGGTATAGTTATAAATTCTCATTCAACCCGTTTTCCAAAGCTATCTAATGTCTGCTTCTTATCCTCTTGATTTCCATCTTAAGTATACTCCTCCTGCTTTTATACCCTAAGGATTCACTCGATCTCTGCTGTCTCTACCTTACATTTGCTTTCTTTCTTTTCATATCCAAAACCTTAATTTCTCTGGTCACCCAGCATTCCCTACAGCTACCCGCTTTTCACTCTAAGTTTAATATACTGTCTCTGGACTGTCATTCTCTCATTTCTGAAGGCTTGCCATTTTCCAGCTGTACCTTTACCTGCGAACATCTGGTCCAATCAAATTTTAGAAACTCTTGCCGATAGCATTAAAAATGGCCTTCCTCCATTTTAGACCTTCAACTTTTAAATCTATCATTTTCCACGACTATTTCAAAACTACAACAATTATGGTCGTTGGCCCCAAAGTGCTGCCCCAATGACATCTCTGTCACCTGCCCTGCCTTATTTCCTAAGAGTAGGTCACGTTTTGCTGCTTATCTAATAGGTACATCGACATACTGAATCAGAAAATGTTCTTATTCACACTTAACAAATTAGTCTCCATCGAAATCCTTGAGAAATTGAGGACCTCAGATGTTGGAGATTAGATTCGAAAATGTGACGCTGGAAAAGCACAGCCAGTCAGGCAGCAACTGAAGAGCAGGAGAATCGACATTTCAGGCATAAGCCCTGATGAAGGACGTATGCCTGAAACGTCGATTCTCCTGCTCCTCCAATGCTGCCTGACTGGCTGTGTTTTTCCAGCACCACACTCTTCGACTCCATCTAAAAGTTTAACACTATTGCATTCCCAGTCAAATTAAAGCCCGCTACCAATGCCACCCTATTATTCTCACAGATAACAGATCTCCTTACAAATTTGCGTCGCAATTTCACGTTGACTATAAGGTGGGATCTAGAATACAATCTCAGTAAGGTGTTCATCCTTGTTCTATTTCGCAGTACCAACAAAATAATTTCCCTTGATGCATGCATCGGAATTTCCTTCTAAAGTTCAGCCATTACGCTATCCCTTATCAAAAACACTGCTCCTCCTCATCTCTTCCCCCCTTTTTATGCTTCCTATAGCATTTGCATCCTGGAAAATGAAGGTGCCAGTCCTATCCATCTCCCAGCCATGTCTCGGTATTGCTATATTATCCCAGTCCCGTGTCCCTAAACATGTTCTGACTACACCTACCTTCAATGTTGGGCCTCTTGCATTGAAATATATGCAGTTTAAATTTTCAGAAGTAACAAAGAGCATTGATGAAGGCCCAGCAGTGGATATGCTTTACATGCACTGAAGTAAGGCATTTGAAATGTATCCTCATGGTCGACTGGTTAGCAAGGATAAATCTCATGGAATGCAGGGAGAACTAGCCACTTGGATACGGAACTAGGCTGAAGATAGAAGATGGAGGGTGTTAGTGGAAGGTTGTTTTTCAAACTGGAGGCCTGTGAACAGTGGTGTGCCACAAGGAGGGGTGATCTTTCCACTGCTTTTGGTCACCGATATAAATGATTTGGATGTGAGCATAGGAGGTATGCTGAATACATTTGCAGATGACACCAAAACAGGAGCTGTCGTGGTGCACGAAGGAGGTTACCTCAGAGCACAACTGGATCTTAGTCAGATGGGCCAATGGGTGGAGGAGTGCCAGATGGAGTTTAATTTAGATAAATGTCAGGTGCTGTATTTCGGAAAGGCGAATCAGAGCAGGACTTAAACACTTAATGGTCACGTTCTATGGAGTGTTGCTGACCGCAGAGACCGTGGAGTGCAGTTCATAGTTCATTGAAAGTGGAGTCACAGGTAGATAGGATAGTGAACAAGGCATTTGGTATGCTTTCCTTTATTTGTCAGAGCATTAAGTACTGCAGTTGGGAGGTCATGATGTGGCTGCACAGGACGTTAGTTATGCCACTTTTGGAATATTTTATGCTATTCTGGCCTTCGTCCTAGCGGAAAGATATTTGGAAACTTTAAACGATTCAGAAAAGATTTGCAAGCGTGTTGCGAGGGTTGGAGGATTTGAGCTAAAAGGAAAGGCTGAATAAGCTGATGCTGTTCTCCCTGGTGCATCGGCGGCTGAGGGGGTGACTGTGTAGAGATTAAAAATTGATGTGATTCATGGTTAGAGTAAATAGACAAGATATTTTCCTTGGGATGGCGGAGTCTGGAGGGGATAGTTTTAGAGTGAGAGGCGAAAAAATCTACAAGAGATCTAAAGGGTAACGTTTTCATGCAGAGAATGGTGGGTGCATATATTGATCTGCCAGGGGCATTGGTGGAGGCTAATATAATTGTAACTTTTAACAGGTAACTGGATGGGAATATTATTAGGAAATTTTAAGAGGAATATTGGACTAGTGATGGCAAATTAGATTCGATTAGGATATCTAGTCAGCATGGACGAATTGGATAAAAAAGTCTGTTTCGATGCTGTCCAACTCTATGATTAAGTTGGTTAGGATATGATGTGATAGACATTTCGAAAGGAGAAAAGCCCAATAATATATAACTATCACGATGTGCCACACCATTCAGTTAACTTACCTGACCTCTGGTACTCACCTTCTCTCACTTTGATGTGTAATTGGAAGACACTGCCATCAGTCACACGTCACGTCCTCACACACCCCATCTCACTCCCCTCAGTCACTGTATCACACTCACCTCAGTCACTGCATTCGGGACCGCGTCCCCATTCATTGCATCACACACATCTCAATAACCATATCCTTTCCCCTCAGTTATGGAATCTCAGTCACCTCTGTCATTACACCCAAATTCCAAGCCGCATCATATTCCCATTCGTAGCTTAAGGCACTTTCCTCAGTCAATGCATTCATAATCCACTCCGACAGAGCACCCAACCCGGCTTATTCACACCATCTCCCTCTCCTTATTCAGGGAAGAGAGCATACCTCAGGCACATCATTCCACTCCCCTCAATCACTGCATCCTCCATGCTCTAACTCAGCACACTCCAAACCCCTCAATTTCTGCATCAGAGTGGTGGTCTTCTTGTGGTATGAGGTGGTCCCTCGGCCTGAAAAGGTCTCAGCGTGGTTTCTTGCCCTCGAGGTAATTCCAGAGCGATCTCCCAGCCGCCTGAAACTCGAGAGACAGCCCAGTGTGGTCTGTAATCAGCGCCCAGTACGTGCAGAAAGTGCAGAGTGCTGTATTCTCGGTTGGAATCCTGTTGTTCAGAAACTGATATTCTCCAAAACTGACATTTTTATTTCTCCATTTCTTAGATTAGATTAGGTTCCCTACAGTACAGAACCAGGACCTTCAGCACAACAAGTCCACACCGACCCTCTGATTTACTACAATCCATTCCCATCAGACACTTCATTCCACAACTTTTGCTCACTGAGTGATATTATTCTGTGTTTCAACATGGAATTATCTTCAGTCACTGTATCGCATTTCTCCCAGTTGTTACCTTCATTCAACACATCCCACTTCCCAAAGTCACTACATCTCAATTATTTCATTACTTCAATATATTCCCCTCAGTCACTATGTCACATTCTCACTCTTTGTGTCCTGTTTTCCGGCTCACGAAACTTCACTCAGAAAAGTCACAACATCATTTTCCCATTTTTGACAGAACGCAACTCTTCACAATCTCTGAATTTCTCACGCCTCAATTACTACATCCAACTTCAGTTATTGACTGCATTCCACACCCCTCAGTGACAGCATGACACTATCCTCAGGAATTGGATTCCACTCTTCGGAATCACTGCAACCCACTCCCCTCAGTGACTATATTTCACTTCCCTCCGTCACCACTTCTTACTTCCCTCTGTGTCTGCATCTCACTCCAATAAGTCACTCCATCATGTTCCGCTCAGTCACTCGGTCATTCCCCTCAACTCCCCTCAGTCACCATACCATGCTCACAACAGTCTCCATATTCCACGTCCCTCAGTTTCTGCATCCCATTTCCCTCAGTCACTAAATCTCACCACTCTGAGTTGCTGTTACCCACGGTTCTCATTCATTGCTTCCCATTTACCTCAGTCACTGTATCCCAAACTGCACAATGGCTAAATCCCATGCCATCTCACTCATTCGAACCAACTAACCTCAGTCAACACATCCCACTCGCCTCAGGCTTCATATCACACTGCACTCAGTTATTATATTCCCACTCTGGTCATTCACTTCAATGCATTCCACATAGTCCTAACTCTGACAACCCTGTTACCATGTTCTAATCCCCTCAGTTACAGTATCACACTCACCTCAGTGATTACTTCCCACAAGCCTCACTCCACACACCCTGGACAAGTGCTCCACCCCTTTGCCATGGTCTGTACTCTTATCAGTCTCGTTGTTGAGCTCTCCCACTACTGCAATCTCTTTCACAGAACGTGTGAGTGAGAGGAAGAGCTGAAAGCGCCATTCCCTTATTTTACTGAACGGTTAATATTATACATCTGCTTTTATCGCCTTCTTCACTTTCAAATTTGAGGGTTACATCTCACAATCGCAAATCTGTTCAGAATGTATGATGCAGAGAATCACACTGTATGTGATTAGTAAACAGCTCTATGCCTGTATAATAAGCAATGCTGTGAGGGCAGCCAACCTTGCCTTATGTAGAAATGAAACAAATAATTAAAAGGAAATAAATCCTGATTTCTCTGATCACAGTTCAGCCACGATGTCATTGAATGCTCAAACGGGCTTGAGGGCCTGAATGTTGCAATGAAAGACTGGAGAGTCTGGTTCATTTCTCCCCCATGCTATAGGCAGGGTTAATAGCAGATTTCACAGACGAATTATGAATCATATGAATGCTGCATTGTGTGTACACTAGAGCAACATGAATCCGATTCGGTACAGTATCAATTAAAATACTGATGAAAAGGTTCCAAACTGAATTTGGGGACTTGCTCCATTCACTAATCAGCAGATGGCTTTAGTGGCATAATCTAACTGTTGTTGTCACTCTAATTTGGTAAGAACTGTGGGTAGAAAATCAGTCAGTTCAGCTTCTACTGAATCCAGATATTCCCCATTTTTTAAAAAAGGCTGGTTAATCCTTTATATTTCCAATAGGAATGAACTCACCATTGGGAACGAGGAAGTCGATTTACCAGAGACCTACCATTCAACTTAGTTTTAAAATTTGCATTTATGTTCTGTGTATACTGCAAAAATGGCATCATTCTTTGCAACACGCAAATCGCAGGAATATCCATCAAGTCACGGATTAATGTTACCAGGTGAGCTGTTGCTTCCATTTAATTTATATTTAAATAAACCACATTGAAGTTTGACTATTATGCAAATGACTTACTAAGCAACCCGAGAATCAGCAGCAGTGTCCTCATCTCAATATGTGATATTCTAGAAAGTGAAACAAAAAAATTATGTCAGAGAAGGGTAGTTCAAACGAGAATAGGAGGAAATATATCTTGGTGGGGGCGGGGGGAAGGCGGGGAATTAACTGCCGAGAATTTAATTTTACAGATGTTGACGTCTGTCAGTGTGACACAGAGACACAATAGTTAGCACTGCTGCCTCACAGTGCTCGGATCGATTCCACTGTTGGACAAATTCCTGTGTGGAGTTTGTACATTTTCCCCTTGTCTGCGTGGTTTACTCTGAGTGCTCTGGTTTTCTCCTACAGTTCAAAGATGTGCAAAGTAGGTGAATTACTTATGCGAAATTGCACATACTATATATGAATAAGCAGGTTAGCTGGGTTAGTTATTGGTAATGTGGGCTTAGAGGAATATGGTCGGGGCGAGGGTGTTGGTGAGATGCTCTTTGGACGGTCCCTATGGACTCAATGGGCCTAATGGACTTCTTTTATACTGTTGGGGTTCTCAATTTCTATGATCTCGCCCCATCACTTGGACCCTTACAGACAAATTTAACTTTGCCCCTTTCATTCAAGAATTCACCTATGGAGTGTAATCTGCACAATTTCCTCTTTGGGAACCGAGAGGACGGAAGTTAATCTGTCTCCTGCACTGCAATATTTGTAATTGTTGACGCTGGAAACACACGTTTCATAACATTGAAGGCTATGAGCATCAAATGAGAAACTCGGTTGAGTGTAGCCATTAGCTTCTTTTTCTGTTCTGTATGATTGCTTCTGTTCAGGAGTCAATCAAAATGATGTCAGACATTTGCTCATCTTTTTCATCACTCATGACCTCCACTGCTCTGGAGGGAATGACATTTACCTTGGTGGTTCCATAAGGCAAAAATGATATTATACAATGAAGATGTCATGTATTCATGACAGATTGGTCTATGAAAATATCGCAAGATTTTCCCATGAACTCTTCATGCTGGCTATTAAAACCATTCTCTATTTTTGTTTTCGAAGTCATGTGTAGTTTAAAGATCTCCATGACCACTTCTTTTGTATTATCCCAAGCATACGCAAATTTGCTTCATATGTTACCAGCCACAATGAGCTTATTGTTCAAGAAGATGCCAGCCGCATCTAATACTCCATTACTTTGACTACAATTTTATCTCTTCAGAGGGACAGATCAAAAATCTACCTGGCTCACTCACTCACCCAGACCCGAAGCAATCTCTCTCCATTATTGTAGCTGTGAAATATTGATTGCTGTATCCCACTATCTCTCGTTTGACTTGAAATTTATTATTCACTTTCAATAAGACATCGAAAGACAGAAGGAGCTAGCTCTGCTTTTCTCACGGATAACCCAATGGACATTTAACGTTCATGTTCATCTCTCAATTTGGGATCCAGACGGATTAACATCAACTCTGTATTTCATTCTTCAAATGGGCCCAAGCGAATGGACTACAATTGAATTGTTTACACTTGTTTTAAACTTGAAATGTCTACAGTGACGTATGTAGGACTGCCTACGATATGACACATGTATTGATTATGGTAAACTGCCATTTTAATTGAATAGTCCACAGAACCAAATTTAGAAATATTTACGTCTGCATTTTTTCATGTTTTTGTTGCAAACTGCATTGTTTTGATGGCATTGTTTAACATATCCTAGAATGATTATTCTGTCATGAAGAGTGCTGTGTAATTAACCTTGGCCGACATACTGACCTTTTATCCATGCCCCTGTAAACATCTGGGATGACATGAAGTTGAGCATAGATCTTGGCAGGTTTTATGTGAACGCTATGAGGTTAAAGATGCTGTATAGCGAGGCAACATGCGACATTATCGACTTTTGGAAGGGAAGTGGAAGAGAATACTTTATGAAATGGACTGTGATGACAGTTTAAAGTAAAACCAGAGATTCCTGTAGCTCTACAGGTCATGTAAGCATCAGTGGAGGAATAGTCAGTTTCTGTTTGAGCTCTCGAAACCCTTCCTCATGAAACCAGAAATTTTAAATCTGTTTCTCTTTCCTCAGATCACGCCAGACCTGCTGAGTTCGTAACAACATCTTGTTTCTATTTCAGATTGCCAACACTGGCAGTTGGGCAGGTCTCACTTTCCAGAAAGGAAGCATCTGTTCGTTTTAGTTCATCAGGAGGAATAACAAGATGACAGCATTTTACGATGGGCATTTCGGCGGCGGGGGTGGGGGGGGGGGGGGGGGGGGGGGGGCGGGAGGGCGGTGGTGGCGAAGAAAAAAGAAATTCCATGCAAATTGTAGTCAGTGGTCGGGATTGCACTGTCAACAAGAACGTTGGAGGTAGCAAACGACGAATCGTTTTCAGAATACTTGGATGAACAGCTGTGCCTTCATATTCAAGGTTATGGGATGAGGACGTGAATTTGACATGACCAGAGTATTTTAATGGTTCAGAGTCAATAGGTTGAAAGTGTCTCTTATATGTTCGAAGATTCTGTGATGTAGACAATTGGTGCATTACCATTAGAGTCAGCAAACCACGGGTGGATTGAAGGATTGAAAAGAAGAGTCCTTCATGGCGAGGCCAGCCACTGTGGGAAAGGAAGCTCCTCTGCTTGGATCATTCTGCATCACAAATCATCCGATCTACCAGTTGAGCTACAAAAGGCCATTTGGTTTGAATATCACATGGAAGTCAATGGTACACCACAGACATTGAGATGTAATATCAACAACACAAAGCCCTCCGCCACACAGAATCCAACACGAACAATTCCAATACTTCCACAGAATGTGACACGTATACTGACATCACTTGACATCGCTATGGTGCATCTAAGTACTTCTTCGCAATATGTTTCCAAAGTAATGAGAGTTTTGGCTTCCCACTGCAAATTCTGTGGCAAGCTATATCCTCACACATTCTTGAGATCTCCTGCCCCGATCTTACATCTATGTTCGAGCCATTTCAGCGACCCCTCCATCAACCTGAAAAGTTCTTTGTGGAGTTTTGAGAAGATTTGTAGTTCAGGTTTAGGTTCTGGACATAGGTTTGCTCGCTGAGCTGGAACATTCATTTTTAGATGTTTCATCACTGTTCGAGGTAACATCTGCAGTGAAACACAGAATGAAGCACTGATTGTGTAGCCTGCTATTTATGTGTTTGAGTTTCCTCGGATCGGTGATGTCTTTTCCTATGGTGACATCATTTCCTATGGTGATGTCATATCCTGTTTTCTTTCTCAGGCGAATGTTAGATGGGTTCCAAGTCAATGTGTGTGTTGATAGAGTTCTGTCGAATGATTCGAGGTATTCTCGTGCATGTCTCTGGTGGCTTGTCCTTGGGGAAATTCGGATTGGCATTGACAGGAAAACTGCAGAAGGAATCATCCCAACATTCACAAATGAAGCTGCATTAGAACACTATTTCAATAATCCGTCACACATTGCAGCACAGAAGATATACACAGAATAGAGGAAGATCACTGAAACAGTGTATTTAAAAACAATACGTACCCAATGAACACTGTCCGCCAATTACTGAGCAACAAACCCAAAACAAGCAGACAAAACATGTCCAGAAACCCTAGCCACTCTCTCCTACATCAAAGACACCTCAGAAATGACTGACAGACGACTTAAACCTCTTGGCATCATGATAGTCCACAAACCCACCAACACACTAAAACAGTTTCTAGTGAAATTGAAAGATCCTCTCTGACCAATAAGCAAAACTAATATTATTTACAATATACACTCTAAGAACTGCAACAAACACTGCACTGGACAACAGGCAGAACAATCGTCACCTGGATACATGAACATCATCTCGCCACAAAATTATGTACCCTCTCACTAGTATCCTTACAGAGGCATGGCATTGAGGGTGATTTAGCAGTTTGGATGAGAAATTAGCTTTCTGAAAGAAGACAGCGAGTGGTGGTTGATGAAAAATATTCAGCTTAGTGTCCAATTGTAAGCGGTGTGCCGCAAGGATCTGTTTTGGGACCAGTGCTGTTTGTCATTTTTAGAAATGACTTAGACTCAGGCATAGACGGATGGATTAGTAAGTTTGCAGACGACACTAAAGTCGGTGGAGTAGTGGACAGTTTTGTCGTATGTTACAGGTTGCAGGGGGACTCTGGATAAACTGCAGAATTGGGCTGAGAAGTGGAAAACGGATTTCAATGCAGCTAAATGTGAGGTGATGCACTTTGGGAAGAATTACAGGATGGCAGCGTACTGGGTCAATGGAAAGATTCTTGGTACCGTGGATGTGCAGAGGGATCTTGGAGTCCATCTACATAGATCCCTGAAAGTTGCCACCCAGGAGAATAGTGTCATGAAGAAGGCATAAGGTGTGTTAGATTTCATTGGACGAGGGATTGAGTTCCGGAGCTGCAATATCATGTTGCAACTATACAAAACGCAGGTGTGGCAACACTTGGAATATTGTGTACAGGTCAGGTCCCCTGAAAATTTTGGGAAGGACGTGGAAACAGTGAAATAGGTGCAGAGGAGGTTTATCATGTTGTTGCCTGTACTGGAGTGAAGGTCTTTTGAAGAAAGGCAGAAAGACTTGAGTCTGTTCTCATTGGAAAGAAGAAGGCTAAGAGGGCATTTGATAGAGACATCCAAGCTGATCTGAGGATCAGATAGGGCAGACCATGAAAGTCTTTCTTCTATGATAATGATGTCAGCTTGTACGAGGTGGCATAACTACAATATGAGGGGTGATAGATTTAAGACAGATGTCAGAGGCAGGTCCTTAACTCACCAGTGAAACGTTCGGAGGCTCAATAGACAATAGAGAATTGGTGTAGGAGAAGGCCATTCTGCACCTTGAGACTGCAAATCCATTCATTATGATCATGGCTGATCATCCTCAATCAGTATCCTGTTCCTGCCTTATCTCCATAACCCTTGATTCCACTATCCTTGAGAGCTCTATCCAACTCTTTCTTAAACGAATCCAGAGACTGGGACTCCACTGCCTTCTGAGGTAGAGAATTCCACTCACCCACCACACTCTGGGTGAAGAAGTTTCTCCTCATCTCTGTCCTAAACGGCCTACCCCTTATTTTTAAGCTGTGTCCTCTGGTTTGGGACTCACCCCTCAGTGGAAACATGTTTCTTGCCTCGAGAGTGTCCAATCCTTTAATAATCTTATATGTCTCAATCAGATTCCCCTCTCAGTCTTCTAAACTCAAGGGTAAAAAAGCCCAGTAGCTCCAATCTTTCAACATCAGATAGTCCCGCCATTCCAGGAATTGACCTCATGAGCCTACGCTGCACTCCCTCAATAGCTAGAAAGTCTTTCCTCAAATTTAGAAACCAGAACTGCACACAACTGCTGTACCTGCATGCTTACCTTCATTGACTGGTGTACAAAAACACACAGATCTCTTTGTACTGCCCCTTTTCCTAACTTGGTCCATTTAGGTCGTAATCTGCCTTCCTGTTCTTGCCACCAAAGTGGATAACCATACATTTATCCACATTAAACTGCACCTGCCATGCATCCGTCCACTCACCGAGCCTGTCCAGGTCACTGTGTAATCTCCTAACATCTTCCTTACATTTCACCTTGCCACCCAGCTTTTTATCATGAGCAAATTTGCTAATGTTACTATTAATACCATCTTCTATATCATTAATATATATTGTGAAAAGCTGCGGCCACAGCACTGATCCTTGCGGTACCCCACTGGTAACTGCCTGCCATTCTAAAATGGAGCCGTTTAGCACAACTCTTTGTTTCCTATCAGCGAACCAACTTTTAATCCAAGTCAGAACTTTGCCACCAATACCATGCGCCCTTATTACGCTCACTAACCTCCTATGTGGGACTTTATCAAAGGCTTCTGAAAGTCCAGGTACACTACATCCACTGGATCTCCCTTATCCATCTTCAGAGTTACAACCTCAAAGAATTCCAGAAGATTAGTCAAGCATGATTTCTCCTTCATTAATCCAGAATGACTCTGACCTATCTTGATTCTGCTTTCCAGATGTGTCGCTGGCATTGTTACCTCGTTAGGTGACGAAACATCCGAAAATGAACCTTCCAGTTCAGCCATCAAATTTTAATCTGGAAACGTTCTTTGGTGTCTACTATGTCCAGACCTCTCCTAGTTTTGTTGAGTTGCATTTGTTCCACTCTCCTGACTTTCCCCAACTTTACCCAATGCCCGCAGCCAGCCGTGTCACATTCTATGCTCCTATGATAAAAAGCGCAGTCTGTTCAAGCTTTCTTCATCACTGAAAATTTGCAGTCAAATATTTTCCTGGTCAATCTCCTCTGCACCCACTGCTGGGCAATTATGTTTTTCCTAGAATATGCGGCTTCCTTAACTACATGCAACTGTCTGGGTGCAGCACAAACAATATGACAACAGCTGTTTAATTTGGAGAATTGTACTGTCTTCAGGGTCTGTCTTGGAGTCAGAGATTTTCCTACTTTCAGTCTCTTCATTAATTTCAGTACCTGCATTGCTTGCAGGTTATCTCTTAATGTTAGGGCCTGTATTCGTCTATGCTGACTGTACTGTTGGGATCTTTTTTCATCGAGAGGGTGGTGGGAACCTGGAACTCACTGTCTCAAAGGCTGGGAGAAGCAGAAATCCTCATAACCTTGAAGAAATAGTCAGGTGTCGACTTCAGACGACAGGGCACACAAGACATCGAAATCGGTTAGAATATTAAGTTGCATGGCATGGTACAGTCAGCCAAAGTATTTTAATTTTCTCTGTTATTAACATCAAATGCTTTTTGGCTCTGCCTGTAATAATTTGTGATCCCTATTAGTTTTACGAAATGTTGCTCCAACATTCAACCCTTCCTCAGTCGTGGCATCCTACACCTGCCAGCCACCACATTCCACTACCATCAGTCGTGAAACCCTTCTGCCCTCAGTCTCTAATTTCGATTTCTATCAATCACTACATCCCACTCGCGTCAGTCACAATATTTTTTTCCCATCAGAAGCTAAATTCCATCCCGTCAGTTAATGATTACCATTGTCCTCAGTGACTGCATCCCACTCGCTTTGTTCCAATTCCCCTCACTCATAAATCCAACCCCACCTCAGTAATTCCATCCCACTACTTTTAGTCACTATGCCTTATTTGCCTCAGTCACCACATGCCACTCCATTCAGTCAGTGCACCCCACTATCCTCATTCAGTTCAACCCATTCACCTCAGTAACTGCATCCGATTCCCTAAAGTCAGACTATCCCATTCACCTCAGTCACTACTTCTCATTCCACTCAGTCAATGGAGCCTCTTCCACTCAGTTACTGTATCACACACAAGTCAGTGATTTCTTAATCCCACATGTCCCGCCCATGTCCTTCTCCACCCTGTTGTGATATCTACTCTTCCTCTGAACACATTCGGGCTGCCACACTACGGTAACCACTTTCGCAGACAGAGTGTGAATAACAGCGAAAACTGAACACGACTGGTACCGATTTCATTGTCGTGAAAAGGTCACAATATGTTTCTGACATTTAGTACTTTCTTCATTAATGGTTTGTGAAACACTAAATTCTGTTGTTCATGCAAAACCTGTTAATCAAACTGTGGGTGATTTATGAATATTTGTCCCTTCTGTTGCATATTTTGTGTCACACCCAGACGACCATGTGTTGTTCTGGAAACAGTATATTACAGGAGGGATATAACTGTCCTGCATAGTGTGTACAGGACATTGACCAGGATATTCAATGTGACAGAAGGGAGCCAGCTTCAGCATAAACATAAGTGAATGAGGGAAGCTTTCAATCTTGGTTTCTATGATCATCTCACTGAAGTTCTGATCAGGCATGATGGGCTGAGTGTCCTAACTCTTTTGATAGAACATTTATAAAGACTGGAGAATTTTTTACGTTTATCAGTGTGGTAAGCAGCGTTCAGAGGAAAATCTGCAGACCAGTTCAGAATCATCTCGTGACTTTCCTGAGAGGACAGTCAGAAAGTGTTTCCATTGAAACAATTAACACTGTGCACGGAGGTACATTTTCAATTGAAATTGAACAGAAACGACAGTGAAACAAGGACAATTTGGTGAATTAGGCGAGTTGCACCTTTTGATAATCAGCATGAACATGCAGAGTGGAATGACCTTCCTCACTGCTGTTGTCACTCTGTAAATTACTGTAATTTGCCAGATGGGAGCCTCCCTCACTTTGACCTGCCTCCACTGATTCCAACAGATTTAGCTTCCAGAATCAAAAAAAGTAGCCTGTTTCAGTCCTTTGTCCAGTCCAAAGACAATTAGTTTATCATTTGGGAAAAAGGAGGCCTGTCTGTCACAGGTCTGTCATTCACTTTTTTTTAACACAATCTCGCTTAGTAACGTTTCATTTTATGTATTCTTTAAATTGGATTTAATCCTTCTGGACAGGTCATACCAGTGTAGTCAACCCCCATATGGTCTCAAATGACAGTCACTGGCGAGTTTTCGTTTGGTACCTAGTGATTTTTAAAAGTCTCATAAATTTTGAATGTTATGAAAATGACTTCATAGGAAACTGAGAAACCGCAACAGAGGACCGACCTCGTGCACAATATTGGAGAAAGTGAAAAACAGAATTTAGTTTCGAGAAAACAAATTTTAGCGGTAATACAAGTGAAATGCAATGCGCAGAGAGGGCACCTGATTAAAGAGGATTTCAACTTACACTGGTAATGCTCTGTCTCTCTCACTCACTGGAAACACAACGGACAGATTTACTTCCATCCTTACATTCAAAAACATTCCCTGAAAATGTAACGTACATGCACGTTCATGGTGGGAACATTATCTCTCTCCTGCACTGCGACCATTAAAAAAAGTCTTATGTCGCGACTCAAGACAAACGTTTAAAACACCTCAATTGCGTGGGCATTTCAAGTATTGAAATCTTCTAGACTCTCGGCCCAGTGCAGGAAGTTGGGACGAGTGTTGAGATTACTGTATGTTTGGTTGTGTTATAACTATGCAGGATTAAATCAGACATCGTTAAGATATATTTGCTCTACTTTTTTCAACGTCTATCACCTTCTCTGTGTCTACATTCCAGTCAACTCCTCCAATGGAGAAAAAATGCATTACTCGGTAGCTCCAGAAAGCAAACAAAAATGAATTAAAAACAAAAATGTCAGGTTTGCTGAACAAACGAGTCTGAGAAAAATCTCAGGACTTTAAAACATATGTTTCTGAAAAGGATCAGATTTCTTTTCTCGAAATAATTTGTAGATTGAGGATATTCATGATCGTTGCATTTGTATTGTCACAAACATCCAATATTTCATTTGGTATTTAAAGTAACGCATGCTACTTATTGTTCTAGAATTTGTAGAGCACAAATAATAGGCCATTCTTTCCCCATACAGACTTCCTCCCCACAGACACAGATTGAGATTTCCCTCACTCACTCATTCCAACCTAAATTGCCAGAAAGATCTTTACAATTCGTCATCACTGTGGCCACAAAATGCAGCATGGGATCAAACAATTTCTCTCTTTCCGTCCCCACAAGATCTCCCAACTTCAAATGGTTCGTTGAGAGGCAGAGGGCAATTCAACTCTTTCTGTCAATGACAACTCAATTGACTTTACGTCTATGTTTCTCGTTCACTGT
This sequence comes from Chiloscyllium punctatum, assembly GCF_047496795.1. Taxonomy (NCBI): domain Eukaryota; kingdom Metazoa; phylum Chordata; class Chondrichthyes; order Orectolobiformes; family Hemiscylliidae; genus Chiloscyllium; species Chiloscyllium punctatum. Next base: position 18,102,410 of record NC_092781.1, on the reverse strand, counting down.
GAAACAGATAGAGTCATATCCGGCTCTTTCCTTAACAGAGACCCAAACCAAACACTATGCATTAATTACAAACGCCATTTTCGACGGGTAAGCCTTTGAGTCCAACAATTATTTTTCCCACATAAACAATCCCCAAACACCCGACCATTAAAACATATGCATTCCTGGTACAGGCATTCTCTTCTTCAGCCCCACTTCCAGTCCTGATGATTTGAAACGCTGTCAACATTCGAAACAAATTGGCCATGAAAGGAGCATTGCATCGGTAGAATAATCACCAAGTCAATCATTGATGGGCTTGCTTCGATCATTAGTTCACACTGGGCTGCTTACCAGAGTCTCCAAAGGTGATGCTGCTGTTGAGATACAGCGGGATATATGTTCACGTTATTCACCTTCAGGCAGGCAGAATGTCTTGATATTACGAATGGCACATTCAGCACTACCCGCTGTGTTACACATACAATGACAATGGTTATTTATGCTGTTTATTTTCGCCAAAGATTTACATTAATGTACGTTCCTGAGTTTGCACTGGAAGAATTTACATACCCGAAACAAAGAAGCATCTCATTCGTTTGTTTTTTTCGTCTCGGAACAGTCTTCCATAATGAAGGATGGTAACTGAGATTAGCTTCAGAATAAGCGACAGAAATAGCCTGAGAAGAGATATGGGCGGGTTTGATTTGCAGGATAGAAATTTGGTACATAGAATATAATGTGACAAAATGTGATATTATCTCAATATAAATGCAAATTGGACAGAATGGGAATATGGAAATGAAAACAATGTTATTATAAAGCAAAATACACATTCAGCAGATCTTACATCATCTGTGGAAAGAGAAACAGAGCTAGCATTTCGGGTCCAGAGAGTCTTCTTCACAATTTAAAACCTGAAACGTTAAATCTCCATGGCTGCTGTCAGTCCTATTGCAAGTTATCCAGACATTTCAGTTTTTGTTTCAGGTTCTGAAAGTCCACAATCCTTTGTGTCCTTCGCTTCTTTTTCTTTTGTCTGACAGTCTAAAGATTGTGAAACAATGGAAATGCCCAGCTTTGTTGGATTAAGATAGGTCAAGTCGCCAAAGTCAGGCAGGACAACAGGCATGTTCTTCCACTACAGAAAGAAGGCTGTTAGTCAACAAGGGTCGAAAACAGTGCAGCATCGTTATAAAGTGAGAGACAGGACATTTGGAAAAGATTTGAGAGAAATGAATAGTACCAGTCTGGAAATACACAGTCTTGGAGGGATGTTGACACGGGAAATGTCGCAATATTTAGATAACATTTGGAAAACCAGTTGAAGTAACATAGTATCCAATGTTATGCGTCTCTTCCGGGAGACTAGGTGTTTTGAACATCATGTAGTGCTGACAGGAGAGAATCCACAGTTTGAAGATTCACTTGCAACTGCAGGCGGCGATGAAAGAGTCAATTATTGGCAGTTTCACTGGGTGGTCAACACATCTCAGCTGGAGGTAAAGGTTGAGAAGACAGTGCCATCATGGAGATCAATGCCGTTGTGGGAAGAGAAGCCACTCGGTTGGGACCCCACTGCAAATCGACAATCATACCAAGTGAACGACCAACCACAATGTTTAATACACAGGTAACAGAGAAACCATGCACTTACTGAGTCAGAGAAAACCTGCAGCACAAAAAAGGACCTTTGACTGATAAAGTTATGGCCAGACAAAAACAAAAGCCGAATAATTCGAAACCCATTTTACAATCTTTAACCCAAAACCTTGTTTACATTCGTATTCAAAGGCATATCTAAATATTTGTTTCCAATTATATGAGGGATTCAGAATCCCACCTCAATTCTTTAAGAAATTTTGCCTCACACATCCTTCACACCTTCTGCCCATTACCTCAAATCTATGTTCCCATCCATGACTTTGATGCCTCCATCAAGGTGAAAAATTGTTTTTCCTCTTCACTTCAATGTCTGTGTCCCACCCCCTTAATCAATACATCACAATCGCCTCACTCACCATGTGCCACTCCACACATATGCCACAGCTCACTACGGTCATTCCTTTTATCCTTGCCACTCAGTCACTGCATCCGAACTGCTCTTAGCCAATATATCCCATTCTCCTCAGTCAATCTATCCCATTCTGGGCAGTCACAAGAATGCACTCGCCTCATTCACTACATCCAATTCACATTTATTTATTGTACATCATTTATCTCTCACTAACCTTCCTCCCATTACATCCCCCCCGCCTTCTCCGCTTTGATGTTCCAAATACTCTACCCATTCTCACATTTGGGACTTCCTTGAATGGGGAACATCTGTCAGATACACAGAATAAGCGACACTCAGAACATAACGTGGCCATTCAGTTCCTTCACGTTGATGTAAGGGTTACCTTAGCTGTCTCTCCGTCAACATACTTTCTGACGAGCATTCTTTACTTCTGAGGATAAGGATGTGATCAACTCTCGAAATGCTGTTGGGAATGGATGACTGAGAGAACTCCATTGTAGACGCTTTAGAACACAATTTCTATATTTGTAAAATAGTCACCGTTAAGGAGGGGAACACTCTTCACCTGATGCACAGATAAACTGAAGCAGTTTCTAATCTTGTCTTCTATGGTGACAGATCAGACATTATCTCACTGAATGGTGAAATAGGATTTACGGGTTGCATGACCTACCAATTTTCGTAAATTCTTTGAGAGACTGGAGTGGTCTGATGATTTTTTTTTCCTGGTGGGCAGAGGTGAGAGGACATTAAACAGATGAGTTCGAAATCATGTGGTGGTTTAACGTGCAGACAGGGAAAAGCTGTCTCCATGGATGCAATGAGGAACAATCATACGGTTTCAGCTCATCGATTACAAAAATAATGTTGAAAGTTGACAAACGTCTAATTTAGAGAACTTTTTTTTTTATAATCAGCATAGACGATCAAATGGCCTTCCTTCCTGCTGTTGCCAAACTAATTCTCTGGTAACTGTCCTTGGAAACATTAGACCCTTTTCACTCCACTGATACAAGCTTGCCAACCTGTTATAAAAGATCCTGTTCAAAACTATTTCTGGTCCAAATTCAATTAGCGAGCAATTGAAGCGAACATGAAAGTTCAGTTGTCACAGGCCTGCAATTCCGATTTGTTTCTTTAAGATTTTCGCACTCACATTGCATGCAACCTGTCACAAAAGGCTTGTAGCTTTGTGACCCAGTCATGACAGTGACATCAACTGCCATAATGTTTTAATTGGCAGTGCGGTTTGAGAATTTGCTGCGTAATAAAATAAATATATTGCAATGGAGTATGGCCAAAACACCTGATAAGGAAGTCAGCAGTTGAGTCCTCCTCTCTCCGTCGAATTTTTCAGGGAATGAAACACATTTAAGTTTGAAAAATTGAACTCTTCAGATTATTGGAGAGAAGTTTGACGTGGGGGATATACTTTGATAAATAAGGATTTCATCCTCCAGTAGTTGTGCGTGATCTTGCTCCCTCGCCAGGGTATGGTTAACAGTTTAGCTGAACCTCTCTCACTCAGGGTTATTCGCAAAATGTCTTCATGTTTTACTTAATGTGCACACAGTAGAGAGAACGCTACCTCTGTCCTGCTCTACGAATTTTTGAAAAAGAAAGTAAATTGAGGCAGTAAACTTCATGACTTTAAGCCAAGAATTTAGACGAGCAGTTGAATTGTGGCATTTAAGATTATGGGAATAGTGCAGAAAGTCGGATAGTGTTATGCATTACTTTATTTTTGTTAGTATGCGCTTGATGGACTGCCAGGATGCCCTCTATACCAGAGGATTTGCTACTGTATCTGCTCACAGACCAATACAAAATTGGTTGCCACCTATTTTCCCGTCCTTTGCCATGATCCTACATCTCCTCAGTACCTACATTTGAGTTTCTACTCCACGAGACAACACCCCCACAGTACCTCCAACTCGTTCACGCCGACAAGATATCTTAAACAAATCTCATCTCCAATGCGAGCAATTGGCCGCTAGCCCTTTGAACTTTTCCTATTCGCACACCCATCCAGATTCCTTTTACATGTTGTAATTGCCACCACCATTTCAACTGCCATACATGCCCCAACCTTTGCATGAAAACTTTGTACTTAGTTCCCTTTTATATTTTTCCCCTCTCACCCTCACCCGATGTCCTCTTCTTCTGGACAACCCCACCCAAGGGCAAATACCTTGTCTATTTATCATATGTCGGCCCCTCGTTAAAGTAAACCTCGATAAAGTCACCCCTCAGCCTCTGTCACTCCAGGGAAAACCGCCTCAGTCTATTCAGCCTCTCCCTGTAGCTCAAATCCTCCAACCCTGCCAACATCCTTGTAAAGATTTTCTGAAATCTTTCAAGCTTCACAACATCCTTATGATAGAAAGGAGACAGGAATTGCACACAATATTCCAAAAGTGGCCTAAACAATGTATTGTACAGTAACAACATGATCTCCAATCTCCTATACTCATTGCTGTGACCAATACAGGAAAGCATACCAAGCACCTTCTTCACAATCCTCTATACCTGTCACTCTATTTTCAAGGAGCTATGAAACTGCACTCCAAGGCCTCTTTCTTCAGCAACACTCCCCAGGCCCTCACCATTTAGTGTACAAGTCCTGATCTGGTTTGTTTTTCCAAAATGCAGCAGCTCATAAGTATCTAAATTAAATTCCATCTGCAATTACTTGGCCCATTCGCCCATGTAGTCAAAATCTCATTATATTCTGAGTTAAGTGCACCACCAGTCTTGATGTCACCTGCAAATTTTATATAATGTGGTACATAATACTTTGCAATGATCAACTAGCCACAGTTTCAATTAGAACCTTCTTACTGATCTGAATCGACTTTATGTCTTCAGTTCCACAAATCCGATTTGATCACCTGGCATTTCTCGGAGATTTCCTGGATCTTCCTCCATGATGATTCGTGCAATATAACTGGTTAGTTTCTCTGTCATTTCCTTGTTCTCCACGATAAATTTACCTCTCACTTACAAATTTTCACATTTGATTTTGCTTTTGTTTTCTTTGATATACAGATCATAGATTCAGGAAGTCTTCGTGTTTCCTGTTTGCTTGTAATAAAGTTCATTTTAATTTCCTCGTGAGTTTCTTGGCACTCAATTTCTATAACATATTTTTTTCCGAATTCTCAGGTCCCCACAATATCTGGAATTCTGCTGAAGCTGCTTCCTTTGACTTAATGCAATCGTTAATTTCTTATGTTAACCGTCATCGATTTAACTTCCCTTTCTTTGGTGTTCGTAACACAGAGATATATATGTATGTGTCAGACTTTGCAGTAATTCTATCAACAACAAACATTGCTTTTCGAACACTCAATATGATATTGCATTTTGTGCCCATTCTCTGCAGTTTCCTTCCCCATCCTATCGATCCTAAATCGTGCCTAATCTCATCGTAATTGCATTTCCAACATCCATAACTCTTGCCCTTTGGTGTATACCTATCCCTTGTCATCGCGAACGCAAACACAACTGATTGTGGTCACTATCACCGAATTACTCACTCACCTCCTAATTTAACAACTGGTCTGGTTGATAAAACAGTACGAAATCCAATGTGGCCTTAGCCCTTGTTAGCCTGTCCACGTACTGAGTCAGGAAACCCTCCTGCACACATTGGACCAAAACTGACCCATCCAACGTTCTTGAACTACACTATTTCCAGTCAGTATTTGGAAAGTTAAAGTCCCCCATAACAACTAACCGATCTCTCTCCCTCCTATCGATAATCAATTTTGCTATTCTTTCCTCTTCGTCTCTGGAACTATTCGGAGGCCTATGGACAACTTCCAACAGAGTGACCTCTCCTTTCCTGTTTCTGACCTCATCCCATACTAACTCAGTAGACAAGTCCTCCAACGTCCTTTTTTGCAACCATAATACTTTCCTTGACTGATAATGCCACTCATCGCCCCACCCCACTTTACCATCTTCTCTGTCCTTACTGGACCATATAATTCCTGGAACGTGCAACAACCATTTCTGTCCCTGCTCTACCCATGTCTCCGAAATGACCACAACATCGAAATCCCCGGTTCGATCCCATGCTGCACGTTCACCCACCTTTTTCCAGATGCTGTCTGCGTTGAAGTAGACAAACTTCAAACCGACGTTTTGCTTGCCAGTACCCTCTTGCGACTTTGAAACCTTTTTTCAGATCTGTCTTCTCTCAACCTTCTGTATACTCGAACGGCAATTTAGGTTTCCATCAATCTGCTAAATTATTTCAAACCCACCTGAAGAGTGTTAGCAAATTTCGCCAAGCACCCTCTAGAATATTTGTGCCCCCTCTGGCTCAGTTTTCGAAGGCCCACCTACCCCAAAAGGAGCCCCAAGTCTTCAGGAATCCAAAACCCTCCCTCCTACACTATCCATTAGCCATATATCCAACTTCTCCCTCGAGGCCAAAGTGGGTACTGAAGATGCTGGAGATTGGAGTCAAGATTAGAGTTGTGCTGGAAAAGCACAGCAGAGCAGGTAGCAAGAAAAATCGACGTTTAAGTGAAAAACTCTTCATCAGTAGTGAGGCCTACCTCCTCTCTCTCCCTACGGTGGCACAGTGGTTAGCACTGCTGCCTCACAGCGCCAGAGATCCGGGTTCATTCCCGCCTCAGGCAACTAACTGTGTGGAGTTTGCACGTTCTCCCCGTGTCTGTGTGGGTTTCCTCCGGGTGCTCCGGTTTCCTCCCACACTCCAAAGATGTGCAGGTCAGGTGAATTGGCCAAGCTAAATTGCCCGTAGTGTTAGGTAAGGGGTAGATGTAGGGGTATGGGTGGGTTGCGCTTCGGCGGGGCGGTGTGGACTTGTTGGGCCGAAGGGCCTGTTTCCACACTGTAAGTCATCTATTCTAATCTAATCTATTCCTCAGCTCACTACCACAGACATGGGAAACAAACCAGAAATAACAACTCCGCCTGCCCTAGCTCTAAGCTTCCATCCTAGCTCCCTGAATTTCTGCCTTAAATCCCCATCTCTCGCCATACCTATGTCGTTGGTGCCTATGTGGAATGCGACTTGGTGCTGCTCCCCCTCCGCCTCAAGGATTCTGAAAACATGAGCAGAGACATCACGAACCCTGACACCTGGGAGGCAACACACCACAAATCATCCTATCTGTCCCCCGGATTATACAGTTCCCAATTACTTATGCTCTGCTTCTCTTCCCCCTTTCCTTCTGAGCAACAGGGATAGACTTTGTGCCATATACAGGTCCCATTGCTTACCCCGGGCATTGAGAAGATTAAGCCGGAAGTGGTGTTGTCTTATTTGGAATAATAACATTCCCTACTTCCAGCTCATATTGGACAATAGAATTAGTCCTCCCCATTTTGTTCCTGCGGATGTCCTCAGAGTCTTGCAACTAAACTGTCATTTCGTTCCTTCCTCCTGGGACAGATATCTCGCTATCCTATGTCATTCTTCAAGGAATTCCTCGTTATTTTACATATTTTGATGCATATCAAAATCAAAGCCATCTGGAATGCTTCTCGATACAGGGCAGCAACTAAGACCTGGTTCTTCACTTCGCTGTCCCTTTTGTTGTAAGGTTTCAACATACTCACATTACATCCGATACAGTTTCTTTTTGTCTGACCTCTTTACCAGATTGTTTGTCTGATTCAACTTCTTTTGAATTCGTTAGGGACCACTCAATCTGGCTTTGAGAGGCTCTCCTTTCACTTGTAACAATACCCATGGGAAAACGTACTCAGCTTCGCTCTTCTTTTGTCTGCCTCGTGCTTCCGTCTGTGCTTTTCCCTCTTCAGGTAATTCACTTATTCGATTTAATTTCTTCCTTCACTTTAGATATACAATCCAAATGTGAAATCTCTGACGTCGGTCCTGTCAATTGTTTTCTTTATTAGTTTGAAATGCCTTCTCACTTCATACACAAATATTGACTCAAAGGGAGTAAACTAAGTAGATTCTTTTGGAGCATCTCTAATGGTAATCGAGATGAAGGGGATGCATTTATCCCCATCATTCGGGAAAGAATGACAGTACACTTTTAACATTATCCTCAGGTTCTGAAGTCACGTTCCCAAGTCTCCATGTTGGTACACGCTTGGTTGAACATGCTGCATGTCTAATCTATCCATGATTTTCAGACATAGTTTAGCAGTAAAAGTCGACCATTGGAGTAACTGAATCTCCCTGTGTAGCCCATACCATCTAAACAAAATGGCCTTTGCCGTAACAGTAGGTAATGGAATTGCCTACGGAAAACGGGGAGACACAGCCATTACGGTTGGTAAGTACTGGGTCCCATTTTTAGTTTTAGAGAGGGTACATACGCAATTTAGCGTATAATCCGTGTGAAATGTTCTGAAAAAGTGGCAATTAGCAACAACGGTGCTGGTTTTGTAATTGCCTGTGGCTTCCCCACCATTTGGCACATATGAACTTATGGCATATTTTACCAACCTTCTTGTTCAGTGCAGGACAACGGACAGAGCCTGCATCGTCTTCACGCTGAGATAAACTCCTACAGGTGATTCGTGCATTACTTGCAATGTTTCCAGAACATATGCTAATTGCAACACAATCTGGTGCACTCCGCCCATTTCTTCTCTGCATGAACCTGCTGTTATGTCCATTTTACCCCTCGAATTCTGCCCTTAAGATGATAAAACTGGGGAATACATTCTGATTCCTTTTCTGAGTATGCACCATGATATAGATCTGTTACCGTCTCATTTTTCGGTTGTAAGTCCATTTGCTTTTCAGGACAAAGCAACTCTGCCTGATCCTCTACCTATTCTGGTTTTTACTGTACCATGACATCAAGCAGGGTGTCACCTAACTGAAGATCAACTTCTTAATCTGTTTCTTTAGCTTTTCGTTCTTGCTGTAACTTAACATAACGGGATCTATTTACTACACGGCCTGGAATAATTCCAATAATTTTGCTTTGAACTACTCAGTTCCCTGGTTTTCCTTCGATTTTCTGCATGACAAGGAACATTACCCCCACCTTGAATCCTGTCGGGTCGTTCCCAAAATAAGCCGTATTTCTGGAACTAACAGACTGCTAATCACTCCCAAAACGTTACTTCCCAAGTCTTGATTTGCCACTACAATATGATCTGTTAGAGGGACATGTTACATTTCTATCCCTGTATTCCACAGTGGCTGAGTGGTTAGCACTGCTGCCTCGCAGCACCAGCCTCGGGTGACTGTCTGTGTAGAGTTTGCACATTCTCCCTGTGTCAACGTGGATTTCCTCCGGGTGCTACAGTTTCCTCCCTCAGTCCAAAGATGCGCGGGTCAGGTGAATTGGCCATGCTAAACTGCCCATAGTGTTCGGTGCATTAGTGTGGAGTAGGTGAATGGATCTGTGTGAATTACTCTTTGTAGGGTCGGCGTGGACTTGTTGAGCCAAAGGGCCTGTTTCCGCTCTTTCGGGAATGGAATCCAATCCAATTGCGTAACAAGTCAGAAAGAGTGCTGATACATTCAGTTTACTATTGGAGACTGACCAGATTCCGTATCTCTCAACATTGTCACTTCTTTCCTTTCCCCACTACACCGCACCCCACCCCCCGCCAACCGTCCGTTCTTCCTGAGTAAACTTTACCCAACGGAGTTGAAGTCTTTATAGAGACCAGGCACTATCTCAATACCCAGCCCCTGCCTAGGCTCTGCACTCTCTTGTCGCTTCTCGACTGTACTTCGGGTTTCCTTGACGACTTCCACTAAGCCCAATGGTTTAGCCTATTTTACACCATCTATTTCTCTCGTGGCTTTCTTTAACGACCAGCACTAGTACTTAACATTTTCCACTTTACCACAGTGGAAACTCCTGGTGACTTTCACCTCCTTTTCAATTCCTTGGGATTCTTCTTCTCGTGTGATAAGTATTTCCATGGTAATTCGCTCTTTGTTTTGTCGGAAATGATCTCCCCTTCTTCTGATTAATATCCCTCCCGGGATGAAATTCCTGTTGGAAATTAAATTTTACCATCTGCAAAAATGAATGTTCGTCTGCCATCCGAGACACTCTTCTCACTTTTTGAACCTTCTCTTCATCCACATAAGTTCTTATCACCTCTGGAAGTGAGCTCTTAAACTTCTCCCACCGAACAATCTCTCTTACAGCCTTATGTGTCTTGTCTATTTTTCAGTTGCACATCTATCGTAATTCCATGTTTAACTCTTGAGATCTCAAGGTAAGTCCGACCTGGTTCCTTCTTTTTATTTATACACTGTTGTCTATATGGTTCCGGTACCAATTCATAAACACTCAAAATAACATGTTTGGCAAATTCATACTCTCTGGACCCCCGTGACAGACTTGCGCATATCTCACCAGCCCTGCCTACAGCATTATTCAGTATGAGGTGAAAGTGAGTAATGTACATGCTGGAGATTAGAGTCAACATTCGAGTAGTGCTGGAAAAGCACAGCAGGTCAGGCAGCATCAAAGGAGCAGGAACATCGATTTTTCGGGCAAAATCCCTTCATCAAGAATTCTGATGAATGGCTTTTGTCTGAAATGCCGATTTTCCTGTAAATCAGCATTACACATGCATTCTCTGGGCACCACATCTGCCTAGCCAATTTTATAAATATGATATCCCTACCATGTTTTTGTCTAAGATGGGTTTGTTCATCGTCACTCTCCACTGCCCTAAGTTTGCCGAATCGTTTCATCGTTGTAAACTGACTTTCGTGTTCACTTTGCTGTTTCCGGAGTTCAAATTCTTTTTTCTCCATCTCTTTCACTTTTTGCCAAGCTGGGAAACTTCTCTCTTTTCCTTGATCTTCTAAAATGGCTGTTCTTTCATTTTGAAAATTTCTTCTCTCTTTCTCTCTCTGGGTCTTTGCTTTGCTGAGATTTTTTCTGTGGAGAGCGTGGTGCTAGAAACGCACACCACGTCAGGGAGCATCCGAGGAGTAGGAGAATTGACATTTTCGTCATAAGCCCTTCATTTCCTGGAACGTCGATTCTCTGGCTCCTTCGAAGTTCCCTGACGTCCTGTGCTTTTCCAGCACCACATTCTCGTCTGTAATCTCCAGGATCTGCATTCCTCACTATTGCCTAAGAATCTTTTCTCACTATCTTTCTCCTCTATCTCAAGCTGTTTCATTTGCCATTGAGTTTTAGCCATTTAGTTGTAAATGGCCTTTCCAGCAGATGTAAATATTGAACTATTCCGGTAATGCCCACATCGCTTTTTTTCCCCGAGACACAGGCGAGTCCAGCTCTATCTGTCTGCTAACTGTAGCAGCTTTTCCTTGCTCACGGCTTATAAAACTCCCTAAGTCACTTCTTCAAACCCCAGAATATACTTAATAACAGAAAGTGTCATTTCTCTCACTTATAATTTTACCAAAGGGAAGCATCTGAAATTAAACAATTTTTTCTCGCCTAAATTTTATTTTACATTCCAGCACAGTAATCGAACAGTGTGATTAAATTTTCTGGGTGCTTTCACATCTCAGAGCTGTTCATTAATCAGTAGAAATCGGCCCACATCCGCCTAAATATATCTAACCCTGTCCAAATCCCAAAATGGATCGCTCCAAACCTGCCCAAATTCTGGAAGATGAGCTCAAACTGTCCCCACACAGAGGATGAACCCCTCTATTAATTTAAACCAAGCAACCAGAGAGGATTACCTCGCCTCGTTAAATGTTAAAATGCGTGCAAGAGTGAAAAAGAACACATAATTTCCACTATTTAAAGAGAAATAATAATTTATTTTCCTAACTCTGATAGTGAACGTGAACCAACAAGTTTAATCAATTCCAAACTGACTTTTCTTAACTCAACACTTTCTGACCACAATTCGATAAAAATGCTGTTCTCATAACACAAATATTAAAGGTAACATTAACTTAATTTCTCAGACTTCATGCAGATGGTCTTCTCATCTCTCTTCAATCTTCCTTCCTTGTCTTCCCAACTTTGCTGTCTTCGTCCTTTTTGCTTTGAGATTTTTTTTTAAACTGGTAAATGTAGCCTTTGATAGATAGTGCCATCTGGTTACTTTTAGAACTTTTCATATTAGATGGACAGTGAGCTCTCTCGGTGTATGGCAGTTTGTGTGACAGGTTTTCAAAATACCTGTGTTTTTATACTTCCAACACGGTTCCCTCTCATTGGTTGGATCTCATCCATATAATAAATTCAAATTCAATTGGATTTAAGTATTGTAGGAATACTTTAAATTGATTGGTTGAGTTTGAAGTGTTACCGAAACAGCAACCAAAGTTTAGGAGTTCATTTAGCAGCCAATTGTTCAAAGTATCTATTTTTGAACAGCCCGTCTCTCGTACTTCGTCTCTTTGGACTTATGAATGATATATATGTAGATAGATAGATAGATAGGTAGATCAATAGATAGATAGATAGATAGATAGATAGATAGATAGATAGATAGATAGATAGATAGATAGATAGATAGATAGATAGATAGATAGATAGATAGATAGATAGATAGATGGGGGGAGGTTTGCTAGTGCTCTTGGGGGGGGGTTTAAACTAACTCTGCAGGGGCATGGGAACCCAGACTGTAGCTTTAGGGTGCAGGACCTGGAGTGTAGGGAGGTTAGGAATATGGCATCAATCTTAAAGGAGGGTGCCTGTAAACAGAAGAGTGGCTTGAAGTTTGTATACTTTAATGCCAGAAGTATACGAAATAAGGTAGGTGAACTCGCAGCGTGGGTTGGTACCTGGGACTTCGATGTTGTGGCTATTACGGAGACGTGGCTAGATCAGGGACAGGATTGGCTGTTGCAGGTTCCAGGGTTTAAATGTTTTAGTAGGGTCAGAGGTGGGGGTAAAAGAGGGGGGTGTGTGGCTTTGCTTGTCAAAGATAGTATTACAGCGGTGGAAAGGAAGATGGACGAAGATTTGTCATCTGAGGTAGTTTGGGTTGAGGTTAGGAATAGGAGAGGTGAGGTCACCCTGTTAGGAGTCTTTTACAGGCCTCCTAATAGTCCTAGAATCGTTGAAGAAAGGATTGCGAAGATGATTCAGCAGAAGAGTGACAGTAATAGGGTGATTGTTATGGGAGACTTTAACTTTCCTGATATTGATTGGGAAAGCTATAGCTCAAGTTCGTTAGATGGGTCAGTGTTTGTGCAATGTGTGCAGGAGAGTTTCCTAACACAATATGTAGATAAGCCAACAAGAGGTGAGGCCATACTGGATTTGGTTCTGGGTAACGAACCAGGCCAGGTATTAGAACTAGAGGTAGGTGAGCACTTTGGGGACAGTGACCACAATTCGGTGATTTTTACTCTAGTGATGGAGAGGGATAAGTGTGTACTACAGGGCAAGAGTTATAGCTGGGGGCAGGGAAATTATGATGCGCTGAGGCATGATTTAGGATGTGTGGATTGGAAAAGTAGATTACAAGGCAAGAGCGTAATTGATATGTGGAACTTCTTCAAGGAGCAACTATTGAATGTCCTTGATAAGTACGTACCTATCAGGCAGGGAGGAAAGGGTCGTGTGAGGGAGCCGTGGTTTAATATGGAGTTGGAATCCCTTGTTAAATGGAAGAGGGCGGCCTTTGTAAAGATGAGGCGTGAAGGTTCAATAGGGGCGATTCAGAGTTATAAGGTAGCCCGGAAGGACCTGAAGAGAGAGCTAAGAGCAGCAAGGAGGGGACATGAACGGTCCTTAGTGGGTAGGATTAGGGAACACCCTAAGGCTTTCTATAGGTATGTTAGGAATAAAAGAATGACTAGGGAAGGAATAGGTCCAATCAAGGATAGTAATGGGAAGTTGCGTGTGGAGGCTGAAGAGATTGGGGAGGCGCTGAATGAATACTTTTCGTCAGTATTCACTCAGGAACAGGACATTGTTGTCGATATGAATACTGGGGCACGAATAAGTAGAATGGATGGCTTTGAGATATGTAGAGAAGAGGTGTTGGAAATTCTGGCAAGGGTGAAAATAGATAAGTCCCCTGGGCCTGATGGCATTTATCCTAGGATTCTCTGGGAAGCAAGGGAGGAGATTGCAGAGCCATTGGCCTTGATTTTTGTGTCCTCTTTGTCGACAGGAGTAGTGCCAGAGGACTGGAGGCTAGCAAACGTGGTTCCCTTGTTCAAGAAGGGGAGTAGGGATAATCCTAGTAACTATAGGCCAGTGAGACTCACTTCTGTTGTGTGCAAAGTCTTAGAGAGAATTGTAAGGGATTGGATTTATGAACATTTGGATAGGAATAATGTGATCAAGGATAGTCAGCATGGTTTTGTGAAGGGCAGGTCGTGCCTCACAAACCTTATTGAATTCTTTGAGAAGGTGACTAAGGAGGTAGATGAGGGGAAAGCGGTAGATGTGGTATATATGGATTTTAGTAAGGCGTTTGATAAGGTCCCCCATGGTAGGCTACTGCAGAAAATACAGAGATATGGCATTGAGGGTGAGTTGGAGGTTTGGATTAGGAATTGGCTCTCTGGAAGAAGACAGAGGGTAGTAGTTGATGGCAAAGATTCATCTTGGAGTGCCATCACTAGCGGTGTTCCGCAAGGATCTGTTTTTGGACCATTGCTGTTCGTCATTTTTATAAATGACCTTGAGGAAGGGTTAGAAGGTTGGGTGAGCAAGTTTGCGGATGATACGAAAGTCGGTGGAGTTGTTGACAGTGAGGAAGGATATGGCAGGTTACAGCGGGATATAGAGAAGCTGCAGAGCTGGGCAGAAAGGTGGCAAATGGAGTTCAATGTAGTTAAGTGTGAAGTGATTCACTTTGGTAAGAGTAATAAAAAGATGGATTACTGGGCTAATGGTAGACTACTTGGTAGTGTGGAAGAGCAGAGGGATCTTGGTGTCCATGTACACAGATCTCTGAAAGTTGCCACCCAGGTAAATAGTGCAGTGAAGAAGGCATATGGCGTACTGGCTTTTATTGGTAGAGGAATTGAGTTCCGGAGTCCTGAGGTCATGCTGCAGTTGTATAAGACTCTGGTGCGGCCGCATCTGGAATATTGTGTGCAGTTTTGGTCGCCATACTATAGGAAGGATGTGGAGGCACTGGAACGGGTGCAGAGGAAGTTTACCAGGATGTTGCCTGGTATGGTAGGAAGATCCTATGAGGAAAGGCTGAGGCACTTGGGGTTGTTTTCATTGGAGAAAAGAAGGTTTAGGGGTGATTTGATAGAGGTGTACAAGAAAATTAGGAGGTTAGATAGGGTTGACAGTGAAAACCTTTTTCCACGTATGGAGTCAGCTATTACAAGAGGGCATAGCTTTAAATTAAGGGGGGGTAGATATAGGACTGATGTTAGGGGTAGGTCCTTCACTCAGCGAGTCGTAAGTTCATGGAATGCCCTGCCAGTAGCAGTAGTGGACTCTCCCTCTTTATGGGTATTTAAGCGGGCATTGGATAGGTATATGGAGGATAGTGGGTTAGTGTAGGTTAGGTGGGCTTTGATCGGCGCAACATCGAGGGCCGAAGGGCCTGTACTGCGCTGTATTCTTCTATGTTATATGTTCTATAGATAGATAGATAGATAGATAGGAGTAGTAAAGTTTTTTAGCACGATATTTCTGCACAAATCTTCTTTACAATTATGGTTAAAAGAACTTTCAAAGCAGAATCATGAAATATTTCGAATGGATGCAACATAGTTGAAAATGAAAGAGTATTCCTGCCAGCACGCGCTTAATTTTTAAAATCGTGCATCCATCGGAGACAGGCAATTGCTAAAATGTAATTCCATGACTTCACCACGCCATGGCAGAATTGGGTATTACCTGCACCGGAAAACTGTAATTTGCTCTCTAATTATATTGTTGGCTTATCGAAATCGCATGAACTGCAGAGAATCCCAGACAATCAGCTTGTCGCCACTTCTGAGCAGTGCAAAGAGCGTGAGAAAATTGCTGGCCGAGGCAGTGACTCTTACCACCTATGAGGAATTTCAAAATACACAGAAACGATGCACATGAGTGGAAAGATACATAAAATGATGCAAATATCCAGGAGATTTATGGTAGGGTAACAGATTTGGTGTATCACCAACCCAGCTACCCCGTGGCTCAACACTTCAACTCCCCCTCGCACTCCACCAAGGACATGCAGGACCTTGGACTCCTCTATCGCCAGACCATAGCAACACGAAGGCTGGAGGAAGAACGCCTCATCTTCCACCTAGAAAACCTGCAACCACAACGTGTGAACTCAGATTACTCCAGTTTCCTCATTTCCCCTCCCCCACCTTGTCTCAGTCCCAACCCTCGAACTCAGCAACGCCTTCCTAACCTGCAATCTTCTTCCTGACCTCTCTGCGCCCACCCCCACGCCGGCCAATCATCCTCTCCTTAACCTCCTTCCACCTGTCGTGTTTCCAACGCCCCTCCTCCAAGTCACTCCTCCCTAACTTTTATCTTAGCCTGCTTGGCTCACTTTCCTCATTCCTGAAGAAGGGATCATGCCTGAAAAGTCGATCCCCCTGCTCCTTGGATGCTGCCTGACCTACTGCGCTTTTCCAGCATCACATTTTCAGGTACAGATATAGTGTGACAGACCTGAATGTGACAGATTGGTGTGTGGTGTTTAATCATTCGCTTTATCTTGTGTCAATATAATGTATTGCATGGCATGTTCACTGTGCTTAATGGAACACACTTTGAACAGAATTGGCAACTCAAGACTGAAAATCCGCAAAAGTGCTACTGTTCATCAAAACCAGCAGAATTGTACTCTTGTATAATCTCCAGTCTCAAAATCCTGCCTCAGCATATCTCCAATGATGCCAGGGTATCAATCCTGGTTCAATGGAGGGTTTTATGACACATGCTAGAAGCAGCAGCAAACATAGCTGTCAATGTGGTATCAAACTGGCGAACGTACTGAGCATGATTACTTGCATGTTGCACAGTATAAGCAGGAGGTGTTCGACAGAGCCGCCCTCAAATTTCCCTGCAAATAATTTGCCAGATTCCATTGAATCAAGAATAAGCATCTAAAAAAAGAAAAATCTGTCTTTTCTCGAGATTTGAATTAAACAAACTAATGTATAAGGTCTAACGTCTGAAGTGATAACACAACCTGTCTTGAATGGTGATGGACAATTTTTGGTGGAGTTGTTGGACGAGTTGTTCAGAGGACTTTTGCATGCCTGAGATCGCAGAGACACGTTTATTTCCAGCAAATGCTTAGAAGGACAATTAAAAGGATTGACTTCACTGTCATTCCACTGTAAATTATGCCACACGTCTCTGTTCCTTCGTTCCTCTGGTTTGGAGATGGCTTTGGACGTTGCAACTTTTCTTATGTTAGGTGGTAAGAGGACAACCTCAATCCTGTCAGCGTAGTGAAAACAATCTTAATCATGACTGGGGGTAATCGATTCATAGTGTGTCAGTCCTCCCAGTGTTGCAGTGGAAGGCAATTCTTCTCATGCAATGCAACATGTCAGACAGCTAATCTGAAACAGTGGCATCGTCCTGAATTATTGGATTCGTGTATGTATTTTCAGATGATATTGTAAAATGTCGGAATTGATAAGAATTGGATGAGGCTAGGCATTTGCTATTAGTTCCATCATTTGTGCCATTCTTGCTCACTAGTTAAATGTGCAGAAAGTTTCGACACGGGCATTGCTTTGAAAGGATCTCTCTCTCCTTTACTTTCTCTCCTATAAGATCAGTTGAGTTTGGTATTTCTTCAGTGACACTTGAGCTTTTTCAAATTTCCAACGGGTTTCAAAACTCCTGGAACGTTGAACCAATCCAGTCAATGTTAACGTTGTCTGGAGGAAGATGTTTAGTCCGGTGCTGATGTATGACAGTCATTGTCATCACTGAGGCTTGCTTTCGGTTCGGACCAAAAAAAGAACGATGATTAGTTTGGATATTCTTTGAAGAAAAGCAATTTCCAATTGATCACAATAATTCCAGACAAGCAATATGGTTATTCGCTTCGAACAGAGTGTAGAGTGTTTCAGAGAATCCGTTCCCTTAATTTTATTTTTCAAATGCAAGCAGGTATATCTGAAGAACCTCAGGCAGTCTGGCGGCACCTGTTGATAAACAGAGTTGATATTTTCTGTCTCATAAATCTGAGGAGTCTTCAGAGAAGTCACCAGTCTTGCTGAAATTTGTCAAGCAGGATTTTTTTTTTAACCACAGATTTCCGTAATTCTGATTTTCTTTTTCGTCTATTTTATTAGAAGATTACTTTGTTCAAATTCCAGATCTGGGGTGCTTGGTCAGCAGTTTTTGAATTATTGGAAGCTGAGTTCTCGGTTTTGTGATGGTATTTCATTCTCTGTGAGAAACCTTCACACTTTCCCTGCAAATGATTGGTAAGAGTCCGTTGAATCAAAAGTAAGCATCTGGAAAAAAAAAAACAAATCGGTCTCTTCTCCTGATTTGAAATCGACAAAATAATATTATCAGTAAATGAATGACATATTTGTAAATTTCAGAACATTTTAAGATTTCTCAAACTGTGTCGTTTGTGGTGAAGACGGGTTTTCCTTCCACCTTAAGGAAACGAATCTGCTTAACATGTAAATAATAATCTCAAGCCTCCTCTATCTATATAACAGTGAACAGTCACACATTTGCATTTTTAAATGACATAACCCGCTTCATTTGAATAGGGACACTGAATTGTCGAGTTGTGAGCAAACCACGTTGGCTCATAAGTGCCGAATTGCCTCGCTTTCGGAGCACCTGCACATCACGGGAGGACAAGAAACCATTTATCCCTGTTCACCCAGGTTGATGTGAAACAGCAGCCAGGTTGTCCCTTGCGCACAATCGCGTTGCCCAGATTTCTGGATCACCGCGCAAGCGCTTGTACCTCACATTACCAGAAGTTAAACACCAATTCACCACGACCCTCCCCCTTTGATTGTGACTTGTGCCTTTGCGTCATTGTTCTCAGTTTCCCCCTTACACAACCAATTTGCATTCATGACGCTACTCACCTTGTTATTGCATGATGAATAACTTTGCTGTGGCAAAGAAAACGGTGACTCTCACCTCTGCTTTTTGTGTGAGAGACGTGATACTACTCAGAGGCCTTAGAACACTCCCACAAGTTTTACTCTTGTGTAGCCTAGTTTACGAAGTTAAAAAGGGTTGTTGCATTGATGAGCTATTTTTCATCAAGTGTTGTATCAAATGTCTGGGTATCTGTACGTCTTGTAATTGATATTTCCAACATAATATTGATTACAAATCTGGATTATTCATTCTATAATATCCAGAAACAAAAGGGTTGAGTTGACATTACAGTAAGCTGGCGTTCCTTCGAGGTAATGCTCACTCTGAGCTGACCTTCGCTAAATTCATACAAGAATGAGGCGGCAGGCACATGATGCTCTAATCCCTGGTTTTCTTTCTCTCCCTCGCCAATATCTGAATAGTATTACAGAAGGAAGGATGCTGATTGGAACGGGTCAGAGCATTACAGAGATTTAAAACACAAAAAATTTCTTCGATCCATTCTGTGTGAACTCAGCTCCGTTGTAGCCGTAGCTTTTACCCTCTCCCTTACTCATAAACAAAGTTTAAACTGAGATCCCTACTTCTAGAACACTCAGTCATCAGGAACATATTTCGCGAACGTTACCTTGTGTTGTCTTCTTTGAAGTTTCGAGGCTCCCCACACCTATTCTCCCAATCTCCAGTAATTATCGGCCGAACCTAAATAAATCAACGAACTGCTGGTTCTGATGTTCTGAAATGACACCAGGAATTCCTCTGGAAACTGAAGATTCTGGCAGTACCTGTGCAGAAAAAAAGTGAGTTAATGTTTCGAGTCAACTCACCTTGTTTGAGGAACGGTAGTTTGACTAAATATGTGAACTCTGCTTGGTCACCACAGGTCATCGATACTGACAGAGTTTATCCAGCATTTCTGCACTTTGCGACAGTCCTATGCAACCAAGTATTCTCCATATGTCAGAAAATGCAATTCCAGGTATTGGTCTGGTTCAGTTAATCTCTGTTCACGACCTCGAAAGTGAGAAAGTCGCTCCTATGATATTGAGACCAATAATTCACACAGTTTACTGGGTGTGCTCTTAACAAAGCCCCGTACAATTGCAGCAATACATCCCTTCTTATGTTTAGAATCTTTTCACAAAGCGAACAATGAATTCAATTTGCATAATTGCTAGATTTATTGAAGAGGGCAAAGAAGGAACGGAAGAGATGATGACGCTGAGAAGCAGAGATGAACATAGGGTCATTGGTGCACATGCCCCCAGTAACTGGAGTAGTAGGTTAGATTAATAAAGCCATCAAGAAGGGATACGGAGCACTTGCCTTCAAAACAATTGAAGAGAGCTAGGAAAAAGCAAAAGAAAAATGGCTCGTCAGTGGTAATCTCTCCATTACATCAACGTCACGTGTTCTTGAGGGGAAGAAGAGGAGGATATGCAAATGAACGCGTGAATAGAAAATTGGGGCAAGGGTCAGCGATTCAGAATTTTAGATTATTGGGATATTTCCTAGGTCTCAGGTGACCTATTCAAAAGGGACGGAATGCGTTTGAATTGCAAGGAGACCACAGTCTTGGCTGCCAGATTTGTTCGTGTTACAAGGGATGTTTTTAACTGGATTGGTAAGGGATGGGATCTTCAGCAGCATGAAGGCAAATGCGGGCCTGAAAGGAGATCACTTAGTCAGAAACAGTAAAGTAAAGAGCCATGGCCGGTTGGAATATGACAGAGTGCAAGGAATGCCTTTGGATTAAAGTGCCTCTTTAATTCAGGAAGTCTGACAGGTAAGCCCTATGTAGTCAGGACGTGAATTGGTATGTGGGACACGATATTGCAATTATTATGGAAGCAGGACTGGCCGCTAAATTCGACAGGATATATGTGCTTTAAGCGAACAAAGGTGGTGGAAATGAAGAGCGGAGATGCATTTTTGATTAAGTCGTGTATCACAGCAGTAGTCAGAGATGGAGTCATTGAAGAATCAACCAGTGAATCTTTCTGAGTGGAGCTAAGAAATAACAAGTGGATGACATCTTTATTGGGGTTTTACTACAGGCCCCAAAATAGTCAACCCAGCTGAGAGGAACAAATATGTAGGCACAGTAGGGAGACTTAAAGGTTCAGTAGAGCTTTCATCCTTGCGGATTTTAATTTTCATAACGTAGACTGGAACTGCCATAACGTTAAGAGCTTAGATGGGATGGAATTTGTCAAGTATGTTCAGGAATGTTTCTTGAAGCAGTGCATCGTGAATGTTGAACGTTTGAAAGAGAATTATGTTTGATTTTTTCCCGTTTATCCCGGTAACATGCTCACTTATACTTCTTAATCACATTTTATGAGTGCATATTCTCGTCTTGACTGCTTTCCATATTGTGAAAATACAGTCCCCATAGGAAGCGCTCACTCATTTCTCTTGCAGTGGAGTCTTGACTGATTCATGCCGAAATATCTCCTCTGACATGCAGTCAGTTAAACAGCTATGACTTCTCCCTGGTTGCTTTGTTTTTCAGTAGGATTATGGAATCATGTGTGAGGAGAAGCTCACACAGCCCCCAAAACGTTTGATTTCTCAACGTCAATGATTTTGATCGCTCCTGGAGCTGATTATTTCAGATATTTGTTAGCAAGAAACCTCAGACAGAGAAATTTCCTGTTAGAAATCACAAGGCAGAGATTGTTTCTTCGAAAGTTTCTTTCTCCTTGACTAGGAGAGAAACAACACCTTGGAAGTAATAAAATGTTTTTCCGAATTGCCTTTGTAAGGGGATTGTTTATGGGGTGATGCCTACATGAAACATTTGTTGTATGCACAGTACACAGAACAGTACAGTAGAGTACTAGCCTCTCGGTCCTGGATTTTGTGCCGGTCTTTTATCGTACTCTAAATTCCCAATAATTTACGTACCCTCCATTGTCCTATCTTCTGTGTACCTACCGAATGGTCGTTTGAATGTTTGTAATATGTCTGACTCCAGTAGCACCGCTGGCTGTTCATTCCACACACCCACCACTCTCCGTTACATAAATGTATGCTTCCCTCTTGATACACATTTCCGTCACGGGAAAATGTCTCTGGTTATCGACTCTATCTATGCATCTCAACATGTTGTATACCTCTATCAAATCACCTCACATTCTTTTTCGCTCCAATGATAAAAGACCTAGCCTCTGCAACCTCTCTTCATAAGACAAGTTCTCCAGTCCAGGCAGCATTCTTGCAAATATTCTCTGCACTCTTTGTAAAGCTCCCATATATATGAAACAATGAAGCTTCCAGAACTGAACAGAACATTCCAAGGTTGATCTAATTAGGGGTTTATAGAGCTGCAGCATAGCCTCACGAACTTTAAACTAGATAAAAGAAACAAGAATTTGTTAAGCATGTCAATGCAGAATATTTGCTTTTGTGCTGCATTTCAAATGAGCTTTAAGAATAAAGTATGTTTTGCTGAAACTTTCGGGTAGAAAAATCGGATCACGTCTGGAACACACTGCTTGCACATGTCTTTTCAAAAATATACATATTCAGGACTAAGTCATCCCCATAATATACCTTGGGTTGAAAAATGTGTTGGGGAAGCAATGGGGGACTGGTCTGCTCTTTTCCATGACAATAGAAATTATAATTGCACTTCTTCCTTGAGACGAAGTTCTTCTGTCATACTTAGGTGATCACTGTATAAGCAGGGACCTGTTCACGCTTTAAAAAGGTCTCTGAAGTTCCAAATATATTAAACAAAATAGGGAGCAGTATTAGTTTAACAGCATACTGTCAGGCATTCAGGTCACATCTCCAAAGAATTTGACCACTAACTAAATATGCTTCTGAATTACCTTCGATTTTTCTGATTGCATGAATGTGACTTTTTGAAATATGAATACAGAATTGCACGTATTCCTCTTATGCATATAATATAAGAAGAATAACGTACTAACCAAAGAAAACTGAGTCTGAGAATATGGTAAAGTACAACGTCACAGACCATTTCCGACTCTCCATTTCTGTGCCATTGTATTTAATTATGTTTTCCTGACTTGTCAGTCTCTTACGGATATCAAAGCTTACTAATATGTGTCTAAAGCGGCAAAATTAAGTCAGAAGGGAGCAATGAAGCTCAAACCATGTCAAAATACTCTGCTTACACACGTCTCTGATCAGCGTAATCGTTTGGGTTTACGTAACAGAATACTGTTTATCACATACACCGCTTCCGATATAAAGTAGAGGTATGTTTTGATAAGCAGAGGAAAAAAGAGATAGTTGATGCACACAACGCTGCGGTTCGGTCCGTCCAACATATTGCCTTTGAAATTGACACTAAATTTCCACAAATCTATCAAAAGTGAAATGAATGGTGGCTGTACAACGCAGAGCACGGGTAAAAACAAGGACTGGAGATGGTGGTAACCAGATTCTAGATTAGAGTCGTACTGGAAAAGCACACCAGTTCAGGCAGCATCCGAGCAGCTGGAAAATCGACGTTTCCTTATGAAGGGCTTTTGCCCAAAATGTAGATTTTCCTGCTCCTCGGATGCTGCCTGAACTGCTGTGCTTTCCCAGTACCACTCTAATCTAGATATGACATAGAGCCTGAAGACCCTTCCTCGTCAGCGAAATTAGAAAGACAGATGATGGGAAAAATAAATAAGTATTCTGCCACAATATCAATATTGAGTAGAGGATTGCACAGGAGAAAATACACTAAGCGTCGAGTGGTGGATGGTCAGACAGGCAGGGAAATAATAACGAGAAAGAGAGTTAGGGCGACAGATAGAGACTGGGGCGACAGAATATGGGAAGGGTGTTGGTGAGATGGACTGGGGAGACAGACTGTGGATAGAAATTCAGAGAGACTGATAAAGTAAAGTGACTAGATGTGGTAGTTTGAGGAGGCACATTTGACGAGACTCATGAGAAGGAGGATTGGGTAGGTGACTGCCTGGCGCAGAAAAAAGCAGCGGCAGTCTCAGAGACAGATTCTGAGGATAGATGGGGGAGATAAACTGTGGAGAGAGTCAGTGGGGGTCGGAGTGGAGGGAGTGGCGGGCATAAAAGACTGTTGAAGAAATTGAACAAGACAAACATGTATTAATTTCTTCAAACCGTTGTCTGAGCTTGAATAAAATAATACCATGATGGACCATTCACAAAATCAGTGTTCTAAACCTAATAGCAGATGAAATGAATGATTTTCACAAGGTTCTTTTGAGGTAGGAAGCTACCAAACAAGTCTGCAGCTGTTTATTGTTCGAATTCACAGCTTTGTAAAGTTGACATTGTGGTTTTAGCCAAGACATACAATTGTTCTGATGCAATTAGCCAAGTTTTAGGATACACTGGATGGGGAAGGATACTTCAGGGGATGGCCACAGTTGAAATGTGGAGCTTATTCAAGGACCAACTACTATGTGTTCTTGGTATTTATGTACCTGTCAGGCAGGGAGGAAGTGGTCGAGCGAAGGGGCCGTGCATTTCTCAAGAAGTTGAATTTCTTGTCAAGAGGAAGAAGAAGGCTTATGTTCGGATGAGAGGTGAAGGCACAGTTAAAGCGCTTGCGAGTTGGAAACTAGCCAGGGAAAACACAGAGACAGTGCTATGAAGAGCCAGGAGGGGACATGAGAAGTCATTAGCAGATACGAACAAGGAAAACCTTAAAGATTCGTCTAGGTATATCAGAATTGTTTTTAAAAAATACTTGAGAAGGATTAGGGCCAATCAATGAAAGCAGGGACAAGTTCTGCCTTGAGATCGAGGAGATTGGGAAAGCGCTAAATGAATATTTTTCGTCAGTATTTACAATGGGCAAAGACAATGTTGACGAGGAGAATGCTTAGATACAGGCGAATAGAGTAGAGAGGGTTGAGTTTCACTAGGAGTAGGTATTAGCAATTCTGGGAAGTGTGAAAATAGATAAGTTCTCTGGGCCGGATAGGCTTTATCTTCAGATTCTCTAGGAAACCAGAGAGGATATTGCCGATCATTTGGCTTTGATATTTATTTCGTAATTGACTACCAGAAACGTTTCAGAAAACTGGAGAATGGCAAATGATGTCCTCTTGTTCAAGAAGGCGAGTGAAGAAAATTCTGATAATTATCGACGAGTGAGGCTTACCTCGGTTGTGGTAAAAGCGCTGGAAAATATTATCAGACATGGTCTTTATAATCATGAAGAGCGGAATAAGTTGATTAGGGATAGTCAATGCGTTTTTGTGAAGCTTAGGTCGTGAATCACAAAACTTATTGAGGTCCCTGAGATGATTACCAGACAGATGGATGAGGGTAAAGCGGTTGACGAGGTGTACATACATTTTAGTATGGCTTTTGAAAAGTGTGCCCACGATAGGTTATTGCACAGAATGTGAACAAGGGATTGAGGATGATTTAGATGATTGGATCTGACACAGGCTAACAGAAAAAAGAGAGAGGGTAGTGGTTAATGGGAAATGTTCATCGTGGAGTTCAGTTGTGAGTGGTGCACGGCAAATATCTTTATTTTCGGGCCACTGATGTTGTTATGATTTATGAGGGCGTAGAAGGAGGCATTACTAAATTTGCACATGATACTAAGTTCAGCGGAGTTGTGGATAATGCTTTAGGATATTTTAGGTTACAGACGGATATAGATAAGCTACGCAGCTGGACTGGCAGTTGGTAAATGGAAATTAATGTGGAAATATGTAAGTTGATTCACTTTGGAAAGAGCAACAAGAATAAAGAGTACCGAGCGAATGGTAATGTTCTTGGTAGCATAGATGAACAGAGACATTGTGATGTAAATGCATATCGATCCCTGCAACTTACCACCCAGATTGATCAGTTTGTTAAGAAGGCATACGATCTGTTAGCTTTTATTGGAAACGGGATTGAGTTTCGGAGCTACGAGATCATGCTGCAGCTGTAGAAATCTCTGGTGCGATCACACTTGTAGTGTTCTTTACAGTTCCAGTCACTACACGATAGGAAGTTTGTAGAAGATTTTGAAAGGGTTGAGAGGAGATTTACTCGGATGTTGCCTGGTATGGGGGAGATGTCTTATGTGGAAAAGCTGAGGGACTTGAGGCTGTTGTCATTCGAGTGACACTTGTTGAGAGGTGACTTATTCGCGACATATAAGATAATCAGAGGGTTCAATAGGGTGGACATTCCTCGGTTGGTGATGGCTAGCTCGAGGGGGGTCATAGCTTTAAATTGAGGTGTGAGAGACATACGACAACTGTCAGAAGTAGTTTCTTTACTCAGAGAGTAGTAGTGGCGTGAAACGCACAGCCTGAAACAGTAGTAGACTCGCCAAGTTTAAAGGCATTTAAATGGTCATTGGATTCACATATGGATGTAAACGGAATAGTGCAGAACAGATTGGCTTCAGATTGGTTCCACAGGCCAACGTGCCTCTTCTGCGCTGTAATGTTAAAAGTTCTACAGGGAATACAGAGAAAATTTGCCCGTATGCTGCCTGGAATGGACGGCATAACTTATGAGGAAAGTTTGAAGGATTAAGGCTTTTCACGTTGGACAGAAGAATGGTGAGAGGCGAATTGACAGAGGTGTACAAGATGATGAAAATTAGACAAAGTTTAAATAGTCAGAGACATTTTTTGCAGAGAATAAACGGCTATCAGAAATGAACATAGTTTTAAAATGATTGGAGGAAAGTTTAAGGGGAATATCAGACTTGGTTCTTTACACAGAAAATGGTGGGTGCGTGGAATGCACTACCGGCAGCAGTAGTAGAGTCTAACACATTAGGGACATATAACTGACCCTTGGATATGCACATGGATGATACTAAAATACGACATCGGTTAGTTTGATTTGAGAGTAGGATAAAACTTCGGCACAGCATCAATGTCTGTAGGGCCTATACTGGACTGAACATTTCTATGGTCTTTGTTTTTAGAGCTTCATCGCCTCCAACACTGGTGGGCCCAGATTTAAGAATTATTACCAAGGTTTCACATGTCTTCAGAATAGCGTTCCATACCATTGGAATCCACATGCTGCCCTTTCCTTTCTTATGTGAAATGCAGATAGTATGAGATAAGTATTAATCTCAGTTCTGCGTTTTGTTAATGCGTGGAAGCTCTTTTGCTGCAAACCCAACTTCAGATCCCGAGAAAGACAAATTCAGAGGAAATCCCCAAGTGAGTAATCCATGGCGTAAAGTAAGTTTTTTATGTTATACTCATTTTGACATAAAGTGTGTTTTAATTTATGCCCATTGCTCACTCTCTTTGTGTCTCTCACACTGTTAGTGTTAACCCGGCAGTCGAGACCGGGGTGGTGGAAGAGCATAGCAGGTAAGGCAGCATCCAAGGAGAGGGAGAATCCACGTTTCGATCACAAGCCCTTCATGAGGACTACTTATGACGGGCTTTTGCCCAAAACGTCAATTCACCTTCTGTTCGGATGTGGCTTGACCCACTGTTCTTTTCCAGCACCCTACTCTCGACTCTGATCTCCAGCATCTGTAGGCCTCATTTTCTCCTTGTGTTAACGTGTGAGCCTGTTCAAATAATGATCCACTATAAACTGATCACAATTGTTTTCAGATGCTAATTATATGCAATGTGTCTGCATTTGTAACTAAAACGTTGATTGGCACTGATATATTATGTCTAATTTCCACAGCGTTTACTTTCAGATTCAGTTAAATTGGTAATGATCGTCATCCTGAAGAGCGGGTATCACGGCCTCTCAATTCGGAAAGCATATTACCCAATGAGAATGATGTTGGTTTGTGCTATGTTAGTCCCTTCAAGTTGAAACATTCCAAACTTTTAGCCAGCTTTGAAAAGATTCGTAGACCAAGTTGAAGTCATGGATACGAGTTTGCTCGCTGAGCTGCAATGCTCAAAGGTGACATCATCAGTGAGCCTCTGAAGAAGTGTTGATATTATGTCTTGCTTACTATTTATGCGTTTAGGTTCTTTGGGCGGTTGGTGATGTCATTTCTGTATCCTTTTTCTCAGGAGATTAGATGGGATCCATATCGATGTGTTTGTTGATAGGGCTAGTGTCAGCATGCCATGCTTCCAGGAAGTTTCGTGCGTGCCTCTGATTAGCGTGCCTAGGATGGATGTGTTGTCCCAGACAAGGTCCTTCCTTGTCTTTATGTAAAGAAAATAGCGATAGTGGTCCATGTCTTTTTCTGGCTATATGATCTTCATGTGTCACGTTGCCGAGTTTTCTCCCTGTTTGTCCAATGTTGTGTTTGCAACAGTCCTTGGAAGGTATTTTGTAAAAGAGGTACGTTTAACTTGTTGTCTGTCCAGTGTCTTTTACGTTCAGGATCTGATGTTTAAGTGAGTTATTGGGCTTGTGGGCTGTCATGATGCCAACAGGTCTGAGTAATTTGCAGTCACTTCAGCGATGACTGTGATGCAGTGTAAAATGGATATGTTTTCTGGACTCGGCTTGTTTGGTTTTGTTACTGAGAAATTGGCCGACTGTCTTTGTTGCACACCCATTCTTCTTGAAAATTCTCAATAGGCGGTTTTCTTCTGCTTTTTGTACTTCCTCGGTGCTTCAGAGTCTGGTGGCAAGTTGACCTAATGTTCGAATGCAGCTTCGTTTGTGGGTGTAGGAATGCTTGCTTCTGTAGTTGAGATTTGGCCCGTATGTGCAGTTTTCCTGTAGGCGGTGGTTTAAGTTCTCCAATGACTGATCGCTGTACATCTCAGAATAGCAGTTTGTTGTTGTTTTCTTCCTGTTTTGTGAATGTTATGCCAGTAATGATGGTATTGATCGCCTTGAATGTTCCCTCTAATTTGTTTTGTTTATCAATGACAAAGATGCCATCTTTGTAAGGGAACCAAAGTTTGGTTGGATGTTTGGAGAGCTGTTTGTTCAAGTCTCTGTATTACCGCTTCTGCTAGGAACTCTGATATTGGTGATACCGTTGGTGTTTCTTTCATTTGCGTGTACGTTTTGTTATTGAAAGTGAAGTGAGGAGAATTCGTTCTTAGCAGCATTAAAAATAGTGCCAGACACTGCAAAGGCCGCCTTGGTTGGAGGATAAAATTACGACTTCACATAATCGAAAAAGAAGGATGCGAAGAACAATCAGAAGCAATACTGTAAGACCAGGAACTCACGCAGGAAATTCAGCAAACCATCAGACAGACAGTTGCAACAATATAAAGCAGGACAAAGGAAGGAAGCACACCCAATACACAATAAAGGATAGCAATAAAGTTACTCAAATAAGACATAAGCATCGTAATCCTATCCACAGAGAAAGGACGCTGGACAGTCGTTTTAAACAAATCAGACGACGATAAAAAAGCGAACGCACTGCTTGCAGATACAATCACTTACCAACATGTGGCAATCGACCCATGCCCACACCGAGATAACCGAAGCACAACCTGAAGGAATCAGGAAGATTAAATAGGACCGACTTCCGAAAAAAATGAATCAGATGGATTCAACACGCCAGACATTTACAGACTACCAAAAATTCTGATATCAGGAGCTGCTCTCCCAGCCATGGTCTCACTGCAGGAATCAATAACGTACAGACTAGCTGAGGAACCTCACAACAGATTAACCAATTAGTAGAGGGCATACGCCACTCCATTATCTCCACCCAAGAGTTCATGAACAACGTCAAAGACATTAAGAATAAGAAGATGAATTAATGATCTCCTTTGATGCAACAGCCATGTTCACATCCATCGACATCAACTTGGCCAAAGAAACACTGACTAACCTATTATATGAAACAAAGTCACAAATACCAGACACCTCCATCTTCACCAGAAAAGACAACGTGACCAAAATGATAGACCTGTGCCTCATCCCTCATATCACTTTCAATAACAAGTCCCTCATGCAAATCAAAGGACTATCCACGGAATCACCGATATCAGGTTTCCTCGCAGAAGAAGTAATGCAGTTTATCAAACAAACAGCTCTCCCGACCATGCAAACCAAACTTTGGCTCTGCTACGTAGATTATAACT
This sequence comes from Chiloscyllium punctatum, assembly GCF_047496795.1. Lineage (NCBI taxonomy): Eukaryota > Metazoa > Chordata > Chondrichthyes > Orectolobiformes > Hemiscylliidae > Chiloscyllium > Chiloscyllium punctatum. The sequence goes on along the minus strand of NC_092781.1, from coordinate 18,072,486 downwards.
TTGTCATCACTAAATGAAATATAGTAGTGGAAAATTTCAAGACCATCAATACTGGGGTGGCACGGTGGCACATGTGGTTATCACTGCTGCAGCACAGCACCAGAGACCCGCGTTTAATTCCCGCCTCAGGCGACTGTCTGTGCGGAGTTTGCACATTTTCTCTGTGTCTGCGTGGGTTTTCTCGGGGTGCTCCGGTTTCCTCCCACAGTCGGAAAATGTACAGGTTAGGTGAATTGGCCATGCTAAATTGCCCGTAGTGTTAGGTGTAATGTAGGGGAATGGATTTGGATGGGTAGTAGGACGGTGTGGACCTGTTGGGCCGAAGCGCCTGTTTCCACACTGTAAGTCATCTAATGTAAAAACAAATTCCTGTTGGCATAACATTCAGGAAAAACAACAACAAACTGTCATTCCTTGGTGTCACAGCAGAGGAATTTCAAAGAAAGAAAAAAAAGACACTAACCAAATACTGAACTATAGAACCAATCAGTCAAGAGCCCACAAATAAAGATGCATTAGGACATTTATTCAATGAGCCACCATACACTGCAGCACTGATGTGCTATGAAGATCAGAGGAAGTGGTGGAGGCTGGTACAATTGCAACATTTAAGAAGCATTTGGATGGGTATATGAATAGGAAGGGTTTGTAGGGATATTGACCGGGTGCTGGCATTTGGGATGAGATTGGGTTGGGATATCTGGTCGGCATGGACATGTTGGACCGAAGGGTCTGTTTCCATGCTGTACATCGCTATGACTCTATAATAGTAGAAAACCACCATACAGTACTTTCAAGAAGAATGGCTACTCAATAAACGAAGTTTGCCGATTTCTAAACAAGATTCCCAAACACAAGCACCCTTAGCACTTTTCCCTTCATCAAAAATATCTCGAAAATGACTTCCAGCCTACTCTTACATCTTGGCATCATTTTAGCACACAAAGCCAACAGCACACTTAAACAGCAATTAATGAACTTGAAATACCCAATAAGACTGCTAGCACAACGAATGTAATTTACAAAATAACTTGCAAGGGCACTAACAAACACTACATTGTACAATGAGGCAAAAAGCGAGCTGCAATGGCACTCCATACTCTCTGCTGGCATCCAAATCCGTTGTACATCTGCACTACCCTAGCACTCCAAGTACTGCTGTAATTTCATTATCCATGCCTGGCACCCTAATCAATCTCAGAAAATTTGTGACTCCCTTCTCCATTGTTAAATCAGGCATCAGGTCCTTCCCAACTGTCCCACCACTCATGTCTCTGAAAATCCCAAATCCAGGGAAACCTCGCCAGATTTTCGGATTTCCCCAAATCTCATCCCGCTGGGCTGGACTATGTTTTCACCACTCAACTAAAAACTATTCTGATTTCATTCCAAGTATTCTAAATGTAATTATGTTTTTTCACTCTCACACACACACATAAACACACACACATGAACACCAAAACATTTAGCCGCTAGTTGTTTCATCTACTACAATGCAAAGGACATACATTTCGAACGACCATCCTATGTTCCAGTAGTTGGTGTAGGATGCTGCAGGCTTGCAACGTTTTCATCGTAGCCATTAGCTACTGTAAGAAGGTCATGGGTGTCTACTTTCTGATGATCCAGTAGATGGCATTTTCGCACATCGTTCTCATGCATGTGTATGCATTCATTTTGAGGAATTAGTGTTCCCTCTGTTCTGTGTTTCATGTTTTACTCTCGTACAGAACATTTCTTTAGTCAATTAAGATAAAATTGACTGAATTAGAAAATCACAACACTCTGAAAAGCAATCCGAAATCTTATCCTTTGGCTGATAAATAATTCGTTTTTCTGTCTTCTTCGTAGATAAATTAATGGCAATTTTCATACTGATTCATAGGAAATGTGGTCTGTCTGAATGCATCACTCGTTACCTGCAGTCTATGGCCATCTCGGATCTAACGCTTACTATTTTTGAAATGATATTGCGATATATTCCGCACATTCACTCAACTTACTCCATTATGTCGCTGCCTGTGTGTTATATCCTCGCCGTCCTCATTTATGCAGCAACTGATTGTCCAGTCTGGTTCATTGTCACCTTCATTTTTGATTGATTTGTGGCTGTTTATTGCCAGAAGCTGAAATGTCGATATTACAGTGAGAAAACGGCGGCTGTGGTTTCTGGAACACAAACAGCGATCAGTTGTTCCGACATTATATTCTTGTACATTATATGTAAGCATTGGTTTCGTCGGTCTAACATCCCGTGGTTTCGTTTGGTAGCCTTTGATGATCAGCGGTCTCCAGTCTTTAGTGCAATCAAGTTCATTCATATCACTCGAAATCCATGTGTTCCATTTGTCTAGATATTCCTGCTCAATAGTTTGACGGTCAGACATATTTTAATGACCAGCAGAGGCCGCAGGAAACGACGGATTAACAGCGGTATAGTGTCTCTGAGAGATGAAGAGATGGGCCGTGGAAGAAAATCCATGATCCTCCTCTTTCTTCTCTTTTCCAATTTCATCATCTTATGGTCATTCTTCATATTTTGTTCACTATTATCGCGGTTTAGCAGTTTGGGCGATCAGTCTCTGTTCAGGATTTTCTGCAGGATTTGGGTTTCATGTTGCAGCGCCTCTGTTGCTGCTCAAATAGAACCACTAATGTCATTACTGAAACAAAATTCAGACAGCTGTTGACGAATGCACTGACATATCCATTTAAGCAGATTTATCTAATAATTAAACACATTCGATAATCTATCTTCTCAGGGTTACCTTACGTTTTCACATTTACAGAAGGTAAATGATTTGATCCTATGGTAACAGACGGCATATGGGAACTATTTTTCAGTAAGCATTATAGGTTGGCTTTCTCCTTCGTAACAAAATGTGTTTAAACATTGACATTCAAAATAGAAAGAAAAATATTGCAGACGCTGGAGATCTGAAAGAGAAACAGAAGGTTATTGTGAATCCTAAGAAACTTCACATCATCTCTGACAAGGGAATCCGTTGACATTTTGAGTTCTCTTAAGTTTTTTAGGAAATGAACTAATCAAGTTTATGACGTTGGAAAAGTGGGGAAAGTGGGTAAGAAAAAGACAGGGAACACAAATAGTAGGCCAGGGGATGCATTTTTGCGATTATTCTTTATTTCCTTACTTGATGAGTTAAGACCTGGCTATGGGAAAGCCAAAATAATTATTTCATTGACTGATTCTTGGGATATTAGGACTTATGGACGAATAAAGATTGAATTGGTTACGTGTTCATCTACTGGCGTTTCGCAAAAATGATGTGAGATCAAATAGAAACCACAAAATTCCAACTGGCTAAGTTAAGAGTAGAAGGAATATTTTGACAGCCAGGAAATCAAACAGAGGCACAAAGTCTGGGATATGAAGCATATAGGACTGAGTTGAGAAGAAATGCCTTTACCCAGACAATGACCTGCCTGAGGAATGCATAGGCACAAGAAACGGTTTACGCCAAAATATGGACATTTTTTCGAGATGGAGATAAAGCTTTTTCTTTGGACTAAAGGGATCAACGAAGCAGAGAATACGTGTTGCAACAATGATCTGAGTTGTACGATCATGAATGGTCAGATTTAATGGCAGAAAAGGAACAATCGGCCCCCTGGCACTGTCCTATTCAATGTTTTAAGTTTCTCCAAAATGTATGGAGATGAAAATATAGTTTGTAATACTTTGGTGAATAACTTTAAAAAAAAACACACACAAAATTGGTTCGCTTTCCAGGGAAAGAAACACAGTATTTGGAGTGAGGTACATGCGAGGTGTTATACTTCTGCAGATTAAATCCTGAGGAGAAGTATACAGTTGATTACAAAACCATGAACAGCATTGAAATGCACAGGGAACATATGCTTCATTTCCACTGTTTCCTAAACTTGGTCGCAAAAGTCGATAGGGCAGTAAAGAAGGCTTATGGCATGCTTACCTTTATTGGTCAAGGAACTGAGTGCAAGAGTCAGGGTGATGTCTTACAGATTTATCAGATTTTGGTCAGGCCACACTTGGAGTACTGCGTTTAATTCAGTCTGTTGCATTAAAGGAAGAATGTGAATAGCTTGGAAAGAGCACAGAAGACAGTTATGGGTTTGCTACGTGGATTAGAGAGTATAACCTTTCGGGAGAGGCTAGAAAAGCTCCGTTTGGAGGCCGAGGATACACTTGACATAATTCTATAAAATAGCAATATTCATCTGTCGCATTGACGGTCAGTATCTTTTTTGGACAATTAAATGTCTAATACGGGTGCAAATCACATTTTTGTACAGGGCGAGAAATTTCAAAAGTGATGTGGGGCACATTTTTTCATAGAGTCTTAACAGTGAATGGTGATGGAGGTAGTGCGATAAGAGCATTTAATGGATTTGTATTAATGTGCATGAAAGTGCAAGGAATGGAGGGATATAGGTCAAGGGTACAGGAACACAATTATTTAACTTGGCGTCATCTATGGCACAATATGGTGGACTGACGGTCTAGTTCTTGTGCTGCGCAAGTATGTGTTCTATGTTCTATCACTATCACCTCTCATTCCACCATATTTCACACAGCCTGGGCCAGTCTCCATGACCATCACTACTCTCGCCTCCTGCTCTACCATCTCTCATGCAGCCTGAGCCCATCATCATATCCATCACCACTATCACCACCTCTCACATATCCTGGACAAGTCTCCATGTCCATCATCACTCTCCCTCCCACTGTACCATCCTTCAGACACCATTGCGCTAGTCAATAATCCATTATGACTTTCTCCTCCTGCTTCACCATCTCTCATGTAGTATGTGGTAATCACATTATCATCGTTTCTCTGTACTCCCGCTAATACTTTATCCCCATATCATGAGCCACTCCAGATGTGCTTCAGCACTCCTCCCAACATCCGCATCACAACCATTACTGGCTCAACACTATGTACTGCATCCGTCTGCTTCACTGTCCTTCATCCCTCACATCATTACAATGTCCACCTCCAGATTATTAATCCTATCTCTTTAGCCAGCCGTTCTGTCCATCATTTCTCTAGTTGCACACAACATTATAAGTAACGAAGTGCTCCTATTCCTCCTCATGAGTACAGTAAACGACAGGTTGTTGTGATCACTATCGCTGTAATGCTCTCCCACCAAGAGATCTGATACCTGATCTTGTCGGTTTGGAATGACCAAACTCAGTATGACCTCCCTTCCAGTCTGCCTCTGCATGTTGAGCTCGTGGTCCTTCCTGGACACAACTGAGAAAAAATCTGCTACATCCAACCAATTTGCACGAACGATTTTCCAATCAATACGAAGGAAGTTGAAGTAAAACATTAAAGCAACAGAATTATTGTGAAGATTTGCCGCTCAGATTGATGATTTTCGAACGTAGAACAATGAACAGTAATGCGCAGAACAGGCCCTTCGGCCCTCAATGTTGCACCGAACTGTGAACAATTCTCAGCTCGACCCCCTTCATCATCCATGTGCTTCTCCAAGGATTGGTTAAATCTCGCTAATGTGGTTAAGTTAACTGCATTGGCATGTAGCAGATTCCACCCCCTTACCATTCTCTGAGTAAATAACTTGTCTCTGACATCTGTCTGAAATCTATCACCCCTCAATTTGCAGATTTTCCCTCTCATGCAAGCTGACATCATCATCCCAGAAAAAAAGCTTTTGCTGTCGACCCTATCTAATCCGCTGATCATCTACCATATTGGTGTAAGCTCGGTGAGCTGCAAAGTTTCTTTTGCATCTATAACGACACAGTGTACGATTCCTCCCCCACGATGTCTCCTTCTGCATCTGTGATACTATCCCTGATTAGCAATGCCACTCTCCCATTTATTTCACCACCTTCTTATTACTTTGTAAACATCTACACCCCAAAACATTCAACAACCACTTCTGACCGTGTGATATGCATCTCCACTTAGTGGTCAAAACATCATAGCTCCAACAGCTGATCCATGGTCCAAGTTGATAATCCATACTCCAGACACTTCTTGCGCTAAAGCAGACAAAAGTAAAACCATCACACTGACTGCTAATTTGCCCTTTCAACTGTCTATCCTTGCTCAGCGATTCTCTGTACGCTGTATCTGCCTTTTCTCTAGCTGTTCCATTCTTCCATCCGTGGCCCCGGTTCCCATCCTACCACCAAATTAGCTGAAACCCCTCTCCCGAAAACTGATGCACACCTCACTCCCAGGATATTGGTGTCCCCTCAGTTCATGTGCAACTCGTCCTCCCTTTACATTTCCCACCACCTGGAGAAACAATCCCAGTGATGCACTTACCTGAAGCATTCCCTCTTATACCACCTCTAAGAGAGATTATTCAGCTGGAGAGGAGTAAAGACTCAATTCCAGAGATGATGAACGCTTATGTAAATGAGCACAAAGTTCAAGTAGTGAGAGGAGCGGCAGAGATGGCAGAAGTATATGCTTTGTTGCATAAGGCAAAAGTTAGTTTCTGACAGAAAGTTCATTCCGTATCGGAGAAAAATTGGAAACAAGGCAGATGTTTTAGTTCAAAATGAAGAGTAAATGACATTGGGGTTAGTTTACCACAGGTGAAAAAGAAAACCCAGGAGACTGGAAAGTAGTTCAATTGCTTCAGGTAATTTTTTCTCTCTCTGTAATGGAGTGGGACACATAAACGTATACTGCCAGTGGTTTAAGAAAGCACTGGGTAAATGGGTCTTCACTGCCCGAAGATGTGACATTAAAAGTCGGAGTACCAGTTAGTGCAGAAAGGCACTGATAGAAGAGATGTAGTAAAATAGTATAAGGCAATGAGATTAGTGAAAGTAGCAAAAGGAAATCCCAAGAGTTGCAGGAGAGTGCGCCTCCTAAGCAAGGTTGAAGCATTAGAAATCCTGCAGATTGTGAAAATAGATGAGTCCCCTGGGCCAGATGGAATTTATCCCAGGATCCTCTGGGAATACAGGGAGGAGATTACTGAGCCTTTGGCATTGATCCTTAAATCGTCATTGTCGACAGAAATAGTGAGAGAAGACTGAAGGATAGCAAATGTGGTTCCCCTCTTCAAGAAGGGAAGTAGGGACAATCCAGGTAATTGAAGACCAGTGAGCCTTATTTCAGTTGTTGGTAAAGTGTTGGAAAAGTTACAAAAGATAGGATTTATAATCATCGAGAAAATAATAATTTGATTTGGGTTGTGAGCACGGTTTTGTGAAGGGTAGGTCGTGCCTCACAAACCTTACTGAGTTCTTTGAGATGGTGACCAACAGGTAGATGAGAGTAAACCGGTTGATGTGGTGTATATGGATTTCAGCAAGGCGGTCAATAAGGTTCCCCACAGTAGGTTATTGTAGATAACGCGTAGAAATTGGATTGTTGGAGATATAGCGATTTGGATCAGTAATTGGCTTGCTGAAAGAACACAGACGGTGGTCGTTGATGGGAAATGTTCATCCTGGAATCCAGTTACTTCTGGTGTACGGCATCGGTCGGTGTGGGTCCACTGCTGTTCGTCATTTTTATAAACGACCTGGATGAGAGCGTAGAAGGTTGGATTAGTAAATTTGCAGACGATACTAAGGTCGGTAGAGTTGTGGATAGTGACGAAGGATGTTTTAGGTTGCAAAGAGGCATAGACAAGCTGCAGAGCTGGGCTGAGAGGTGGCAAATGAAGTTTAATGCGAACAAGTGTGAGGTGATTCACTTTGGTTGGAGTAACTGGAATGCAAATTACTGGGCTTACGATAAGATTCTTGGTAGTGTAGATGAGCAGAGAGATCTCGGTGTCCATGTACACAGATCCTTGAAAGTTGCTATCCAGTTTGACAGGGTTGTTAAGAAGGCATACAGAGGTTTAGCTTTCATTAATAGAGGGATCGAGTTCTGGAACCATGAGGTTATGATACAGCTGTACAAAATTCTTGTGCGGCACCACTTGAAGTATTGTGTACTGCATTATAAAAGGATATGGAAGCTTTAAAGGGTGCAGAGGCGATTTACTAGGATGTTACCTGTTATGGAGCGAAGGTCTTACTAAGAATGGCTGAGGGACTTCAGGCTGTTGTCGTTGGAGAGAAGAAGTTTGAGAGGTAACTTAAAAGAGATATATAAGATAATCGGAGGTTTAGATAGGGTGGACATGGAGAGCCTATTTCCAAGTATGTTGACGGTTATTACGAGGAGGCATAGCTGTAAATTGATAGATATAGGACAGATGTCATAGAGTAGTAAGGGTATTTACTCAGAGAGTAGTAAGGGTATTGAATGTTTTGCCTGCAATGGGAAGAGATTCGTCAACTTTATGTACATTTGAGTTGACACTGGACAAGAATATGGACGTACATGGAAATGTGTATTTTAGATGGGCTTCAGATTGGTATGACAGTCGGTGCAACACCGAGGGCCGAAGGGCCTGTACTGCGCTGTAATGTTCTATTTTCTACATGTTCAAGGGCTGGATATTGAGTTACTGCACGACATCGAAAAAGACTTCAACACCGTAGTAAAGCTTACTCACGAGAAACAGGTGAAGAAATGAAAGATGTTTTAGGTCTGTTAGGTACGGGTAATAATCAGTCTCTCCTACCTCGACATGAAAACATGTATCTGACATGTTATGGGAGGCAGTGGTAACTTGTGGAATACATGGAGAGAAACATAGCGTTCACCTGTGTAAGATCAGGTTGGAGATCAATATGAAGTTTGCGAACTAACAGTGAATGTGCAAGTATCAGTTCCAGGAACATCGTTTTTTTCTTGGGAACGACGTGGTAGAATGCAAGGCGGGAGTGGTGCCCTCATTGTGGAGAAGCCAAAGGAAAGCCAAAGGAAAAACAGTGAACTAAGGAGTTGAAATACAAATACCATGAATTTTCTCAGGCTGTGTTGTAACGAGATCCCACTGTCGTAAATCACAGCAGGGAATCAAAACTAAAATGAAAAATGGCGAACGAGTTGAGGTTCAGTTCGTTGACACACTGTTTTATGTCATGGTTGTGGAAAAACCTGAACAGGTAGATTTTCAGGCGGAGGTGTTTCATCCTGGAAGTATCATAGACTTACAACAGAAAAACGATATTTTGCAGATGAATACCCAGAGCAGGGATCAGAATGTTTTCGCGACCGTAATCGTCTTCAGTCTAGAATCTAAGACAAGAATGGAGACCACAGCTGGATAGTTCTGAGGAGAAATACGCTGACGTGAACCTGATTGCGATGCAAGTAGAATACAGACACGAAGCCCAGATAAAACAACAGCTCTCGAATTCAGTTCTCTCAACGCCATGCAAATGCAGAAGAATGTAAATGCGATGCTTTCACAAGACGTATTAGAGTCAGGTCAGACTGACTGGAGTTAGCTGATCATCTTAGTTCTAATGTCTGATGGGATTGAACGGTTTTTTGAGGTCTGGCAGAAGATGGACGCCATAACTAAATCCAACTCAAACCCAACACCAGCGGAAGTTGGACAAACCACCTGCTTCTCAAATTTGGAATTACTGTATGGTGATTGGCTGGTTCCTTTACTGTAGAAAGTGAAAGATGTTTCTCAGTTTGTAACTCCAAATGAACATTATCAATTCAAAGTGCTGTCCTTGGGAAGGAAGAGCGCACCAGCCACATTCTGAAGACTATGAACAGAGTTGTGACAGGATTGAATGTGTCATACATGTTGGTGTCTTGGTGATATCTCGATATTTTGGGAAAGATCACATGTTGCACTTCACAGAGCTGTTTGAAGGATTACGGAAAACAAAATTGAAATCGTGAAGGGAGAGGTGATGCTCTTTGGATAAACACCGGGCATGGAACGATGACCCCAAGGAACGTGAAGACAAAGACAATGCGAAATTTCCACGACCAAACTCGAAGTAAGAGGATCTTCGATTTTTTGGAACTTAGTGGATTCTCCCAGAAGTTTGTATGAAATCTAAACAGCGTGGTGCAAGCGCTGATGGATTTGCTAAAGAAGAACATGGACAGAATTCCGCAAGGAGGCATTTACAAATCTGTCATAGATCTGGCCAAACATACTCAAAACATTTTAAGAATTTAGTGCAGAACCTCAGTTTTCTTGTTGTTTTAAGCAAATGTAAGCTTAATATTCTCGGTGTAACACAGCTGGTCAAATCCCTTAATTATATACAAAATATAATTTGTTAAGCACGAACAAATAAAGGCAGATTTAAGAATAACATTTGGTTGAAATCCCAACCGACACGAAAACGGAACTTACCAAAGAGCTAGTTCAGTTTCCTGAAACATCCCATAACTCCACATGGGCGAAAGGTAATTTGCAACACAGGTGCTTGCAGGAGAGAGATAGCAGAGGAGGGGACAGGATCAGCGCAGAGCTGTCTCTCTCGGATACAAACCAAAACCTTGAATGGCCGCTTCAAACAGTCTGCTTGCCAAAACCAATCTAAACGAAACGGAACAAAAAGTACTGAACTGGGAGAACTGGCCGCTCCCTATCCATTATACAAGTGTTTAAAAAAACGATTCAAAGCATTTTCAAGTCCATATTTCCAGACACGTCGGAAGCTTTAACTTTCGGATCGCTGTCGAAAAAGATCAAGGGCAAAATACCCTTTTTAAAGGAGCAGGATCATCACACTTTCCCCGTAAAATAGAAAACGAAGGGCCATCAATACCCAAAGATGACTTATTTTTAATATCTCGTAATTTTACATTTTTCGTACATGGCAACACATACATTACACCGACAACAGCCATGCAAACATAACTACTACATTCTATTTCATTCTGTTTCTTCCTGTCAGCGAATGCCTACATTTCTCATCGAAGATTAGATATTGTGTTGGCAATTACGTTTTATCAGACTGCCACATGCACAATTTTCGAAATAAATGGCTGTAACAACAAGATCCATTCAAACACTCGAGACCTTTCGTCATTATATTTCTCCAAAAACATCGATTACTGATCATCAGTTTATATCATTGCCCCAGATGCATTACTGGAAACAAAAAACGTTTAAATGTGGCAAAGCCCACACCAAACTCAAAGTTTCTTCTCAACAGTCGGATATTTCTGCTGATGAATGCTCAAATTCGCAGAAAAGTGCCAGATAGTTATTTCTGTCTTCTCGTCGTCTTCGTGTAAGAGCACAACACTGGCATGCACATCAGCATCGACAGCCAGCTTGAATGGCTTCACATAATTAGGTGTGTTTAGTATTGGGGCAGTGGTCAACACACCTTTCAAGCTGGAAAATCTTTCTTCTGACAAACCGTTATGGACTGAAATGATTTGCTTTTCTTCAGCACGTCAGTGAGTGGTGAAGCCACACTGTTAAAATTTGGTAAGAACTTCCAATGCAATCCACTCAATTCAAGAATTGTCACACTGCTCTTTCTTTTTGCCAATGGTACAGAAACGCCCCATTTACGTTTGTTTTTGCATTTCATGGAGCAATTTGTTTATGTACAGTAATAAAGTCAAGGATTTGACTTGGGCTTTGGCAAATTCACCTCTGGCTAGGTGTATCCCTAAATCATCCCCCCAAAACGCTCGAACAATTTCATTAAATATTACAAATGTACCTGGCATGTGTGACTAAAAGTCACCAGATCACCTATATATACAACACAACTGCGCAATCCGAAATGACCGTATTTTTTAAACTTTTAAATGTAGTTGACGCATTTTTCATACCAAACGGCATGACTTAAAACTGATATACACATTTCGTTGAGACAAAATCTGAGATTCTCTTCGCTCTTTTGGACAAAGGTACCGGCGAGTATGCTCTGAACAAATCAACTCAGAATTATGAGTTGTTTGTCCCAAGTTTTCGATACAGTCTTCCGAACATAAAATAGAAGAGGCAGCAGTCTTTGGAACTGCATTGACTTTGCGATATTCTACCCATAATTGTTGGGTAGTCTGGGTGAGCGCCAGTCGCTGTAACTCACATTATTTTTGATTGATTCGAGTATGCATTTAATCTTATTTTGAATCTGCGCTGACATTTAGACAGGTTTGCCCATGAGGATATTGTTTAATCAGAGCAGCATTTTCTGTATTTACGTCGTGCCTAATTAGGTTATTACTTCCCAGCTTCATACGATACGTCTCTGCATGTGTTAGCCAAATCTATTTCAGGAAATTTCGATTTTCTATTGGAAGGTAACTCAATAAGTCATCTCAAAAAGTGACAACTTCTTCGTCCCGTGCTTAATTCGTGGCAAATCCAATTCAGAATGCTTTGAATTTGACCCTTTACCCTGTTTTCTAACAAATAACACAGACTCCCTTTGTTTTCCTTCATTATGAACATAATGTTTGGGCATATTCTTACGATCCACAGTGTGAAATTTCTTTCTGTCTGGAATCCTTAGCAAATTGTTCATATCACTCAATCTCCTTTCGACTTGATAACTCCACTAAACCTTGTTTACAATGGCTCACTTATCACTGGAGTAACAATGACACTTTGACTCCGATAGAAAAAATACGAGTCTTTGACGTATTGTATGCTTACCGTTTCATTCTACGGTGTGAAACATTCACATGCCGTCGAGCTGACCCCCGTACGCTACTTGACCATGTCTTAAAGTGTGGCACATCGTCCAGATGTTTGACTTCTGAGTTCTAACTCCATTTCTGCTTATTTAGTTTTATCAGTCCTCATCATTCAAAACTAATTGAAATGGACTAAACTTGGTCGGTTGATTTGGTGAATCTCTGAGAGGAAAGATTAAAAGCAGATTTTTTGTATTCCAATCATCTGGATCGTCTTGACTAAAGGCCCTGAACGTTTAATGACTGATGCCACCTTTCTAACGCTCCCTGCCCTCTGAATTGCATACAGCAAGTTTGAATTGATTTATTCCTAATCTGTCCATAACTTCCTTGAATAATTTTGGACTAAATTTGATACTTGCTCCCATTTTAGTTATGTGGTTATTTCATATCTTGGGAAAGAAATTAGGTAACGCCTCTTCAAAACGTTTAGCTGCGATACTTCATAACGAAATGGTATTGTAAATCTACTGGACACATCCATTATTTTGTAGCAAATACGACGTTATATTTCATGTAGGACTCGGAAGCCACTATTTAAGACACTTATAAAATGTTCCTCAAGAGCAAGAAGAGTTATTGACGGTATAGATTTTATTCTGCCCCGTCGTTGTCGAATTACCTGACATGTATGACATGCCTGGAAAAAGTCACAAACATCCTTGTGTAGTACAGGCCAGCAAAAGTTTTAATACAATCTATCCTGAGTTCTTCTTATCTCGAAAGGACATACTGGTAGTTCATCTGCTTCCCGCAATACCTCCTTCCTTTAATCCACTGGCAATTCGATTTGATCAACTTCAACCCAATTCTCATTGGCCTGAATATGTCTCCATTTCCATTTTGAGTCATGATATTTATGTTAGTAACACACCGGGATGCATCTACAATCTCCTTTGATTCAATTGGTTGAGTTCCTCATCTTTTAGTTGTAACTGAGTTAATTTTTCCGAACTACAGATGTCAAATTTGATCGGAAAAGGTATCTGATAATTTCACTTAACCTGTCTTATCTGTACTCTTTGATCTCTTCTGTTTTAACTGGTGACTTTGTGACCTTCTTAACATACAATCAGAAAAAATCCCATCATAAGCATCCTCACATATCTCAGTTGCGTTACGTTGCACTTGTTTTTCAACCACTGTGGAGAGGACTCCCACTGTGAACCAACCATAACGTTAGCAAGCATAACACTTATTCCTGGAGAAAAGAGTTTGACCAGTACTCCCACCATAATTTCTGAGTTATTCATTGGACACTCTGAATTCCGTCGACGCTGTTGTCCGCTTCTTGTCTCACTGTGACTTCCCGTTGCAAGAACCGTTTTTCTGACAATTGCCTTTCTGAGGTGTATATCAACCTCAAAGACTGAGAGTATTCTGTATCTCTTAACATTGTAACCTCATGACGTACTTCTCCTGCCGATGTCAATAAACTTTATCTTCGCAAATATGTGGATGAGGAATACCTGACACATCTTGCCCAACCAACCTCCGACTTGGTTGCTCATTGTTGTGCAGATTTTGATTTCCATTGTCATTTCTATTACCACTTCAACAAAACTCACTGGCTTATCCTGTTTTCCTACATCTGGCTTCCAAATGTTTTTTCTAAGAATGCAAAACTGTGATTTCACGTGGCCTTTTTTTTATCGCAGTGAAACCATCCCGACCTTGTTTTAACTGCCCTTATCCCTTCAAGACGTAATCATCAGCCATTACAGCCTCTAATCTTGCTGTTCTTACTCTCTGCTATTCCACATGAGTTCTCTATACTTCAAAAAGTGATTCTTTGATCTCCTGCAAAAATATTGACTCCTTAAGAGAGTCATACCTTTGCTCTACTTTAATTCCCTTATTCTTCTATGAAAATTACTCATTTTCTTTATCATTTCAAACATAATATATGTTTGACCAGGATTAAGATTGCTAAAACTTTGTCCGTTGGCTTCTGGCAAAAGCTCATATATACCTGAAATAAATTTCTTTACCTCCTCATAAGTCCAAGATTACTCCAATGATAGTGCTAACAACGCATCATGAAGTACAACTTTTATTTTGAATAACAAAACCAACATGGTCACTGGCCATTTGACCTAATCTGCCACCTTCTCAAATGAGAGGGAAACGGCTTTCAAGTCTTTCTAATCAAACGTAGGCTGAATACGTTAAAACAGATCCCCACCAGACATTTCGCAACTATTGGTTTGTTCATTCTCACTTTCTTCCATAACAAAACTTGCCTTCGGGCGTTTTCTCCATTGTTTTAAGCAGATATTACTATCGAACGCCAATTTGCGAAGTTCAATCTCCTTTAATACCTTCCTTTCCTCTCTCTCCGTTCGTTCTTTCCTCTTCATTTTTTTCGTATTCGTTCTGCTAAAGCAATTCGTTCTTTTCCTCCTTCCTCCGCTTCACTGTATTGGAAAAAGCTTCATAACTTTTGCCATTTCCTTTCATTTTTCTTCTAATTCAATCTGCTGCATTTTCAAATAAATTTTAGCCATATCCAAAGATCCTGGGGGCGTTTCCCGCAAACATAAATACTGAATGATTGCGAAAATTATAACTCCTGACCTCCCACAAGATGGCAGTTACAACTCCTACTGGACTGTCAATACCAGCAGCTTTACCTTGTTCACCTTTTGTAAAGCCCATAGGGTCACTTCATTCACCCCCAGAAAAGTGTTAGTGACTGAAACAGCCATTTTAAGCATATTTTAAAATTACTGATTTGAAATACCGGTTAAAAAGACATAAACACCTACCATTCTCTGCCTTTGATTCCGGTAAAGTTAAGCGTAATTTGTAAATATTGAACAAATCACGCGAACAGCCACAAAACCGAGATGGACCAGGCCAGACCCACTCAACATGTTTCAATAAAACAGCCTGGAACGTAACTCTTCCAGTGGTTTTTAGTTGGTACTTCGAGAATGTTGCACAAGTGATGGAGCTGGCTCAGCTAATCAGTTTTAAACAAAACATAATTCATTTCCAATGTCAACGAATGAAACAACCAGGAAAGATTACAACATATTAAATAACTTAAACTATCCAAAAACCGAACAGATTTCCACAACTTTATGATGTCCCAAATTCCTGAAACAACCAACAAAAATACCCGTTCACAAAAATAAGTTAAATTCAAACACAGGTTCTCACAGAAAAGATATCAGAGACACAGAACCAGCATGGAGCTCTTCCACTTCCTGATAACCTGAAAAAAAGACTGTTTGCTAAAATGAAAACAAACCAATCCAGAGTAAAGCTGAGCTGAGAGAAAGTGCCACACCATTTTCATTGTCTAAGTATTTCTTTAAACAAAACATAGAATCTTCCTCATGTAGATAAACCCAAACATGTCAGAAACCGTGTCTTTATAAACCCATTTGGAAAAAAAAAGTCAAGGAAAGGTAATCTCGTTAAGGGAGCAGCATCATTACACTGCACCCTTCACCATTTATCACATGTCAACCATGTTTCCTCTCCATCTCCTCTGCTCGATGTAAAACAACCAGCAATCTGTCCAATCTTTCTTCGATAATGGAAGCTTTTCAGTCCCAGGCAACATTGCGTTGAACCTCCCTTTTCACCCTTTCTAGTGTGATCACCTTCGATGATTTGGATTCCAGATCTGCACACAATATGTTCACTATGCAGTCTAACCAATGTTTTATCAAGTTTGCAGCCAAACCATACGACTCTTCAACCCTACGCAAAGCTTAATAAAACAAAATACCCCAAGAGGATGTTGTGAAACTTGAAAGGTTTCAGAAAAGATTTACAAGGATGTTGCCAGGTTTGGAGGATCTGAGCTACAGTGAGAGGCTGAACAGGCTGGGTCTGTTTTCCCTGGAGCGTCGAAGGCTGAGGGGTGACCTTAACGAAGTTTACAAAATTATAAGGAGCATAGATAGGATAAACAGACGAAGTCTTTTCCCTGGGGTCGGGGAGTCCAGAACGAGAGAGCATAGGTTTAGGATGAGAGGGGAAAGATATAAAAGAGACCTAAGGGGCAACTTTTCACGCAGAGGGTGGTACATGTATGGAATGAGCAGCCAGAGGATGTGTTGGAGGCTGGTACAATTGCAACATTTCAGAGGCATTTAGATGGGTATATGAACAGGAAGGGTTTGGAGGGATATGGGCCGGGTGCTGGCAGGTGGGACTAGATTGGGTTGCGATATCTGATTGGCATTGACGGGTTGGATCAAAGTGTCTGTTTCCATGATGTACATCTCTATGACTCTATAATCATTTTATTCATCTTTGCTAATATCTTAACGGACCGACATAGATGCAAACCAAACTCCCTCTGATCCTCAGTGCTTCCCAGAATCGTACCATTCATTTTGTATTCGCTTTCCATGTCTGTTCTGTTCAAACAATACAAATTCATTTTTTCACATTTATCGGGTACAATTCTATTTGCCTCTGAACACAGTTTCCATATGATCTTGTAATCGAAGGCTAAACTCCGAACAATTTACCACTTCATCAATTGTGTTATCTCCCACCAACTCATTCAACAGATGAGCTAAATTCATTTCGAACCGTTTCTTCATTTTCTCCACACTTCTTGAGTTTGGTAGATCTCAAAAATCTATCTCCGTACTGTTAAGTCTCATCGATCCGGCCATAATCTGACAATGAACCAAATATGCAGATGCCGACTGGTCACATGTGGTTCGGCTCTTCTTCTTGTCCCAGCAGATGTGCTCTATAGCTAAGATCACTTCCTACGAAGACCAACCTGATCTCTGGCAAAAGAAAAAAAAATCATTGGTGAAGCTGATAATATTCAGATGGATGTGTCAGCACAATCACATATCAATTACTTGTCCACTTGTACTTTTACTGAGATTTATTCACAAGTGACGTACCAGAAGACTGGAGATTGGCAAACGTGGTGCCACTGTTAAAGAAGGGCGGAAAGGACAAGTCAGGGAGTCATAGACCGGTGAGCCTGATCTCGGTGGTGGGGAAGTTATTGGGGGGAATCGTGAGGGACAAGATGTACATGTATTCAGAATAGTCAACATGGCTTTGTGCGTTGGAAATCATGTCTCACAAACTTGATTGATCTTTTCGAAGAATTAACAAAGAGGATTGATGAGGGCAGAGCAGTAGATGTCACCTATATGGACTTCAGGAAGGCACTCGACAAGGTTCATCATGGGACATTGATTAGCAAGGTTAGATCTCATGGAATAGAGCAAGAACTAAAAATCTGGATACAGAACTGTCTCAAAGGCAGAAGACAGACGGTGGCGGCGGAGGGTTCTTTTTCAGACTGGAGGCCGATGACCAGTGGGGTGCCATAAGGATCGGCGCTGGGTGCTCTACATTTTGTCATTTACAGAAATGATTTTGATGCGATCAGAAGAGGTAGAGTTCGTAAGCTTGCATATGACACCAAAATTGGTGGTGTCGTGGACAGCCAAGAGGAATACCACAGATTACAACAGGATCTTGAGCCATCTTGACCAGTTGGGCCAATGGGTTGAGAAGTGGCAGATGCGAGTGTTGCGGAACAAAGAGACCTTGGAGTGCTGTTCATAGCTCTTTGAAAGTGGAGTCGCAGGTAGTTAGGAAAGTGAAGAAGGCGTTTGGTATCCTTTCCTTTATTGGTCGGATTATGGCTGTACAGGCCATTGGTTACGCCACTGTTGGAACATGGTGTGCAATTCTGGTCTCCTTCCTATCTGAAAGAAGCTATGAAACTTGAAAATATTAAGGAAAGATGTACAAGGATGTTTCCAGGATTAGACGATTTGAGCTCCAGGGATAGGCTGAACAGGCTGGGTTGAGGGGTGACCTTATAGAGGTTTATAAAATTATGAGGGGCATGGATAGGGTAAATCGGCAAAGTTTTTTTCACTGGGGTCAGTGAGTCCAGAAATAGAGGGCATGGGTTTTGGGTGAGAGAGAAAGATTTAAAAGAGATCTATGGGGGGAAACGTTCTCACGCCGAGGGTGGTACGTGCATGGAATGAGCCGCCAGTGGAGCGGTGGAGGCTGGTACATTTGCAACGTTTAAGAGGCATTTGGACCAGTATATGAATAAGAGGGCTTTGGAGGGATATGGGCGCGGTGCAGGCAGGTGGGACTAGACTGGGTTGGGATATATGGGCGGTATGGTCGGATTGAAGGATCTGTTTCCATGCTGTACACATCTGTATGACTTTATGACTCTACTGTGGGCAAACAATCCTTTGGATCCATTAACTCCTCACCAAACCTCAATAGAGTAACACACAGACCCCTACACTTTTCTGACCCCTGACTAATGCATGTAACCAACACCTTCCTGAACACTTTAAGCAATGTGGCATGGCCAATTCACCAAGCCTACATAACTTTGGACGGGAGGGGACAATCGGAGCAGCCAGAGGAAACACACGCAGATAAGGGAGGAATGTGCAAACTCCTCACAGATATTTGCCAGAGGTTGGAAGCGAACGCGGATCGACGGCGCTGTGACGCAGCAGTGTTAATCACTGAGCCACCACGCCATTCCAAAATGAGATGAGCAGGCCTTTGAACATGTATCTTCTGGATCTTCACAAGTTCACCAGCCTTACCACTTTTTCTCCAGCAGAATGATTTTCTCGTTAGCTATCCACAACAATGTGGCCGTAGCTCTTACTCTGGGGTGTGCATGTTTCTTCTTGACCCCTGTATCAATTTTGTAATTCCACCATGGAGTGTCAGGCAGTTTTAGATTTCAAGTAAATATCACTTCAATCTCCACAGGAACAGTTCGTTGAATATTAAAGTGGTGCTCTCGCATCCAATACTCGAATCCCTGTGCAGGGTGGCAGTTGGGAAATGTTCCTTAACCAGTAGAGACAAAGACGAAAAGAACAGTGAGGTTATGTTGGACCTGCACAGGACAGTGGTTTGGTCACAGTAGGAATACTTTGTTTCGTTCTGGTCACAGCACTGAGGGGAGCATTTGATGCACTATCGGTGCTGCAAAGGAAACTCATATAACTGCTGCTTCGGTTGGAGCAGTTTAACTAAGAATACAGAGGCTGAATAAGCTTGGGTTGTTTTCATTAGAGCAGAGATTTCGATAGTTAGGATCATGGGTGACATGGAGGATAGAAGCTCAAAAGCAGTTAGTACAATTTTAAGCCGAAAATTCGGAGAACTTTTGGTCACCTGGAGGATCGTAGGAATCTGCAGTGCCTCCCAGGAAGTGCAGTAGAGGCAGAAAACCTCAAAAGCTTTATAAGAAAATTCGTGGATGAGAAATGTCATAAAGTTCAAATCTGTCGGACAAGTGCAATAAAATGTGATTAATACAGATTCAGTGCACTTTTTTGCGCCAGAAACCCGATGGGTTGAAGACATTCCTCTGTATTGTTTCTTTTTTATCGTTAATTTATTATAAACTTGTGACGCTGACGTGATTTTCCGTTTGTTCTTTTTTGGGTAAGTATGAATTAGTGTATGTTCCAGCTCTTGCTGAGGTCAGTCTCAGCTTCTGTTAAAGTGTTCGTTCACAGATAGCCTTTCCACAATTAATTTATAGACTTTGTATAGACCAGGCCCCTCAAAACATTTCAAGGTGGTATAGCAGATCCTTATTTTCTATGTTATTTTTAGCAGACGTCATGTGGATATTCTAAGGTAGAAGCCATTGATCAAATCGCTCAGTTTGTAACAAATCAGAATCTCTTCAGAGACCACCGAATGAATCACGAACTAAACAGAGTATCATGTAAAATAAAGTAACATATTTTAAAAGCTGACAGACTCTATTACAACTTAATGATGCTATTCCAATTTCACGCAGTTGTCTTGGAAAAAGCGTAAAATAAAGCACACGTAGGCGACACAGTGGCACAGTGGGTAACACTGCTGCCTCACAACGCCAGACATCCGGGTTCAATTTCTGCCTCAGGTGACTGACTGTGTGGATTTTGCACATTCTCCCCGTGTCTCCGTGGGTATCCTCCGGGTGCTCCGGTTTCCTCCCACAGTCCAAACAATGTGCAGGTTGGGTGAATTGGCCATGCTAAATTGCCCGTCGTGTTAGGTGAAGGGATAAATGTAGGGGAATGGGTCTGTGTGGAGTTTTTGGGCCGAAGGGCCTGTACCACACTCTAAGTAATCTAAACTAAAAACAGATTCTCACAGGAAGGATGTCACAGAGATAGAGTCGGACAAAAAAAGGACTATTGAATCTTGCCCTTTCACCCCAGCGATTTACATTAACCAGCAGTTTCAAATAAAAACTATAATAACAAAGAAAGCTGGGAGATCTGGCCACTACCATTTTTTTAGTACAACTGCTTAAACAAAAATACTAAAGACCTCCTCTTGTTGTTGACTTAACATTGATATGTTAACGATTAGTAAAGTAGCGAGTTCAAACAATCTTGCACCTCTGCCATTATTAATCCTTTCGAAAAATAACAAGGGCAAAATAGCATTGTCAAAGGGCCAGCGCGATTACATATTGAATTAACAAGGAAATTATTCGATGACAGTGTGCAGCAAAAAAGGCTCTCTCAATGTGCTCGACATATATAATAATTAGTCACTGAATAGTCTCAGCAAATTTAAAGTCATCACTGAAACGATTATTAAAAGTATTTGGATATTGCTGGGAATGAAAACGCATGAACATAGTGCAATATTGCTGCTTGGAGACAATTGCAATGAACATTTCATGGTCATGACCACGTTAATCCGTTCCTTGGGGTTTTAAATACGAATATAAGTCTACATTTCTCACATTGTATCATTCGGGTAAATCTGTCGTAATGTGTTTGTTCAAAATAATTCGAAAAATTGCAGTTCTAATTACAGCTTCCCAGTAGACATAGCACACGATATAAAATAACATGTCTGAATTGTCACATCACCAATTCCGAGAAAACACTGAGACATTCCCTACAGGAGGAGGTGAGAGATCGTTTTACAAGCAACACAATGCATCTTCCAAGGCAAATGGTGGCAAAAGTATTCTACACTATTCTTGCTACTGTTGGTGTTCCTGGTAGGTCTTATAACCATCTCTGTTGTATAAGTCCGGGCATTGAATCGTACTCACTTCCACGCTTGGATTGATGTTTAGTTTATTTTTTCTTTTAGAAAATTAAAATGCAATGGTAATCGATAGTGTCCTCATTTACTCAGACTTAAGTGAAATGTTTGTCTTTTAAAAGACTCCTGGTAATGAGTAGCATTGTCTCTTTCTTTATACTGTATAGAGTGCGTTTGCCAGAGGCCACAGTGATGGCGTTTCGCTGAGCACCAATTCTGGTTTTCCAGAAACTGTTGAGCAAGAATGGGCTCTCACTGGTTTTTCTAAGCTTACTATCGGTAAATGGGTTTTATGACAACCACTTCTTGTTGACATTTAATATTTCCAATTTCATGATCTAAAAGACATTGCTGGTGCTCAGGTGGCTTGCTCCACATGGAGACCAGGTACAACATGAGCAATAACTGAGTTGAGCAGGTCATTGTGAAGTGAAAAGCGAAATTCACCATGGATGGCTTTGAATACCTGGTGGCTGAGACAATGGATGCTTGGGGGCACGATATTTGTAAGGCTAGATAGCTGGAGTAGTGTTGAGCATTGGTTTCGATTATAATGTGTTTTGCTGAAATTATTTCAACGAAAGTTTTCATGTGAACAGTGACATTAAAACAAGTTGCACGTTACACTGTTGTGAAATTTAATAGGAGAAGTGTTGAGAGTAGTGTGGCGGCACTGCCCCAAATTGTTTCAAACAACTTTGATGAAAAGAACGTTTCTCTTCATGCGGTTTATCGTGCGCCGAACGTTAATGGTTTAAAGGAACGTTCTTAACATATCATACGTCTGTGAGTATTACTTTGTCCTTGGTTAGCATGTATCTTTGGTTAGTACTGCTTCTACACAGTGCCAGAGTCACAGGTGCGATTGTAGTCATGGAACATTGCATGGAGTTGGCCATGAAAGATGTGCAGATTCCATGGATTGACCATGGTAAATGCGTGCTAACGTAGATAGTGTGTGCCAGCGTGTCGGTGTGTTTCTCTTTGGAAAGTCGGTGCTGGCTCGATGGATGAAATGGCCTCGATGCACTGTCAGGGTTCTTTCATTCTATTAATTTCAATGTATTATTGTTATCATTTTTATGACGATGGTGCTGCAGAAGACGTACTGACATTTTGGAGATGAAGGCTCTGGATATATTTTTCAACAGATTTACAGTGAGACCTGCTGTTCATAGCACGGTTTGCAGTAATCGTCAACGCTGCCGTATTGCTGTTATCCCACTAAGGCCACAGCGATCAGAAAGGCAAAGAATCCGTGGTAGATTTTATTTTCACCGACCAAAGGAGGTTTGGGTTGGGAGGACTGCTACACTGTTTCAGACATTTGATTGGGTTGGTTCTCCTCCAAGCTGACGAGTTAGCATAATGCAGATTCGGTCATAATGAGAGAAAGTCACCCGTGCTGATATGACCTGCTTTGTGGCTTTGAGGGACTCAGTGACTTAGAGATTTTCAGTGGTCTGCAACTGATTCATAATCCATCAGCCGAGATCTTCTAAGAAAGAAAATGAGTCATCCATCGATCCTCAGGTGGCAAGCTGTTCTTTGCCTTTTGTCTGAGAGATGTCACTTCCATGGTTGCCACAATTGTTGCATGGGGCTCAAGGTGTCACTGCTCAATGTTAATGAAACAGTTTCTTAGAAATTCTGCTGCATCTTCCTAACAATTTTGACGATTTGAAAGTGGATATGTGTGGGAAGGACAGCTCGACCGGATTAATTGTATATGAAGTCAGTAATGACTAGAAGTTCTGCTGGTTGAGGATGACCGTTCAGGGAACCTAACTGCACAGATCATTGAGGGTGTCCGACTTTTTCTGGCTGGATGATTTAACTTTAAGATTTTCAGACGGCTTTATCAAGTTGAGGTTGTTTATTGACGATTATATTTATGTGAGTAGCGAAGGATAAAACATACTCCAAGGGACGAGAGTGAGGAACTGTTGAAAACATTTGCTGCTGTCCACAGCATGTGCAAGTTTTTAAATGCTGGCCGTGACGATAAGTCTCAGGTGAACATTGTCAAAATACATTGCCATTCTAAGTTGCATTAGTAGCACCGTGTAGCCATATCTGGCTTGGTTGACTTTTATGTGGCAGGATTTACGCAGTGAATCACAATCATTGACGAAATAATGTCCTAATTGTTCAATGCCAAAATGATAGAACATGTTTTGATGGAGTGTTGGGTGGCAAGATATCAAAGGAAATTCATTTGTCTGCAAATAGCCTATGGAAGATTCAGAGAATACGCAGTATCGTTATGAAGCATTCAATTATTTGTTTGACCAATTACATGTGCATTTGTGTGGATGTTGTCATTTTAAGGAGAATTCAAACCTTTCAGAGAAACCCATAGAGCAGAGAAAATCAACTGCTGCTTATCCCAGTAAAATATTTCATTAATTATGCTAATCATGTTCTCCCCATTCATTTTTGAAGTGTGAAATTGAATATTTCAGAATTTGATCCTGTGTTTCAGATTCTTAAAACTTGATTTGACACCGAACAACAAAAATGTTTATGCTGATGCCGATCACTTAGAGTCTGGATCAGACACAGACAAGATGTTAATGGTAACTTCAAGCCCACTTTCCTTTTCTGTCTCTTACAGTTAATTTAATGGCGATTGTATTCTTATCTTGGGGCAAGTGTGGACTTTCTACCTGCACTATTCGCTATCTGGTGGCCATGGCAGCATCAGATTTCCTGTTCATTTTATTTGACGTTATTCTTGATCGGTTCAGTTACTACTATTATCCACGGTGTTTCCTGGACATCACTCCTGTTTGTAGCATTATTTATGCCCTGAACCGCTTATCCATTGATTGTTCTGTCTGGTTCACTGTCGCTTTTTCTTTTGATCGTTTTGTGGCCATTTGTATTCATCACATGAAAACTAATTATTGCACTGCGAAAACAGCGATGAGAGTTACAGCAACAATATGCGTTTTCTTTCTTTTAAAGAACATTCCTATTTATTTTCGATTTGAACCTAAAAGGTATTACAACAATGTTCCATGGTACTGTTCTCCGAGGGAAAGTTATCATGATGAATCTCAATGGATTAGCTTCCGATATTTTGAAAAATTCTTAACACCAATTTTACCATTCGCTTTTCTTCTCTTGCTCAACGTTCTGACAGTGCGACACATCTTCCATACCATTAAGGTGCGGAAGGGACTCAGGGACCAGAGGAGAATAGAGAATGATCCAGAAATAGAGAGCAGAAAGAACTCTGTCATTTTACTGTTTTCCATATCAGGCTGCTTCCTACTTCTCTGGCTGATGTATATTTTATACTTCTTTAATGTCGCTTATCATTTGGATGACTACGTTTTTGATCTCTTTGAACAAATCGCATATATGCTTCGAAACTTAAGTTGTTGCACAAATGCATTTATTTATGTGGTGACACAAAAGAATTTCAGAGACCAGCTTAAGTATGCTGCGAAATATCCAATTGTAAAAGTAATTAAGTTGATTTCTAAATCTAAGTGATGGAGAGTCAACCTTAAATACATACAATGGAACAAGCTGCCCAGATGAGGAATTACAAGAACGGAAAAGGAGGACTCACGATGGGTTCGCATTCCTTTTAAATTGGGTGATGAATGAAACTGAGGAGAATGACATTGGAGGATAAAGTATGTTGCAGTGCTGCTTCAAATGCACAATAGTCAGGAGAAAGGTAAACAGCAGCAACAGATATAATTGGATGTGCAATCAGATATTCGAAAAATGAAAATAATTCATCCCATTCAATCGGGATTCAGAGAATGAAACGGACAAAGAAAAAAAAAGAAAAGCGACCCACAACATGGTATCATCGTTCATTTGGGACGAACGTTGATCAGGCAAAGGCAGACACATCCTCACTTAATTGTCTGATGCAAAAGTCTGTGTAAATGTAATTAGAACAAAGTCGGCATATGTGTTATTTAAAAAGGTAAATAATGTATTTCATACTTTGGCAAGCATCCTATAGATTATAAATGCATTTTCAGAATTAATTAGTCTGTTTCCATTTCATTGCCACTAATCTGATATTACTTATCATTATTTGTTTCATTCCAAGAATCGGGCGATGAGTTGCTGGGGGTGAGTTCAAGTCCAATCAGATGGTGTGTTGACTACTAGAGTAGAAACATTCAGAATGAGGCTGAATGCAACAGATAAGCTAGCGTGAATATCTCAACTACATTATTTTGTGATTCTGACTCAATTCGTTGAGCCGAGCGGGAACTGACTCAGGATGAATTCCAAAAAAAACATTCACCCAATCACGAGAAGTATTGTCTGAGTCGCCCGTTCGCTCCTAAATTCGCTTTTGACTCAGCTCATCGTGGTGAATCACTCATTCATTCTAGCTGCTGGAAATCCGATGTCTGAACCACAACATACTTCCCGCGAAGCTCATTGGTCCAGGAAAGAAGAACTATCTCTGCCTTTTGGTCTCCCTCGTGGATAATTTTCTACAGCTGTTCTCTGACATCCTTGATCACCGAAGACAATGCTGTTCTTTCAACAAAGTTTCATTGTCCTTGATTCTTTTCCAGGAGGTGTTGTTAAGGAAAAAGGGTCTAAAAATGTTTGGCTTTAGGGGTTAACTTATACTACCCAAGGAAACAATCGGGCAGAAGACATTTTTAGTTTTATTTTTAAATAATCTTTGTATAATGCAAGGAGAATGGCTCGTTCTCCCGGTCGGGTATTTTCTAGTTTTTTTTTGGTTTTGGGTTGAGATCGAGAGAAACTGCTGAACTGGAAAAGAGTTCCCACGTTTCAGTAAATGAAAACTGGGTGATCTTCCCTCTCACTGACATCTCTCCAGTAAGAACCTGTGGTTGCATGCACATTTCATTTTACACCAAGAGATGTATTTTTGGGGATGTTGTAGGAAATTGGAACAGCTTTAAATAGCGGGGAATATAATGCCGATTGGCTTATCGAATAGTTGTTATTCCATCTTTTGTTCTACATTGTTTATGTTTCCTTCGGTGGTGTGTAAATAAATTCTGATTTATAGGAAGTCCAATGGTTAAACCAGTTGCATCACTCCTCCGATATCCACCATACGTGTACCTGAGTCAAATGGAAATGTTCGGGTTTGGGCTGCCTTCTTATGGGTAAAATCAATGACTGCAGATGCTGGAGACCACACTCAGGATTGGCAGTGCTGGAATAGCACAGAGGTTCAGGCAGGATCCGACACTCACAAATTATACTCTCTGCCTTCTTATGGCTATCTAGCCTGGTCCAAACCACCGGGCAGCAGGGATATTGACATGACATTCTAAAGCTATATTAATTTATTGGAAATGGCAACCATGTTACCCATCTGAAGCATCCTCCATTAGTTCACCGTGTTCACCATTCTCCCGAACTTGAAAATAAACCTGAATGACCTGCGGATTTCAGTAACCAAAAACAAAAGAAAAGCCAAAATGATTGATCCAATGACATAGATCTTAGTTCCGAAGAAGTGCAACTTGACATGCATCATTAACTCTAATTTTCTTCTGCAGATGCTGCCAGACCTGCTGAGCTTTCCAGACATATTTGTTTTTTTGCTTATTCCTACCTCCCTATTCAGCGGTGAAACAAATGGATCAGTCTTCACTCCTCTGAGAAGTCATCAACGTCTCAAGTTTCCAAACAAAGAAACGAATTCGTGACCTAGATTATCTCAAGGGTCTTCTGAAAAACTTGGACATTCAATATTTACCGGCAACCTCATGACTATGGTATTGCAATCCCCAAAATGTGAGTTACGGTCATCCTCAGCCTCATGGATGGCAAACAGTTATTCCAGATCTGGAAACTGGAGCGTCTGTGATTGCAGACTATGACATTTCCGAGTCATAGATAAGTTTGCTGCAACACCTTGCCCATTGTCCATTCAAGTAGCTCACTTTGCACAAGCTCACTTTTTTTTGCAGCCAAGTTGACAAATGGTAAGTAGTAAATGCAAAAGCATGTTTTTAAAGGCAGGACAGATTTCATAGGGAAGAATCCGGCCTGAAACATCTTGGGAAGCATTCAACCTGTTTTCACTGTAGCAGATTATCTGCTGCAAACAGTTTTTCTGTCTAACAGCTAAAATTAAATCATACTGGAAAAATAATATCTGAGCTGGGCGAACAGGCCATTCCCATGTCATAATTGTAAGTAGCCCTTCCCGTCATATCCACGTTTCTGCCTTGATGACAACTTTTGAAAGAAACCCAAGGATAACATAACCTGATTAAAGGTACAGAACTTAAAGGTACAGAACCGTCACAATTAACATCATAAAACCGTACTAAAACATTTCTTGGACTCAATTTAATAAAGATCAGAGGGAATTTCTCGCTGGTATTGTCACATATGGTT
The DNA here is from genome assembly GCF_047496795.1 of Chiloscyllium punctatum. NCBI lineage: Eukaryota > Metazoa > Chordata > Chondrichthyes > Orectolobiformes > Hemiscylliidae > Chiloscyllium > Chiloscyllium punctatum. The sequence continues at coordinate 18,044,503 of NC_092781.1, read as the reverse complement.
CTCCCGAGTTAAAAACATTTGAAAAGCATCGTAGTCTACCCTATTGTACTGAGTTGGGATTCACCTATTTCCATATTTGCACTGACGTCATCTCTGTTACAAAAAAAAATGTCATCGTGAATGAGAGTGACTTAGCAGTGCAGTTAAATTCTATGCAGAATTTTACTTCATGCCCACGTTATAAACACAATATGGCTGTTCCCAAATAGATACACAAATATTAGCTACAAATCTCATTGTCAACCATTCAATAACATTAACGGCACCTCAAATGAAAAAAAATTGTCATACCCGCAGCCCATATTTTCTAACAGTGAAGATCGAAAGATGCCGGTGTTGGATTGGGGTGAATACGGTCAGAGGTTACACAATACCGTACTACAGTTCAGCAGGTTTATTTGAAATTACAGCTTTCGAAATGCTGCTCATTCCTTATGGTGAAGTGTCCTGTACTTGGCAAAGGAACAGTGCATCGAAAACGTGTGGTTTCAAATAAAGCTGTTGGAGGGAAAGTTGGTGTTGTGTAACATCTGGCCTTTTTTTAAATCTACAACTGACATCTCTAAGCCTGACTTTAAGATTCAAGTGAAAACAATCTTGTTCTTAATAATGTTGTAAATGTTTCCAAGAAAGTTATACATGAGAAAAATAATTGTTTTTCCTATAATCCAAGAATCTCTCAGTCCTTTGTTTCGTCATTCTGCATTGATCAATATTCTCAATATTGTGACGACACGACTTGAAATAGTGTGAGGACACTGTGCCCTTAAGAGGCGCTCTGACTTGTCTCTCTGGCAAACGAATCTTGTCACATTCGTGACGAACGGTCTCCTCTGACGGGCACTTTCTAAACAGCTGGGACTTTTCCATGGTTGGCTTTTTTCCTGGGAAGGCAAAACAATCATGAGTGAGCACCATTACACTGACACAGAATCAATATACTTGATTTCACATTCGTTGATGTTGTTTGCTGGCTCCTGGAACTGAATGTCTGCGTCCTCTGTTGCTGGAGTGATGGCTCAGGCAGTGAGACGTCCTCTTGTAGATCACAAGGCAGAGAATGTTTCGTTCGTTGTTTCTTTCTGCTGGACAAGACCGAATTATAATCACAATCCCCACAGTGTGGAAACAGGCCCTTCAGCCCAACAAGTCCACAGCGACACACCAAAGAATAACCTATGCAGATCCATGCCCTAAATTTGCTCATTGTCCAGAACTTACATGTATTCGAAAAATATAGTAAATTTAGGATAGCCAATTCACTTAACCTGTGTAGTTTTTGTGCTGTGGGAGGAAACCAGCGCACAAAAGGCACGCAGTGAGAACCTGCAGCTTCCCGGAGGTGGAATTGAATTTGTGACCCTAGCAATTAGCAAAGTAGCAGAGTTAACCACTGAGCCAGCGCAGCACTTCAGCTACTGGACTGAACTATAATTATGTTACCGAATTTCCATTGCAAAATTCGTGTTTATGTGATTATACCTGCATTGATAATATTGATAATTCGGGTTTAAATAAGGCGTTGAATTGTTAAGGCCGTCAATATAATAAGATATTCTTTTTGTATCATACTCTGTTGTAAGGATGAATTATGTTTTCCAGAAAGCATCACTGTAAACGAATTAAATCATATCCGAAACTCAGTGTCTTATACTTGCCTTTGATCTATGCCATCTGCATAGCATACATTGGGGTAAGAGTTGGTTCGGGGGTGGTTGGGGTCTGGTCTGTTGTCGTCCACAATAATGAATAGGGACAGGCTGAAGAGACTGGGGTTGTTTTACCTGGAGCGTCAGAGGCTGAGGCGTGACCCTTTCGAGGTTTAAAAAATCATGAGTGGCATGGATAGGTTAAACAGACAAAGTCTTTTCCCTGGGGTCTGGATGTCTGGAACTAGAGGGCATAGGTTTAAGGTGGGAGGGGAAAGATATACAAGAGACCTAAGGAGTAACGTTTTCACGCAGAGGGTGATACGTTTATGGAATGAGCTGCCAGAGGAAGTGGTGGAGGCTGGTACGATTTCAACATTTAAGAGGCATTTGGATGGGTATTTGAATAGGAAGTTTTTGGAGGGATGTGCGCTGGGTGCTGGCAGGTGGGACAAGATTTGTTTGGGATATCTGGTCAGCATGGACGGGTTGGACCGAAGAGTCTTTTTCCATGCTATACATCTTTCCGACTCTATGACTCTATGTGCCTTGAGACTAAGTCCTTCAGGCATACTCCCGTGACGGGAGCCCACTTACATAACCGTTAGGTTTTGAATCATCTCTCTCTACTTTAGGTATTTTAAAAATAGGAAGCAGAATTCTTGCTTCAATAACCGACTCTCAGTTTTTCAAGTTAAAACTAGAAATAATTTGGCCGCTAACCTAGAGAGCTTCTTAATCACGGCCAATCTCTCTGGCTATACCTTCATCCAAAACCTTTCAGATTAAAAAAAATGCTTTGCATTACAAGCGTCATTCCTTATTCCCTCTTTATTATTCAACACATACGGACTTCATCTAAATTGTTTAATCTGTCAAAGGATTCATGTCGTAATACATAAACTCACTGTAGTTTCCCGAGACAGTGAAATAATCCGAGATGTGCGGTGGAGTTGTGGGGAGCAGGCAGTGTTCTGTGTGAAATGTGGTTTCACCTTCGGAAGTGAAACACTGACAGTGTGTACTTACTGCAGCTTAGCTGCACAGCCACGAATGTCTTCCCCGTTCCACCGTTAACACCACTCCTCCTCACCAAACAAGGCACTGTATTACTGAAGAAATTGTCAGGTTTAATCTAAATGGTCTTGGTCCAGTACCTCGCCAGATGGTACATTGTACAAAAACCTAATTTTGCTGCAACGTCGACAGAGGGATGGATTAACCTGCAGAGTGAGATGAGCTTATGGCTATGTTTAGTCGTCCAGTATAGTTACTGGTCCAATTAGCATTCACAGTGTCAGCTGAATAAAGATTAATCAATAGCTTGAGGAATAGGATAGAGTTAGGCCTTGATTTTTTTTTATAGTTGTGGCATTAGATAAAATAGCAAATAGAAATGCTTTATATCGTGTTTTACCAACAAATTGAACATTGGATTTAGGGGGAGGGTTTTAATTAGTGTTACGGCTGGCTTGCGGATCAGCTTCGATTTTCAGTTATAATGAGAACCTTGTTTTAATATACTGGTGGGTTTCTGTTCAGAATGGATTTACATTTTATCAAGAGCATGCAGCTATTCTTAAGGTGAGGTTTAGTGTTGAGCATGTAACTGGAATTATTATTTTTGTGACTTAGTCTTTGTCTCATTTGAGATACATCATTTGATTCTGAGGAAGGTGATCGATATTTTTCGAGTTGCATGAATTGCAAGACGACAATTTATGAAAGAGGGAGATGCTACAGCAGCCATGGTGATTAAAGAAAACTATGTATCATGAATGTTGGTACTTTAATTTGAAGTCATATTGAGTAGAATGGTGCGTGAAATACTGACAAGAAACCTAATTAAAATGAGACTTATGGAAGAACTTTAAAAAAAAAAGATGTGTAAATTGTCCTGGGCATAAACTTCTTTTATCCAGACGCTGAGTTTTTGCCAGTAGATTTTGAATATTGGAGTTGCCAGTAGAAAAAAGGTTATAACATTAAGACCAGAAATTGCTAGCCAGTTAATTTAACATACTCTAAAAACAAGACATATTAGAACTGAAACCTGTCACATGTGGAGTTCACCAAGGATCGGTGCTGGGTCCACTACATTTCGTCATTTATATAAATAATTGGATGCGAGTGTAAGAGTTATTTAGCTTGCAGAAGACACGAAAATTGGAGTTATAATGGACAGCGAGGAAGGTTATCTTAGATTTCAACGGGACCTTGCTCAGCTGGGTCAGTTGGCTGAGAAGTGGCAAATGGAATTTAATTCAGACAAATGCTTTTTTTTTAAAATTCGAGTGTGGAAACAGGTCCTTCAACCCAAGCAGTCCACACTGACCGTCCGAAGAGGAAGCCACTCAGACCAATTTCCCTTTGACTAATGCCCCGAAAACTATGGGCAATTTAGCATGGCCAATTCTCCTGACCTGCACTGTGGGAAGAATCTGGAGTACCTGGAGGAAACCCACGCAAACACAGGGAGAATGTGCAAACTCCACACAGTCACCTGAGGGACAGTGGTGTGTGAGGCAGCAGTGCTATCTACTGAGCCTCCGTGCCACCCATTTTGGCAAAGCAAATCTTAGTCGGACCAAACACTTAATGGTAACGTAGTAGGGAGTGCTACTGCATAAAGAGACGTTGGAGTGTAGGTTTATAGCTCATTGAAATTGGATTCGCAGGTAGACAGGACAGTGATGAAGGCATTTGGCATGCTTTCCTGTATTGATCAGAGTATCGACGACAGGGGTTGGGAGGTCATGTTGCAGCTGCACAGGCCATTGGTTGGGCCACTGTTGGAATAGTGCGCGCAATTCTTTTCTCCTTCCGATCGGAAGGATACCTCAAAGGGTTCAGAAAAGATTTAAAAGGATGGTGCCAGTGTTGGAGGATTTGAGCTATAGGCAGATGCTGAACAGGCTGGGGCTGTTATTTAGATTAGATGACTTACAGTGTGGAAACAAGCCCTTCGGCCCAACAAGTCCACACCGACCATCTGATGAGCAACCCACCCAGACCCACTCCGCTACATTTAACCCTTCACCTAACACTGCGGTCAATTTAGCGTGGCCAATTCAACTAACCTGCGCATTTTTGGACTGTGGGAGGAAACCCACGCTTTTATGGGGAGAATGTGCAAACTCCACACAGACAGTTGCTGTGAGGCAGCAGTGCTAACCACTCTGTAATCATGCATCCTTCGAGTGTCGAAGGCTGATGTTTAAGCGGTTTTCCCGATCATGAAGGGCATGGATAGTTTAATAAGACAAAGTCTTTTTGCTGGAGTTCTGGGGTCCAGAACAAATGGGAAAAGTCTTAGGATGAGAGGGGAAAGATGTAAAAGATAGTATAAGGTTCAACTTTATCACGCAGAGTGTTGTACGTATCTGGAATGAGCTGCCAGAAAAATGGTTGAGGTTAGGACAATTGCAACATTTCCAAGGCACTGGATAGGAATATGAAAAGGAAGGGCTTGAATGAATATGGGCCGGGTACTAGCAGGAGGAATTAAATTGAGTTTGGATATCTGGTCAGCATGGAGTGTTTGGACAGAAGGTTCTGTTTCCGTGCTGTACATCTCTATGACTCTATTTAAAAATGCAGCTTTGTTACAAAGACGTAGTGTGGGTTTTCGAAGTGGAATTCATGTACAGCAACGTTACTGGAGCTTTCATTTGAAAGTGGTAATAGAAAGATGGGATGAGCATTCAAATGTCATCCAACATACTTGATAGATGGGCAAATTTCTTTAACATGTAGTTAATTGAGGATCTGTCATGCAGTTGATGGGATTTGAATAAAAGCAGGAGGGCATTTTCTCCGCTGCTGTCTGTTGTCATAACTCTTAATTAGGCAAAACACTGATTTTAACGAATATTAAAGTGCACTTTTGAGCAGCTTTCTGAATTAGGACGGACTCATATCATAAGTAAGTGCGTTCGTGCATTGACTTAGATTGCGCAGCATGAACGTAACTGTTTGTATTCTGAATACAGAGTGGTTACAATGCCTAATGTTTACTACTGTTGTGTATTAATACAAGAAACCTATGAAATATACTAACTACAGAAGAATATAGCTGCCAGATATGTTGAAGATCAAAGTCACAGATCTCCTCTGGTACTCCATGTCTATGGAATTACAGTATACTTTGAGTTGCCAACCTCACCGGGACTTACAGATGTGACTACTGAATAATAAATGCCGATAAATCAGGGTTCAGCAAAAAGAAAATGAAACAAGTGGATGCAATGGAGTTAAAACCATACCAAAATTATCAAATGACACCAACCAGGATCAGTACAATAGTTCATCTTTCCAAAATCAACATTTTCTTTTACATATAAAAGTTCCTCTGTTCAGCGTAGTATTTTTCAAGCAGAGGTGAGAGGTGAGCAGCAGTTGTTCTGAGCAATAACGTTGCCGTTGACGCTCTTTAACATTTTGACTTAGACATTGACAACATGTTCCCAGAAATCTCTCAACATTTAAATTAACAGTGGATGAGACAAAATATTCGTTGCTGAATAACAGTAGAAACAGGTGCAATGAAAAAGAAAGACGATGGGAAATCATAATAATGGATCTGCCACAGTACAACCGTTGAGCAAAGGATTTCACAGGGAAACATATACTGAGCAATCGCGCACGAGATGTGCAGATAGCCAAGGAAAGAGAAATAGAAACACAGATGAATAGTAGCAGAGATCGGGACTGGAGAGCCAGACAGGAGATGGATGAGGTGAGACAGATTGTGGGAGACAGAGTATGAATAGAGACTAGGCGAGACAGATTGGGGGGTCACTCTAGGTCAAGGACTCGACGAGACACAGTGTTTGGAGAGACTGCGAGAGTCATAGTGTAGGGAAGGCGTGGACGACAGACGGTGAAGAAATTAAAGGAGGCGGGCAGATTTCAATTGCAACACCCAATCAGTGTTCAAAGGCTCACTGCAGATCAAAGGAAAGATTACTACAACCCTCCACTAAGGGAGCAACCTGATAATTTGGTCTGCCATGTAGCTGAAGCCAGGTGCTCTTTACTCAAACAGGCATTTGGTGAAATGCACAGCTTTGCAGTATCGCTATTGTGGCTTCAACTAAACATTGATCGAAAGTCCTTACAACTGTGATGGCCCAAGATTTATGGACTGTCACCAAGCTTTCACAGTCCTCAGAATGAACACTCCATACCTTTGTGAACTTGATGCTGCCCTTCACTTTATTACCTGAACTAACCGATATGATTAGACAACTAATAATCTCTTGTGTATCTTTTGATTATCACTTGGAACTTCATTTTCATCACACCTCACTCCAGGAACAAAGGTAAGGACAAATACTGAGGAAGTACCCACGTGAGCAATCCTTGAACCTTTTGTGATTCCACACATAACTATTTATTGAAAATTAAACATTTTGTAAAGGAGGCTGTTAAATTCTCAATCGTACTCTGTCTCGATCATATTTTAAATGTTAACCTTGTACCCTAAACTTAAAATGATCCTCCCACAACTGATCCCAATTCATATCAAATCAATTCTTGTAAGACAATGGACCTGCATTAAATCGAAAAAGTCATTTCCCCTTAGATTTGATACCTATTTTCACCAGTCATTTTCTTTCAGATTCAGTTAAGTAAGTGGAGATTGTCATTCTGAATAGCGGGCATTGTTGCCTCTCAAATCATATCACACATTATCTGCTGAGAATGGTTGTGGTGTGAGTCATTTATGTCATATTCAACTGAGACCTTCCAAACTACTGCTGCGTTTAGTCCGGAACTACATGCCAGTGCTATATCTTGTTCACTAACTTGGCTTTTAAGTCAAAGAGTGTTTTGTTCTGATTCGTTGTCGCTTTTACTTTGATTGATTTCGAGTCATAGAGTTACAGAATAATACAGTATGGAAATAGTCGCTTTGGTGCAACCGGCTCCAGACTGACCATGGTACCCAGTCAGCTATTTATAATGAGGTCCCTATTTAAATTGCAACACCCAATCAGTGTTCAAAAGCTCAAAACCCTTGTCAACCATGTGCCTGTTCAAATGTTGTATTTTTAAAATGATATTGTTATACCTGGATCAAACTCTTATTTTCCGTCATCCCATTCCACTTAGGTTCCACTCTCTGCTTGATAAATTTGCCCCACAAGTCCATCTTAAAATTGTCCCCACTCATCTTTCACCTATGCCCTCTAGTTTTAAACTCCCCATCCTGGGTAAAACGTCGATATGAATTCAAATTGTCCATACCTCTCATTACTTAATACACCTCAATAAGCTAAGCCTTCATTCTCTTTGGTTCCAGGAATAAAGTGCTATCCTGACGAACATCTCCCTCGAACTCAGGCCTACTAATCATGGCAGTATCCTTGTAAATGTTTATCACACTCTTTCCAGTTTAAAAGTGTATTTCTTAAAACAGGGTAACCAATTCAGAACACCACACTGCAACTGCGGCCTCACCAACGACATATGCAGTTGTAATATAACTTCCAAACTCCTATATTCACTGCCTTCAACGTTGAAGACCAGCATGCGAAATACCTTCTTCACTACATTATCTAACTGTGACGCCATTTTCGAAGAACTATGCACCTGTACTCCTAGGTCCGTCTGATCCCAAAGATCCTGTATGAATTGACAATTCCCTCCATAAGTCTCACATTGGTTTGATTCTCCAATGTGTAAAACTTCACACTTATTTGTATTTTTGAATTGAATTCACTAATCATCAGCCCACTTCTCCACCTGATCAAGTGTCGGGAAGCGTGGTCCGTAAAATACACAGTACGTCAGGAAGCAGCCAAGGAGCAGGAGAGTTGACGTGTTAGATATATGCCCTGGATTTGCCGTCAAAACATCGATTCTGTTGCTCCTCGGATGTTGCTTGCCCTGTTGTGCTTTCTTCAACCCCACGCTTTTTAATGCTGACACGCCAGCATCTGCACTCCTAGCTTCCGCATCTGATCAAGAACCCTTTGTTTTTTGATAAGCCTCCTTGATATCAATGAAGCCTCCTAATTTTGTATTATTTGCAAATATACTAATCATGCCTTGTACATTCTCAGGAAGATCATTCTTTAAATAACAAAAGGCAAAGTTCCCAGCACTGACAACTGTGGCAAACTAGTGACAGGACTTCAGCCCATGAAGTAACTGCAAAAAAGACCCTCTGTTTCCGACCATCCAGCCAATTTTGAATCCGATTAGGTAGCTCTCCCTGGATCCCATGAGATCTTACCTGCCTGACCAGTCTGCCATTTGGGACCTTGTTGGAGGTCTGAGAGTAGTCCGTATTGTGAAATCCCACCACCCTAACTCCACCGATACTCCTCGTTACTTCTCTGAAAAGGAATCTCTAGTACGTCTGTTAGACATGAATTCCCGCGCATAAATCTATAATCAAACCGATTAATATGATGCTTCATCCCGGCCCTCAATACTTCCTCCAACAATATGCCTACACCTGATGTCAGACTCACTCGACTATAGTTGCTTTGTTTGTATTTGCTACATTGATTAAACATTGAAATAGCATGAGAAAACCTCCAGACAACCAGAACTTTACCAGTAGATAACGACGAAGCACAAATGTCTGCAACGGTCTCTGCAGTTTTTCGCTAGTCTCCCACATCTTCTGAGAACGGACTTGATCAGGTGAAGGGGATCTAATCAGCTCAATAAGCTGTACGTTTGCAGACATCGCTTGTCGTGGTAAACTGTCCAAAATAGCACCATTCTTTCCCTTGTTTCCTGAGCGTAGACGATTCTCTCCTGAGGAAACAACGATGAGAAATACTCGTTAAAAATCTCGGCACTCTCTTGTGGCTCTACGCATAGACGGCAATGTTGACATTTAAATGAATCTAATCTCTCCCTTTTCACCTTTTTCACTTAATATAGCAAAGGAAAAGCGTGGAAACTTCTGCAGCCTTACCAACACGTAAACGAATTCGTTTACCTACATGTAAACGAATTGCAGCCATTTGTTGTCAGAAGCTGAAGGCAAAGTATTGCATCCACTAACTGTCCGAAATGCAGAGCAGAGGGCTGGGGTTCGGAGTTGGTGGAGGTGGGCAGATGGTGGTGCCTATAATTGTGGACACTTCCTTAACTGTCACTGAGTTTCCTGATGAGCAGAACAGTCTCTTTGAGACGTGAGTGAGAGACTTAAGATTATCAAGAAAGCAAATTCGGTGCACAGGAAGACACTGTCCGTATTTGTGGAGGGATCACAGTTGGGTAGAAAGATTAACGTTTAAATGTAGATATGCGCAGAGGAGAGTCGTTGAAGCATTCTTTTCACTCAGAGGATAGTGGGAGGGCGGAACTCACAGTGTAAATATAATCATTGTCACAGTGACAAGGAGTTATATATGTTTTGGTTGTCATTCAGAGCGATGGCGCTTAACCAAGAAAATGGCATGAGGATATTCAAAGAAAGAACAAAAAACAAATACAATTACAGCGCAGTTCCAGGTATTTCAGCCCTCGAAGCTGCGGCGATCAAGATCCTTTACCTGAACCTGCGGTCTATTTTAGAAGCATCCATCTCCATCTGCTCCCTACCCATTCATGCAACTGTCTTGATACATCTTATTTGACGTTATCGTGCCCGTCTCTACCACCTTCCCCGGCAAGGCATTCCTGGCATCCACCAGCCTCTGCGCCAAGAACTTTCAAAACTTATCTCCCTTAAACATTTACACTCTCTCTTTGAACTGGTGAGCCCGAGCATGTGAGTACCAAACTCTGGGAAAACGCTCCATTCTATCTTAAAGTCTCGTGATTTTGTCGACATCAATCTGGACCCTCTCAGCCTCCGTCTAATGAAAGCAATCCTTATCTACTAAACGTATCTTCATAGCTCGGACCCTCCATTCTAGGCAAGAACCTGGTGTAACCTTTCTGCACCCTCTCCTAAGTGTCCACATCATTGTCACATCGAATTGTATGCAGTAACTCTCTATTGTCCTGACAAATTATATTTTCTCCATAACCTCTTGCAGCCAGTACAGTGTTCATTATAGGTGCAATATTCTCCAGAAGCGAAATATCCACCCATCTCTTTAACTTCCTCGAGTCTCTGCAATTTGTCACGTTGTGTAAACTACTCCAAAGCGTGATTGGTTGCGTAAAGTCTTCGATTTCCCACTCCCCTTGGTGAAACAACCTTCTGCACTGACGCAGCTCACTATTTCTGCAATCTCCGCATCCTAAAGCCCTCCCTATCTGTGGTAACACGTCCAGTCCTCCCGATCTCTGTAATCACCACCAGATGTCAAAACTGTCCATGTATCTATCACCTTCATTGTACCCTTCAAATCTATAAATCTCTCAAACCTCTGCAAATTATTGCATCTGCATCTCCGCAAAATCCTTCAAATGAAAGCACGTCCTTTACCATCAAGTCTTCTGTTAATCTCCCACAGAATTAATACAATTTTATTTTGTTTTCTGCAAGCGCTGGATCTCATACTCCCCAAACTAAACTGTCTTTTGCACTCTCTAACTTCTTTCTAGAACTAGATCCAACTGTACTTCTCTTGCCTTCTCCCACAGCAGGAAGGAGTTTTCCAGACAGGGGAGCTGTTTAGGTTTGGATGATGTTCTAAATGTAGGGATATTTACAGAAGCTGGGCTGTTTACAGAGGTAGGATGGGTTAAAGAATATGAGCGATGTCACAGAGACAGGCAATTGTCTCCAGGGAGAAGATAATCTGCTTGTTCCCTGCCTGGCTGTCGGGACTTAAAGAAATATACGCTTTTCAGCTGAAGATGCATAGGCCTATTATCGAGCCTGGGACTTGTCTGTTCTGATTGAGGGAATTCGGACTGTAACAGGTACCCGCAGCCTATCCTGAACAGGTTGGGAGAGTCTGTGAATTTCATAATCGGATCCGGGAGCTCAGATTTAGAATGGATGCGAGTATCAGTAAATAACTAATATCCTTGGTCTTGTTCAGTTTAGAATGTATTCACCGATTCTGTGTTTGTGTCACAATGTGATTCTGATCTGAAACTGTTAGATCAGAAATGACACCCACAGACAATAAATGCAAAGTATGAATTCTTGACGAGGGGCAAAGTCAACACAGCCGCCGATTAGAATCAGTTCTCACTTCCTGAAATGTTAGAATTGAGAAATATTTGTGACAGAACGGACTTCATTTCTACTGCTGGGAATTGAATCTGCATCACTGACCATGATCCGTGATGTAGGGCAGTTCAGTTCACATGTCACAGTGTGAAGTCCATCTATCGGCTTTTTGTGTCTGATAAAACTCGCATATCTACCTGGTGAGGATTGAAAAATGATGGTCAGAACAAACTGGGCGAGGATTTTATCCCAGCTTCATCTACCGGCCGGGGACATTGTGTCAGCCACTTCAAGGACGTGAATCTCCTTCACAATTATACTGCCTAACATTTTAACTTTAATGTTTCACACCACAACGCCAGGAAACACCTTCCTAGTTTGGCACAGACAATGATTTGAATCTTATTATAGTTGGTCAAGTTTCATTTTGTTCGGGTTTCATGGATAGAATATCCCTATAAAACTAAATTAATTTATTACAGATACCAACCAAAGTCTGTCTCATAATCTACCTTCCGTGGCCATAAGTTCCTCCTTTAATCTGACAGTCACCCGATTGTTTTTCATTCAAACACGTCTCTAACATCTGTCCACTGCCTGGATTTTGCAGAATAGGTTGGCCTCTCTGTTGTAACTGCCATCTTTAAGATGTCATTATATTGTTGTCTTCTCCATCCAAAACTGCCCTGGACATGGCAGAGGGGATAAAACTAGGGCCACACTTTGTGGACAAGCCCCTGAGGTTCTTCTGGATGGCCTTGTGCAGGAGAAGGACATTATCTTGCTCCAGGAATGGCAGGGGAGGCGATGTCAACAGACACTACCAACTTCGTCCGAGGTTGACCTAAGTGTCAGTGAGGTGCCAGCCTTCTGGGTCAATACCCTGCAGTGTGGACGTTGGTCAGTGACCTTCTCCATTGCAACAGATTAAGTGCCACCATCGACAATTTGCGAACTTGCACTCACTCGATTTCTATTACTGCACCCGCCTCCAACCAAGACTCATGTTCTCCCATTCCCATTGCATGCAGCACCTTCTCTCGTTATGTCTCTAACCTATTCGCTGTCACTGTCCCTAACTCTTCCTGATGCCTGTGCTCAGAGAAAGTGAGGACTGCAGATGCTGGTGATCAGTGTCGAAAACTGTGGTGCCGAAAAAGCACAGCCAGTCAGTCAGCTTCTGAGGAGCCGGAGAATTGACATTTCAACAAGAGGTTCATCATGAGGAATGTGGTGGAAGTCCAAGCGGCTGCAAGATAAATGGAAAGGAGATGGGGTTCGGTTGAAGATAGTTGGAAAGGGAAATTTAGACAGATGTGGGGGTCATGGTGATAGGTTGGAAAGTAGTTCAACCGATGTGGGAATGAACATCGATAGGTTGGACAGTTCAAGAGGGTGATGCTAACTTGGACGTTTTGATCCGGGATTGAAAGTTGTGGAAATTCGATTCCCCGCTTACTCATCTGTGTCTCACCTGGCCCTTAAACATTGCCATTTTCCTTCTCCACTATCAGCACTCTCCAGGCACTTTCACATTCTGGAACAGAAACATAAACTCACTCCTTATATCTGCTAGAATCTTTCCCTCTTTTACTTGTGCCTCCTCGTAGTTTGATATCTGTACCCTCATTAAAAGGGTAAATGGTTATCAGGGAGCTCCATAACCATTGATGTCCAATTTAAAGCAAACGGAGTTTGTCCAATTTCTTCTCAGGGCTGACATTCTGCAAATCAGACAACATCCTTGTAAACGTTTTTCAAATTGTCTCCAACATCTCGGAGATGTTTTACTGATCTGGTAACCAGTCCTGTCCACAATATTCCAAATGTGGCTGAAATAAAGTTCTATGCAGCTGCAACACGGCATGCCAATTTTTACACTTTGTGTTCTGATGGGTGTACGAAGTTATGCGATAGGCCTTCTTAACCACCCAATCCACCTGTATTGCCTATTTCAAGGAACTGTGGATCTGCCCGCCTTGCCCACATTGTGTTCTTCCATTTACTACATATCTCTCTCCTGCAGCTGACCTTTGAAATGCGTTATCTCGCATTTGCTCAGATTATCTGACATCTGTCTTTTTTCCACCCAGTTTTCCAGCCGACAGAAATCCTGCTGTATTCTCTGGAAATCATCTTTATGATCCGCAGCACAGCGAAACTATTCACAGATATCCAGTCACAAATACCCCTTCAAAACGCCTCTCTCTACGTTGATGAAACAGTTTTCTTTTCCCCCTGACTGACTAAATGCTGATCCCATTTGCCAATACCTTCTGTCTTCGCCTGCCGAAAGGAACCACATCAAGGGCCTTGCTAAGTCCTTCCCGCCAACATTCAGCCCCATGGCCTCATCAATCACCTTCGTCTCTTTCTTAAAACATTGAATCAAATTTGTAAGACATGACCTTGCCAAACACAAGGCCGTGGTTCTTTTCGCTAATATGTCTACATGTTTTGCAAAATGAGAGTCAGTCCTATCGCAAAGACTCTCGGACCACCCACCTAAGTCTCAGGAGCTGAAATCTCTTGGGTAAACTCTGTTGCCCTTCATCAACAAACAAGCAACATTAGCTGCGCTCCAGTTCACTCGAACATCTCCTGTGACTGAAGAGACAGAAAAGCGTTTGCACAGGGCCCCAGCAATTTACACCCTCCTTTTCGTCAGTATTCTGTGGGATTTACTCATCATATCCCAGAGACGTGTCTACCTTCATGCTTTTCAAATCATCTCGCACATCCTAATTTTTTAACATCGAAATGTTCTGGAATATCAACATGTCCTTCTCTTGACTCAGTATAAAGCATCCTTCGGCTTTGTGACTATCGATGCAAAGCTTTCCTTCAGGACTTAACCCACCTCCTCCAGCTCGACGCATTAATACCATCCTCTGTCATTGAATGGATCTACTCTTTCCCTGATTACCCTATTAAAACTGATAAACCGGTTTGGGATTTTCCTTAATTATGTTTGCTGAAGACATTTTATTGTGCCTTTTAGCTCGCCGAACTACTTGTTTACATTTTTCCAGTTTTTGTTTTAAGATTTTTTTGCGGCCTCCTACCTACTGTCTTCATTTTCCAAACTCTTCGATGTGCTTGCTTTTTCTTTTTGACTGAGCTCACAATTTCTTTTGTCATCAAACGTTCGCAAATTTGCCATTCTTACCAACCTGTCTCGAATGCTAGATTTCATATTCCTAAATGCAACAACATCAAAAAGTGTCTGAATGGTTTCTCAGACAATTCTCCCAGATTCTCCCAGTAGTAGACTCACCTCCGTTAAGGGCTTTTAACTGGTCATTGAAAAATGCTATGGATGAAAACAGAATGGTGTAGGACAGATATTTTTCAGATTGAATCCACTGGTCGGTTCAACATCGAGGGCCGATGAGGCAGTACTAAGCTCTTGCATTCTATCACTATAGCCCAATTGTGGAGGACCCTTTTACCATCAATTGAAATTTAAAAAATGCAAACCTTTTACATCTACATGTGGTTTCTATTGTTTGCTTCTTATGTTCCATATTAAGCTTATTCTTTGTTCTCTGTGTTGGAAAGAAATCTGTTGAAGATTACTTCCTGTTTCTTGCCAGCATCATCTCACTCACACAGTTTCCTTTCGTATTTCATTTTCGATTTCACCACTCCACATTCCACACACCCCTCAGCTTTCTGTTGCATTGATCACCCACTGCCTGACGTAAGCTTTGCTGTTCTCTCTCTGTGTATTACTAGACATACAGTGAGCTCTGCATTTGGCAGCCAGACTATTTTTCCTTTGTGAGAACACATGTTCTCGGAGCCACTTTCATTTCCTCTCAGAATGCCTGTCACTGCACTGATTCTGATTTATCTCTTCGTCCTGTTCACTTGAATAAAATCACTTCTTGCCTTAATAAAATTAGACAGAACCATACAAAGACTCCGTCTGTTCGTCCAGCGTTGTCCCCACCAGATTTACATTTGAATCAAGTTAATTAGATCACTATTCCCTTAATATTGTCTTTTACTTTCCAGATGGCAGTGGTAATAAGCGTGGAAGGTGGCGCATTAGGTGTGTCATGAGACTCACACCTACTGCTGATTGAAGGTGTTGGAAGGAGGGCGTGATTGTGGACGCAGTCCATTCAAGTGGGCTGCTTCGCCTTCAATTGTTCAAACAGTTTCCATACTGCTGGAGCTGAGTTCATTCAGACAGGTGGAGATTATACCACCATATTCCTGACTTCAATCTCGGAGATAATGGACAGATTTCGGGAAGACAAGCGAAATGTTAGTAGCTGCAGGATTCATGCCTTCTGATCTGATGTGCTATTCATAACAGTTGTATAGTCTTGGATAAACAAGAGCATGTTCGTATCATTGAATTCCGCAATGATAATGGATGTTGCATGGCGAATGTCAGCTGGTTTATGATGGTCATTTTCAGATATTCTTATGCACAAATGCTACTTGTCACATGACATCATAAGCCTGACTGCTGTCCAAGTCTTGCTGCTGCTTGGCTGATTTTGTGATCTGGGGAATTGAGAATTATAAACTCATGAGCAAACATCGCTTCATCTGAGTGAATGAAGGAGCGACCTTGCAGATAGCTGGTTTTGCAAAGTATCTGATGCCTTTGTTCTTCCAGATGGTGGTGGGTTTAGACGTTGCTGGTGTTATGAAGCTTATAGATGGTGTCCACTACTACCTCTGAGCATCAGTGGTGGAGGGAATGGATATTCGTGAAAGTCATTGCAATTAAATATGTTGGTATTGTCCTAGGTTATTATTGGAATGTAATCTATCACATGCACTGGGGAGTCAACAGTTGAGTTACACACTGCTGAACTCCTGGTTCATGAAGTTTAGATAAGAGTGGTGCTGGAAAAGCACAGTAGGTCAGTCAGCATCCTAGGAGTACGAAAATTCAACGTTTTGGGCAAAAGCCCTTCATGAGGATTCCTGATGAAGGGCTTTTTCCCGAAACGTGGATTGTGCTGCTCCTGGGATGCTGCCTGATCTGCTGTGCTTTTCCAGCGCCACGTTTATCTCAACTCTGACTCCCAGCATCTGAAGTCCTCTCTTTTACCTCTTGGGTCTTGAAGACAATGTTATTTATATGGTGATGCCAGAGTAATTTTTGACCATGATAGCACCCAGGATGCTGATTGACACCATGTTCAGATATGAGTGATGGCAGTGTTTCCACACTGTAATGTAATCTAATCTAATACAATTGAAAATCAAAGTATAATGAGTTGATTCTTTAATGTCCTCTTTGTGAAATACTTCTTGTGGCTTGAACGTTACTTCTTTGGTTTTGAGACAAAACCTGGATATTTCCAAGACATGTTTCATTTAACATGTACGGTTCCAAGAATGGTATAATCGGTGAACATTCCCAGGTTTGACCTAATGATGGAGACGGGGTCATTGCAACAGTTGTAAATTGTCGAGCCGAGGACACTCTCTGTCCTGCAGAAGGGCTGCAGAACTGTTCTGCCTTGAGGTTCATAGTAATTAGTCTCACTGCCCCTTTGGAATTTCGCTTTTTTAACGAAGCTTGCAATGGGGTCAGGAGTTGAGTGAGCTTGATGGGACACTCACTGAACGTAAGTGAGCAAGTACTTGCGGATCGATCACATTATTGTTAATATCTTCCTTCACATTTAAATGGTACACATCCACCGATGGGTCAATGACTCGCTGCAATGCAAGTTTTCTGTTTTTTGTCTACAGGACATATTTGGGCAATTTATCACATTGTTGGTAATTGTTAGTATTGCTTCTGGAACAGCTTGGCTAGGACGGGAAAATCTCAGGATTAAATCACAGTTTCCAGTGTTTCCAGGCATTTCTTAACGCTGTGTGGCATGAAGCAAATTGACAGAAGATTGGACTGTGAGATGCTGGGGCCCATTCAAGGAGACTGAAACGGATCATCTGCTCAGCCCTTCTGTCTGAAGATTGTTGCGAAAATAGATTTTTTTTTCCTGATGTGCTGCTGTCCCCCATAATTGCAGATTTCATTTTTGGAGAGCAGCCTCCTCATTCAATGTTTTTTCATTGAATCCGATAATTTACAAATAAATTAAATGGCAGAAATAGATCAGAACCTTCGATGGTGGGATCACGGAGCTTTGTCCATCACTTGCTGCCTACAGTATTCAGCATTGAAGACATTCTGTTTGGTAGGTGAAGACAACAGTTTCCCCAGGTTGTCCCTTCATGTCTAGGTCTGCCTACTGCTGCTACTCACATGTCCTTCTGCTCATTGAACAAAGTCGAATCCCTGGATTGATGATGCAGATGGAGTAGGAGGTACGTCGGGTCATGTGATTGCAGTCTGAATGAGTTGATTCTGATGACTATGATTCTGTTGCTGTCCATTGCCCACTTCCCCTCATGGACACCTCGTCGAATGTTGCACGATGTATTTGAAGTCTGTCCCATTCAGCACACAAGTTGCTTCATGTAATGTTGGGAAGGGTCGAACAAATGTAAAGATGACCAATACTCCCACAAGGACTGTGCATTGCACATTAAATGGCGAAGTGTATTTGCATCAGGCAGATTGATGACGATGAGCTCAATTATATGTTTCCATTTATTGGTTTCCTCATAACCTGTCAGAGAGCAGTCGAGCAGCCACAGAATCAAGCATCAATGCTGGGCACTATATTGACTGTTCTCAAAGATCTGCCCCCCTCTGCCTGGCTGTGTCTTGGCAGTCGGACAGAGCTTTCCAGAGAGGATGTGATGCTGCTTGACACATTGCCCTGCTCACCGAATCCTGTTTTATTGTTACTGTCTGCATTTTGCCGGATTAGTCGCTGTGAAATATATGGCAGTATACTTTTGCATACTATTCAATGAAGAGTTAATATCACTTTAATTCTTAAAAGTTATAAGACAAACCAAGCAACATATCTTTCAGTTAAAAATTATTGAAATGAACATTAATTAAACTTCCAGAGTACAAGCTGACACATTGCACAATTCAGTGACTGTAGTAAACAGCTGATTCATGTTCAGGTCAGTGAACACACCATTTTGTAGTCAGCAAAACTGTTGAAAATGACTTTGTAAAATGGTTGAATTGAGTCACGGTGCTCTTCAGCCTCACCACTGTCTCTAACACACTTGCCATCTCCAAAAACTACACGGAGAGCTTCCGAACTAGAACTGGACAGTTATTCACATATTTGTCACAACAGACAAGTTGGAGACGTAGCTGAACATCAGAGATATATGTGGGCTGGACTCGCCGAAGGACAAGCATAGGGCTGCGTGTTGGTCTAAACACAGAACAACATTTGTAAAATCTCATCTGACAGCAGACATGTCCTGCAAGTTTATCTCTTCTGGTATGCCACTTGAACTTGAATTCTGCACATTGAACCCGATCCTGAATGAATGTGTTATGAATGTGATGGCTATGTGCAGCATTTGGTAATTACGTTGTCTCCTTCATAAAACATATCTAGTGTATGTCAGTTTCACAACATCAGAATTGAAGCAGAATTGTGGGCCTCTACTGTTGTCAGCATGGTCCTAACCCAAACTCGTTGTGTGCGACGAAGTAGTATTATTTGTAGAATTGTTCTGATAATTAACAGCAAAGTCTTTTAAACAAGATCCCTAAATTTGAATTGTTCAATAGACACCAATATCAATCATTTATTCGGTTTACGTTTTTGACTCAATATGGTGAAAACAGTGCATAAATGAGAGTAAGGAGTTTTCAAATGAGTCAAGATACCACACCCAGGAACTAATTTGTGTTCAGTGTTCTCTGTATTAAAAAAAAAATAAATCTGTTGAAAGTTGCTTTTTGTTGCTTGCCATTATCATTTAACTCGCTGATTGTTTTCTTATTTCTGTTTAGATTTGACCCCTCCACATTTCTCACACCGCTCAGCTTTCTGTTGCATTGCGTTCCCATTATCTGACATAAGCTTTTCTGTTCTCTCTGTGTGTTTATGGACATCTGGTGAGCTCTGGCTTCAGCCGCATGGCCATTTTTACTTTGTGAGAACAGACGTTCTGGGAACAAATTTAATCCCTTCTCAAAATGCCTGCCACTGCTCTGATTCTGATTGATCATCTCGTTCTTGTTTCCTTTTCCCTTGAATGAAATCTCATTTCAGCATGATGAAATTAGCGAAGTCCATACTAAGACTCTATTTCTTGTTCTACATTTGTCCCTTACAATCTTTCAGTTTGAATCAAATTAAATTGATCACTATTCCCTAAATACTGTCCTTTACCTTCCAGATGGCAGTGGTAATGAGCGTGGAACGTGCTGCCTAAGGAATGCCATGGCACTCACTCCTGTTGCTGAGTGACGGGAGTGGAGGGAGGGAGCGATTGTGGATGGGTACCATTCAAGTCGGCTGCATAGTCATTAATCGTTCAAACTGTTTGTGTACTGTTGGAGCTGATCTCATTCAGACAAGTGGAGGTTATTCCATCATATTCCTGACTTAACCGTCGGAGATAATGTACAGAGTTTAGCACGACAGGAGAAAAGTTACCAGGTGCAGGATTCATATCTTCTGATCTGATGTTCTTACCAGCGCAATTGTATCATCTTGGATAAACCTGCGAATGCTGGTGTCAATGGACTCAGAAATGGCAAAATCTTTCGTTGGTGAACGGCGAAGATGAGATGTTTTATGGTCGTCATTGTCTAATATTTGGGTGGCACAAATTTTACTTGTCACTTGAAAGCACAGGCCTGACTGTTGTCCACGTCTTGCTGCATTTGACTGATATTGTGATCTGAGGAATTGAAAAACATAAACTCATGAGAAAACGTATGTTTATCTGAACGACTGAAGGAACGAGATTGCAGATAGCTGTTTTTGCAAAGTGACTGCTGCCTTTTTTTCTCCTGGATGGCAGTGGGATAAGAAGGTGCTGGTGCAGTGAATCTTGTAGATAGTGTGCACTGCTACCACTGAGGGAATTTATGTTCGTGAAAGTCAGAGTAATTAAATCTGCTGCTCTTGTCCTGGCTTAATCCTGGGTTGCAATCTATCAAAGGCTTTGACGAATCAGCAGCTGAATGACTCACTGCCGAACTCCTGGCTACTGATCTACTCTTGAAGACAGTGTGATTTATATGTCGATGCCAGGGTAATTTGTGAGCATGATAGGACACCGGATACTGATTGATATTACGTTCAGACATCAGTGATGGTAATGTTTTTGAAAATCGAAGATGAAGGATTTGATTCTTTATTGTATTATTTATTTAAAGCTTTTTGTGGCGTGAGAATTACTTGATATTTGTCAGAAATTTTTTTGGATATTTCGCAAGTCTTATTGCATTGAATACGGCCTATTTCAGGAAAGGTATAATCAGTGAACATTCCCAAGTCGAACTTTAAGATGGAGAGATGGTCATAGTTGAAGATGTTTGAGCCTCAGACACTCAATTTCCTGCGAAAGAGCTGCAGAATTCTTCTGGGGTTCGACATACCTACATTGAAAACAATCAGTTTTGTTGCTGGTGAGTATTTCAACCAGGAGAATACTTCTGCTAGATTCTGATGAACTACAATTTACTCAGCCTCCTAAAAGTTTACTCAGGTCCCATTTAACAACTTTAAATGGTGCCTTGATGTTCAGAGTTATTAGTCTCATTGCCGCTTTGAAATTTACCTATTTTCAACTTAGATGACAATGGTTTCAGGATTTGAGTGAGCTTGGTGGGACACGAAATGAACGTCAGTGAATAGGTTATTGCCGATCGATCACATGATTATTTCCAACTTCCTTCATATTTACACTGATGTCTCAGTGACTCGCTGCAATGCAAGTGCCGTGTTTTTTTGTTCTGTACAGGATATACTTAGGCAAGTTATCACATGTTTGGTACATATCTGTGTTCTTGCGGGATTGGAAAAGCGTGATTGGAAATATGGCGAGCTCTTGACTTGAATCACTGTTTCCAGTTTTTCGAGACATTCCTTTGGTGTGTGGAGTGAATCAATTTGACTGAAAATTGGGGTTTGTGATTCTGGGGCGTTTGAAGAAGTCTTAAATGGATCATCTGCTCAGCGCTTCTGGCTGACGATTATTACAAATGCAGCGCCTTTACTTTTTCGCTGGTATGCCACACTCCCCCAAAACTGCGAATTTCTCTTTTGGAGAGCAGCCACCACCTTCAATGTTCTCTTTCATTGTATCATATCTTTTATTACTAACTATGGCATGACCGCAAAGATCGATCTGAATGATTGATGGTGGGATCACTGAGCGCTGTCCACGACTTGTTGCTTCTGTTGTTTAGCATGCAAGTGGTCCTGTTTTGCAGTTGAAGACAACAGCTTATCCAGATTGGTCCCTCATCTCTGTGTCGGTGCTCCTACCGAGATGTTATTTTGCATTTTTCATTCTACGATAGTGGATTCCTGACTTGATGGTTACTGTTCAGTAGGAGGTATGTCGGGCCATGAGGTTGCACTCTAAATGAGTTGTACAGAGTAAGATTCTGCTGCTGCCCAAGGCCCACTGCACCTCGTGTGCGCCTCGTCATTAATTGCACGATCTGTTTGAAGTCTGTCCCATTCAGAACGCAGGTTGCTCATTAACACGTTGGGAGAGTCTAACAAATGTGCAGATGGAAAATCCTCCCCACAAAGTCCGTCCCGTGGCCATTACTAGGGATATATTCAATGGAGTGGTGCAGTTGCAATAGGTAGAATGAAGACGATGAACCCAATTATATAATGCTCTTTTACTGATTTCCTCATAACCTTCAGTCTAGTCGCCACAGATTCCAGCATCACTGCTGAGTCCTATATAGACGATATATCAAGAAGCTGACCCTCTCTGCCTAGCTCTGCTTTGTCAGTGGGACAGAACCCACCAGAGAGGATGGTGATGTTGCCTGGGACAGAGCCCTTTTTAACAGAATCCTGTTTTACGGACACTGTCTGACTTTTGCTTGATTAGTCTGTGGGAATTGTATAGCACGTCACTTTTACGTATTGTTACAAATTTAAAGTAAATTAAACAGCATTAATTTTCCGTTAAAATTATTGAAGTGAACACTAATTAAATTCCAGAGTACAACGCAAAATATTGCACAATACAGTGACAATTGAAAACTTCTTACTCATGTTCAGGTCAGTGAACACACCATCTTTACGTCAGCAAAGCTGTTTAAAATGATTTTTGAAAAATGCTTGAAATCAGATACGGTGCTCTTCGGTCTCACCACTGCCAGCAAAACCCTGGCAATATCCTACATCTGCCCGGCGTGCTTCTTTTCTGGAAATGGACAGTCATTCACAACAGATCAGTTAGAGACATACCTGAACAACATGGCTATGATTGGGGCGGACTGGCTAATGGATTTGCACAGAGTTGGTGCTCGTCCAAAATTTGGAAGAATCATCTGACAGCCAGTATGTCCTGCAAGATTATCTTTTCTGACATGCCACCTAAAGTCAATAATTCTGCACATTAGACCGGATCCTGAATGAATAGATAATGAATATGACCGATATCTGCTGCACGTGGTATTTTGCGTTGAATCCTTCATAAACCATATCCAATGTATGTGAGATGAACAACATCAGAATCCACGCCGAATTGTGCAGCTCCGTAGATGTCAGCATGATTCGAGCTCAATGCCCTTGTGTGTGACTTGAGCTGGAAATATCTAAGCAGTTTGTTTCAGAATTGTTCTGACCAGAAAGAAATCTTTTCTAAAATGCCCTTTTTTCATTCTCAGATGGAAACGGGTCTGAGTGGGTTACTCTTCAGAGGGTCAGTCTGGACTAGTAGGGCCGAAGGGCCTGTTTCCGCACATTTGGGAATCTAATCTAATCATAAGAGCAAAGTCACTTTACTGAAGGACAGACATCCTTGGATAGTCCGTACTTTTCGATTGTTCAGTAAGCAGAAAATCCACCCATCTATTCAGTTTACTTTAGTGACTCAACATGATGAAAACAATGTACAAATCACAGCAAGTGGTTTTGAGATGATAAATTACCACACACAAGAAGTAGTTATTATGAAGTGAAACGGCTTAATGAAAATGTCCATCGATCTGAGCGTGGAAGATTGTGTCAAGTTCCACCTGTTTCAAAATCGTGTTGCAACATATCCTAACAGATTAATATTCAAAGTTCTACACTGAGGAGCGAAGTGCCAGTGACTAACTCCGTTAGCTCAATCGGTTGGAAAGCTAGTTTGCAATGCAGATTAATGCCAACAGTGTTATTTAAATTCCCATACTAACTGAGGTGACTGCAAACGACTTTCCTACTCAACGTCTTCCTTATTTGAAGCTTGATGACTGTCCAGTTAAACTACCACCAGTCGTCTATGCCTAATGAGAGAACAACCCTGTGATCCCTTAGGAGTATAATGCCTAACCTTTCCACTTCGGATCCACAAGCTCACCCATAAACACCTCCCCCGGGAAACTGCAGCAGATCTATTCTGGAGCTGAGATGGCTGCTCTGAACCAACTCCAACCGTTTTCTTTCTACCCGTTATATCGTCAACCAGTGCAGAGGCACGAATAGGAACTGTTTAAAGGGGACCTGTAGGACAGGCCTCCCAATTCTGGACCGAGCCCCGAGGCGTTAAGAAGGATGACTTTTCAGGGTCCACAGGGCTTTTTACTTTTGTTCCAGTCAACCAAGGGGCCTTCCCTGTGCCGTCTGTTACTGACACTTTGGTGTTTTGATTGCACCCTTCAAGGTCTCGTTCATTCCGTTCCTCCAGTGTATACTCCACAGATTTCTACACTGTATTCTGAATTAAGTCATTACACAACTCAGTTTTGTAAACTGTCCACCTGCATGTCTCTGTCAGGTACTTATCATCTTGTCGAGCCGCTACATACATTTCTATTTCAAAATCGTCCAATCTCCACAATATACATCAGTTATTACAACCGTATCTATAATTATTAAATTCCTCTAGCACCTACATCCCTCCCTATCTCTCTATCCTACTCCCAAGTATGACACTCTTCTCTGCCCGTCTAACAGTCGGCAGCTCATTTTTTGCTCTACGGCTGTGAATTCCTGCAAAATGTGTGCTACTCCATAATTGTCCAGCCTCCTCTGAACCCTGCCACCACTACCTATCTCTCCGAACATCTCCAGCTCCATCACACTCCCTATCTCTCTAACCACCTCCAGCCCCTTCACCCATCCATATCTCACTGACCTCATTCTGGCCTTTCCCCCTCCCAATCTCTCTCACCACTTCCGGCACCTCCGCCCTTCCCTATATCTGTAACCACCTGCAACACCGAAAAACATGCCTATCTCTCAAACTACTTATCTCTGTAACCATCTCCAGACATTCCATCCTAACCTATCCGCCCAACATCCTCCAGCACATGAACCCTTCCTAACCGTCCCTATCACTGTAACATTCTCCAGAGCATAACCTGCTCCCTGTCTCTGTAAAATTCTCCTGCATCTACAATCATCCCTATCCCTGTAAAAAATCTCGAGCACCTGCAGTGCTCTGCATCCGTGTAGTTATGTCCAGCAGGGACAAACACTCCCACTTACAGAAACATTCTCCAGCCCTTTCGCATCCCCGTATTCCTGTAACATTCTCCAGCGCCGACACCCATTCCCTGTCCATGTCACATTCTGCAGCACCTTCACCCTTCCATATCACAGTACGATTCTCCAGCACTTATACCCACTCCCCATCCATGTACTATTCTGCATTCCCGACACCCACTCCCTGTCCCTATTACATTTTCAAGCACAACAACCAGTCCATTTCCAGTCACATTCTCCAGCACCTGTATCCACTCCGTATTCCTGTGAATATGAGGCGTTCTTCCTCATTCCTGAAGAAGGCCTTATGCCCGAAACGTCGCTTCTCCTGCTCCTTGGATGCTTGAGGAAGAGCGCCTCATCTTCCGCCTTGGAAACCTGCAACCACAAGGGATGAATGCAGACTTTTCCTGTTTCCTCAATCCCCCCCCCCCACCTTATCTCAGTGCCAACCCTCGGACTCAGCACCGCCTTCTTGACTTGCAATCTTCTTTCCGAACACTCCGCCACCACCCCCTCTCTGACCTATCACCCTCACCTTAACCTCCTTCCACCTATCGCATTCCCAATACCCCTCCCCAAAGTCCCTCCTCCCTCCCTTTTATCTTAGCCTGCTTGGCACACCTTCCTCATTCCTGAAGAAGGGCTTATGCCCAAAACGTCGATTCTCCTGCTCCATGGATGCTGCCTGGCCTGCTGCGCTTTTCCAGCAGCACATTTTTCAGCTCTGATCTCCAGCATCTGCAGTCCTCACGTTCTCCTAGATTCCTCAGCAACTCGATAAACTACCTATCCCTGTAACATTCTGCAGTAATTGCACACACTCCATATCCTTGTAACATTCTGTAGCACGATCACTGTAAACTTCTCATCTAACGATACACCTAATACCTGTAAAATTCTCGAACACCTATAAACCGCCATATCCCTATCGCTTCGCAAGCCTTAACTCCCTCTCACTCTTCACGTTCCATTGTCCAGAACCTACAACTCCTACCTTCCCCTGTAGTCTTCTTCAGCACCATCCACTTACCATTCTCCAAAACCTGCAGGTTTCTATATCGCTGTAGTTTTCCCCAGCACCTACACCCTCACACTATTCCTGTAACATTCTCCAACCCGTTCAGAACTCCGCGTCTCTACCACACTCTCCAATATCTACACCCAAACCCTGTCACTGTAATCTTCTGCAGCCGCTGCGCCGAATCACTATTCCTGGAACATTCTCCAGCACCTGTAACCTAATCCCTATCTTTGTAAACTTCTCTAGCAACAATACACGCTCTCTATCCCTGTAGCATTCTCTAACACCTTCACCCACTCCATATTTCTGTAAGATTCTCAAGCACCCACAATGATCACCTGTCCCTATACCGTGCTGTAGCACCGAATGCTACTCACGACCCCTGCAAAGTTCTCTGACAACTACACCCACTAGCAATCCTTGGACCATTCTCAAGCACCATCACCAACTCCTTACTCCTGGAACAATCTTAAGCCCTCGCATCCGACCCCGATCTTTGCAACCTTCTCATCCACCTGCACTCTTCCATATTCCTGTTACATTATCTAACACTTACATCACTCCATATTCCTCCAGCACCGAAACAGACGCCCTCGTCCTGTCACATTGTGTCACATTCACACACGTCCTATCTGTCCAAACTTTTCCAGCAACGACACTCACTCCCTTTTCCTGTAATATTCCAAAGAACTATTTCCCCACTCCCTATCCCTGTAATGTTCTCCAGCACCTGTGCTAACACTACATCCATGTCATATTCTCCAGCACGGATAGTCACAGCCTATTGGTATTATTCTGTTCAGCGTCAACGCACACCGTATTCTACACAGAATCATTCTCTGGCATCTACACCGCTCCCTACCCTTGAAATATTCTCCAGCACCCACACCCACTCGCTATGCTTGGAACCTTCTCCAACTACGACACCCTCCCTTTTCCAGTCACATTCTCTAGAGCCTACAACTCTCCAATTCCCTGTAACATTCTGCAGTAACCACACCCTTCCCCATTTCTGGAACTTCCCCAGGACTTCCACCACGCCCTATCCATGTGACATCTCCAGGCCCTATAAGGATGCACAATTCCTCGTTTCTTTTTCACACGCTCACCCATTTCTTCTCCCGAAAACATTCTGCAACAGCAACAAACGTCCCTATCTCTCGTGCTGTCTCCAGCAATAACCCTAGCACTATCTCTGTTACATTATCCAGGACGTACACACGCTCCCTATTTCTGCAATACAGGGAAACTGATTCTACCCTACCCGTGTAACTATGTCAGACACCTACTCACATGTCAGATCCCTGTTACGTTTACCAGAAACGACAAATCTCCCTATCGCTGTAGCAAGACACACCCCTTGTCCATTTGACATTGTCCAGCATCGATGCAACTTCCTACCCATGTAACATTCACCTCCACCCCTTGATATCCTTGTAACATTCTCCAGCCCCGTGATATCACCTTATCCCGGTCACTTACTTCAAAACCTGTACACATCCCCACCTGCACCATTCAATATTCATGTTCGATCTCCAACCGTACCACTCAATATTGGTATAACATTGTCTGGCACCTTCACTTACTGCCTGTCACTGTGACATTCTCTGGCATCTACACTTCCCCATACCTGGAATATTCATCAGCACCTACAGTATTCCGTGTACATTTCACATCTCCAAACTCTACAATCACTCTACATTTCTATAAAACCCTGGCGCAACTACACCTCCCTCTATCCGTGTAACAACGCCCAGCCCCTATACCACTCTATGGAATATTCTCCAACACCGACTCTGCTACCTATTGCTGTAGCATTATCCAATGCCTACGCCCAATGCCGATTCCGATAACTTTCGCCAGCCCCTACACTAATCCCTATCCCTGTTACATTCTCCAGCACCAACACCCAATCCGTGGCATATTACATTCTCCTACACCGACTCTCCTCCATTTCAATGTAACGTTGTTGAGCACCTACATCCACCCCTTATCACTGCAATATTCTCCCGCATGAATGCCAACTCCTCTCCATGTCACAATGTACAACACCTGCACACTTCACTATCCCTGATACATTTTCCAACACCTACACCCACTCCCTGTCCCTGAAACATTCTCAAGTGCCGACACCCGCTCTCCGCCCATGTTACATTCCACAACACCTGCACCCACTCTGTACTCCAGAAACATTCTCGAGTACCAATTCCCGCTCTCTGTTCATGTCGCAATCTCCAGCACCTGAATCCCTCCCTATCCTCTAACATTTTTCAGCACCTATAACCACTCTTAATTCCTGAACCTTTTCCAACACCTGAAACCATTGCCTCTCGCTGTCACGTTCTCCAGCACACACAGCCGCTCACTATTCCTGTCACATTGTGAAGCACCTGCACCAACTCACTACCATAACCATATTCTCCAGCACATACACCCACTCGCTCGACCTGCAATACTCTCTAGGAATTATAATCAATCCCTCTTCGGGCAGCATGCTCCAGTGACTACACGCGTCCCGATCCCTGGAACATTCTGAAAAACCTACACCCACTCCATAGCCCTGTTGTCTTCTGTAGCAACCAAACAATGACTCTCCCTGTCAGTTTCTCCAACATTTACACCTCTGTAACCTTCTCCGGAGTGTATTTCCCACGCAATCCTTGTAACATTTTCCAGCCGCTACACCTCCTCAAAATCCTGCGACATTCTCCAGCACCTAACCCCTCCACATCCCTGAAACATTCACCGTTACCTACCCCCTCCCATTCCCTGTAACATTCTTCAGCACCGGCACACCACCCAACATCTGTAATATTCTCCTGCTCATAAAACTACTCCATAATCCCTGAAACATTCACCAGCAACAATGTTCCTTCATAACCCTTTAAAATTCTCCAGCAACTGCAACCATTACCTTTCCCCATTACATCCTCCAGCACGTCCATGCAGCCCATTCCCTGTAACATTCTCCATGGCCTAAAACATTTGCTATTCCTGGAACATCTCGAACACTGCAATAAATCCCTATCCCAGTAACTTGTCCAACACCTTGTAACAATCCATGTCCCTTCAGCATTTTTCAGCAGCAACCCTCACTCCCAATCCGTGTAACCTTGTCCAGCAAGTACAGCCCAACTTTTCCTTGTCACATTCTCCAGCACCGAATTCTGTTCATGTCCCTGAAACAGTTTCCATCACTACTTCCACTCCCTATTCATCCCACATTCTCTAGTACCTGCAAATCTCTGTATTACTTTAACATTATCCAGCAAGCACACCCATACCCTATTCAAGTATCCTTGCCCTGCACCTGGGCCCATCGTCTATCCCTGCAACATCCTCTGGCAAACATGCCCATTCTCTCTCCTTGCACAATTCTCCAGCACCTAAACACACGCCCTATCCAAGTGATTTGCACCAGCATGGACACATCTCCCATTCCCTGTAACGTTCTCCAGCCCCGACAATTACTGACTCTCCGTGACATTCTCCAACAACTGAAAGTCCATCGTTAAAGTGTAACTTTCTCCAGTCCCGACAGCCCTCGCTATTCTGTAAGCTTCCCCAACAACTATTACCCCACAACGTGCTGTGACCTTCTCCAGCCTCTATCGCCCACAGTACCCCTGAAACATTCTGCGGCACCAACACCCAATGCCTATCTCGAGAATTTCTCCAGCCCCTTCACATCCGCCCTATCCTACGAACTCTCCAGCACATACACCCTCACAATCTATGTGAGCTTCTCCAGCTCTGTCAACCCTCGCTAGCCCTGGAACATTGTCAAGCAAATGCACCCACTCCTTATGTCCAAATTTACTAGCCCCTACACGAACTCCATATTCATTTAAACTTCTTCAGCCCTGGCACATACTCCCTGTTGGGAATTCACAATCACGCTCACGTTTTCGTACTCCTGTAACATTCTCCAGCTGCTAGGCGCACTCTCAATCACAATAACAATCTTCAGCATCTACACGCACTCGCTGTCCCTGAAAGATTTTCCAGCACCTACTCGCATCCCTATCCCATTAATATTCTCCAGCAAGAACACCCCTCCTTATTGCTGTTTACGTCGCCAGGACATACACACCACCACACTATCCAGGTTATGTTTTCCAGCTCCTGCCCATCTCTGTATTCCTGTAACATTCTCCAGCTTCAAAAACCCTCCCTTGCTCGATGACATCCTCCACCACCTGCGCCCTTCCCTGTCCCTGTAAAATTCTTACAAGCCTAAACCCGTTCCCAACCCTGTGACATTCTCCAGGGCCCAGATTCCTCCCAATCCACTTACCATTTCGACCGCACCCCCCACACACTCACTATCCCTGCCACACTCTGCAGCACCGACACACGTCCGTATTATTTTCATATTCTCCAGCACCTAGGAACCGCCCTAGTCATGTAACAGTCCCCAGCACCGACACCCACTCTCTGTTCCCATAACATTCTCCAGCACCATACCTCTTCCTATCCCAGTAACCATCACCAGCACGTACATCCGCTGCTTTTTCCTGTCAGCCTGTCCAACCCGACATATCTCATCCTCCATCCGTGATGCTTCTCTGACACCTGCGCAGCGCTCTATGCCAAAAACATTCTCCAGCACTTCCACTTACTCCCTATCGTTGTAACCTCCTGCAGACATGACAATCCTCTCTCTTCTGGTCAGACTCTCCAGCTTCTGAACCTCTCCCAGTCGTTGGAACATTCTGCAGCACCAACTACCGTCCCTATCCCTCTAATGTTCTCCAGCAACAACTCACCTCACTATACGTGTAAAATTGTCAAGCACCAAGAGCCAAAACCGATCCCTGTCTCGTTTGCCGCACCTACACATCTGCCTATCGCTGTATTGTTCTCCAGAACGTGCACACATTGCCCATCCTTCTCCATTTTCCAGCACCTACACTAATCCCTATCCATGTAACAGTGTCTAGCACCTACATCTCTCGATATCCGTTTATCATTCACCAACACCTGCACCGTTCTCTGTCCCTGTAACATTCTCCAGCACCTCCAGCCGTTACTATCCCTGTAACCTCTCCAGCCCCGCCACCTCACCTTGTCCGGTAACGTTCTGTGACTCCTAAACCCTCTCCGATCCCTCATAACTCCTCCAGCACCTGTACCACACATTCTTCCTGTAACATCTCCAAACTGTACAACAAATTCCTATTGATATATATTCTCCAGCTCCTTCACTCGTCCCCTGTCAATGTGCCATTGTTCACCATCTACACCCCATCTATAGCTTTAACATTCACCAGCATCTATGCCACACTGTATCCATTTGACATCACTGAACCCTACACACACTCCAAATTACTGCGAAATTTTGCCACACCTAAGCTCTCCCTATTCATGCAACATTGTGCAACACCTAAACCAGACCGTATCCTTGTACTGTTCTCCATCACCTCCACTGTTGATTATCGCTGTAATGTTCACCACACGCACCCACTCCATATTCCTGTAACATTTTCTGGCAGGTACGTGCACTCCATTTTCCTGGAACATTCTACTGCATCTACCCACACGACCGATTACTGGGACATTCTCCAGCGCCTACAGCCACTTCCTATTCCTACAATTCGTTCCAACCCCGACATACCCCATCCTCTGTCCATGATCATTCGCTCGCATGTGCAGCGCTCCCTTTCTCTGAAACATTCTCTAGCACCTACACCCTCTCCCAATCCTTGTAACATTCCCCAGCCATGACAGCCGTCCTCTGTCTGTCACATTCTCCAGCACCTGCACTTCTCCCACTCACTGTGACATTCTACAGTACCTCCATCCCGCCCCATTCCTGTAACCTTCTCAAGCACTTCACCTAACCCTTTCCCTGCAACATTCTCCAACACCTGCATCCCTCCCTTTTCATGGGACACTTTCCGTCTCTCCAGCGACCCACTATCCCTGTTAATTTGCAACGCACCTTCGCCCACTGCCTCTCCCTGCATCATTCTGCTGCACCAACAAGCGTCCCACTGCCTCCATCTTTCGACAGAAACACCGCCCTTTCTGAAATATTAGCTATTCCCTGTAACTTCTGGAATAAACTCCAATCTTACCCATGGGAGATAACCTGAACTTCTGCTTAATGTATGGGCAAGCACCACCAGGCCGATAGAGAGACATTTTTTTTTGTTTGCCGACATGTGGGTCCCTGTATCTCTTTCACCCGCTTGCCAGTGTAACATGAATTCAACAAGTTGTTTTGCTCATCCGTTTCAATTTTTTCTGTGTTTGCCCTATAGTACAAATACAGGATGCTGACAAATCTCAAAATTCCGACACTCTTCCTGTTCCTGTTGGTGCTGCTCACAATCTCAATTTCAGATGCGGCTGGACTGGATAACAGTGCCATGGCTCCCATTATCGTTGAGTAGGTGTCAGTGAAACAGATCTTTCCTGACCAGCTCTGTAAGCTGGAGGCTGTGCTCAATGTTAGGTCAAATCGGAGCCTGGTTGCCTGGAGAGGTCTGGTAATAAATGGAGAGGACACGTCAGGTATCGGGAATGCTCTGTCGCTGTGGGAAGTAAGTCTCACTTCGAACCAGGGTTCTCATTATTTCGGGAGGAACAGACTGACAGGGAAACCCCAGATTTACTGGGGTCACATCATGAAGAGTGAAATCGATAGCATCCGCTGACCACGAAATAAAGGAGAGAGTGAAACAATCAGAGTGACGTTTTGAAAAAATTCCCAAATACCACACACAGGCAATGTTACTGTTTGCTGGATCAAATCACTCACCACTCAGTTTCCCTTTGTCTCCCTCTGCCCCCTTCGCTTTTATTCCCACTTCCAGTCGGCCTGCAAGTCTTTTTTTCTCTATGTCTCTTTCTTCTGTTCCCTTGCTTTTTATTTGCTCTACACATTGTCATTATGCCCCAAACTTTTTCTTGTTGACAATTCTTTCAGGACTCTCTCTACATGCAGCCCCCGCGGTCTGTTCCTGAAGCTCTGATTCGATCGCTCTTTCCCTGTCTCTATCTATTTCTAAACATCTCGTATGGCATACAGCATCAATCAAATGACGTTAAGTAATGTTACAGTGAGGTATCAAGAAAGCTAGTGGCATTCTGTGATTCATTGCGGGAGGATTTGTAAAAAAAAGTAACAATGTTGAGCTCGATGTCACATTACCCTGATTCTCTCTTTAAACCTCTCGCTGATCGCAGGATTTACTGTGATAGGGATAAAAAGTGAAGCAACATTGACCTTT
Source organism: Chiloscyllium punctatum (assembly GCF_047496795.1). Taxonomy (NCBI): domain Eukaryota; kingdom Metazoa; phylum Chordata; class Chondrichthyes; order Orectolobiformes; family Hemiscylliidae; genus Chiloscyllium; species Chiloscyllium punctatum. Next base: position 18,010,949 of record NC_092781.1, on the reverse strand, counting down.
TCATGCATGAATTTGAAAGGTGAGTTGTCGAATTTCACAATGTCTCTAATATGATGGTAATTCTTCCAAGTAACTCATCCCAAACTGGGCCCACTGACAATGCAGAGAGAAGGTTTCAGCCAAAGTCTGTCCCTTGACTTTACCCCTTACAGTTTCCACAAGGCAGCTGGGCACTGGGTGACTGATTATGGGAGAGAATATTTCACCTTACTGGTGGCTTTACCTGCTTCCCAGTGTGGAAATCCCAAATTCGACGAAGATTTGAAATCCAGCGATTCAACATGTCCTATTTTAACCTTCAATGTGAACGCTTTCCGAAACTACACAGACAGAAGTTACCTCACTGTCTTCCTGAACAGCGGCAGTCATTGCCCAGGAAGTAAATTGCCAAACCCCGCTGAGATCAATGGGAACCACACCGCAGCTCAGCTTTTTGAAACTCTGCTAAATAACGGAACCCCTCACAATAATCAGCCTTTGGGCTGTATTATTCTCCACACCACTGACAGCCCATGTCTAGATCACTGTTTCAGTAACACGGGGTATTGTGAGATCATGTCTGTCTTGCAAAGTTCCCCAATTTCAAGACATATGGACTGAACCAGACATTCACAAGTATTTTGCCGTCAGTAAAACATTTGTACAGATGCAGATGTGATGTGACACCAGGAAACCTGGTTGCAGTGGAAAATACTGGGTTCCAACAGGAGGTGTGATATAGAGGCTCTACTCAGGTGTACAGAATGCTCTGTACCGGAATACTGCATCATCCAAGTACCAAGGATTCAATAAATATATGATGGCATCTGCGAATTTCTCTAACAGTGGGTCATGCCTATTCAAATACATCTACCACATTTGAAATCAGAAGAAAAATCAGAATTTATCAATGATATTCTTTCAGCTTCTAATTCAATTAATCAGACAAAATGTCATTGGAGAAAAATAGTCAAAAATCAAGTCAATAATTTCAAGAATCTCTTACAGTCAAAATCAATCCCATTCAGAAAACATTTTACCAATCCATCAACAGTTCTGCAAATGCAAACCAGCATTGGTCCCACCTTCACCTTATCATTGTTATTCCACCCCTGCTGATCACTGTATGCAGAGATGCTTGACAACAATGGGAAGCGCATACAATAACGTTCAAACCCAGTGCTGGAGATAGGTGTAAAATAACTGCACTGAGGCTGATAGCCACCTCCAAGTCACCTTTTATTCATACATGAACAATCCTTGATTTCAATACTGCCTGATACAGAGACAGCTAACAGAGTTTCAGATTTTCTGACAGTCCCCCTTATTATCTGTCAGGCAGAGCTCCCTGATTGATTCACCTTCCTGATGGCTTTGCCTGATTCCCAGTCTCAATCAGGGAACTCATATTCTATGAGGTCCAGCTCGCTGATCTGGTCACAACCACTGCAGTATGTCCCTGGAAATGAAGCACACATGGAAAAGAAACAGTTCCATATCTGGGGAAAAGGAAGACGTAAGTATATACTGGGGAGAGAAAGGGAGCTCCATGTTAAGTGTGGCCCAGAAAGTGGAAAAAATATTCAATGGGAAGGAGACCAATAAATAATGAGGAAGACAGGTTACGTCGTCGAAATGAAGCATTCCATTTGTGAAATGGTTGAAGCGTTTGGGTACAGAGCATGTCTTCAGGTTCCCCGATCTTGATATGTATTCCTCTGTAAGTCATTGAACTCTGCAGTTTCTATATCATTTCCAAATTTTCTCTGTCAAATGCTGTGCAGTTGGAATTTGTTGAAAAGCTGCGATATCATTTCTCTGCACCCTTGCATTCAGTGAAACGGATTGCATGCCAAACTACACATACTTTTTCCTGCTTCTTAAAAAAAACCCAGACACATCAGTCGACAGCGGAAGACAATACAAGCGCTTCAGTGGAGGATCAATGATGGTTTTACCTCACATAGTGATAGAACTTATGAGAACACCTCTACCAGCTCAGTAAGAAACCTTACAATCTGAACCTCAACCTGAGCTATAAATCTTCTCAAATATCACACCTTCCTGCTTCTGTTATATACATATAAAATAACGTTAATTCCACCAGTGAACACCAATCTGCATTCAGATGTATGATTTATCTCATTCACCTGTCACTTACTGCTGTCACAAGTCATGTTTCTGTTTTGTGAGGAAATATGAACAAGCTAGAAAAGTAATGGCAGTGCACATGGTGGGTATTCTCCAACACTGCAACTGGATGGTGGGGTCAAGGAGGGGTTTGGCGTTCACCAGAACTATTTGGAAGAGAAAGAGAGAGAGGAGTGGTGCACATGGGAGCACCAAGACAGTGAGGAGAATAAAATGGAGTGGAGTGGAATCTGGCTACATTCCCAAAGGGAGCGTCTAAATGAAAGTGGACACAAATGATTCAATCACAGAAAGAGAAGATCAGGCCAGGCTGACTGTGAAACAGGCCAGTGACATTGCGGAGTTAATGGTCGGAGTACAGGCTCACTGTGATACTGTTTGCAGCCATTATGTATTTACTGGGTGGTGTGCCCATGCGGTCAGGCTCATTGTGAGACTCGTTGCAGTCACTGGTTAGAGTTTGGGCGGTGTGTAGATGAGGCCAGGCTCACTTTGAGACTGTTCAAAATGAACTTACAGTTATTAGGGGGTGTTTAGCTGAAGGCAGGCTGTTCACAGTTTCTTGTTCATTACCAAGATGTGCGGACCTGAGGTCAGCGTCACTGTGAGACTATTTAGAATTACTGTATCTTCACAGCAGGGTGTGTAACTGAGACCAGGGACACGGTAAGACTTTTTGCAATCACTGTGTTGACAGAGTGAGGTATATAAATTAGGCCAGAATCACTGATCACAGTAACTGAATAGTAGGGGGAACATGGGTAAGGCTGGACTCACTGTGAGACATTTTATAGTCACCATATTATTATGAGGAACTGCACAGATCCCGCCAAGCTTATGTGTACGCCTCAGTGATAAAGTGTGACCGGCTGGCAGTTTTGCAGCAGCTCCCACTGGGGAATGGCGTGGTAACAGGAATAGGCTGAGATGGTGTTTGGAGGGTCGGTGTGGACATGATGTGTCTAATGATCTCGTTTCACATTTCAGGGATTCCATGATTCTGACTGGCGAATTCAAAATCATCTTGGATGTAGATAGTTGATCCAGAGGTACAGACAGAGAACAAGATTCCACATCCAGATTCACACTGGAAAGGGTTAAAGTCGCCAAGCTACACAACCTCTCCAGCATCCCCCTGCAGGCAGAGCGCAGTGTAGATACACCTGGTCCCAACCAGGCCGGTCCATCCATTCAACGATAGGTTTCCTGTTTCTGAACTGAACATTCTCAGACAGATCCATCGATGCCAAGCCGATGTTATTCTCTGGCCACTACCACCTGCTGGCCAGCTGTTTACAGGATGACCAGCCTGCGAACAAGGGAATATGGAAGCCGAATCTGAAATTGTTGATCCCAGAAAACACTGAGGAACTTAAAATGGATTATACGGGTTGGAGAACCTTGAAACCGTTCTACGAGTCTCCACTGGCCTCGAGGGAAAGATTGAAAGAGAACAGGTCCTTCATCCTCACAGGTGTTCAAAAGGCGATAAAGAGGGAGAGAGAGAGAGAGAGAGAGAGCAGGGAAAGGTTGTTCAAACGCACAACGTCATGCAAAATCTATTCCTGCTGTAGACAATGGGGGCTGATGTGACAGACGATCTCCAGGAAGCGAAGAGGCAGCAAGCCTCGCTCTCTGCCTCGGAGGCCAACAAGCTGCTTTTCTGGTCCAGGGTCCACACCGTGGAGGAAGATGAGACGTGCTTCTTTCTGTAGGTCCACAAGTAGAGCTCTGTGCACAGCAGCCTGAAGGAAGAAATTGGATTGCTAACGCCATCTCAATCTGACATCCTGAGGATCAGCAAATCCCTTTATGCCAGTCTCTATGACATGAAGCCCACAGCCAGTGCAGCGTCCCAGTCGTTCCTGTCATCTCTCATCGAGGTCTTAGTAGCACACGGGGGAGGCTGGATCACTGTTATCTCTGGCTGAGCTGATAATGGCCGTCGAGTGCTCCAAAAGTGAGAGCTTACCGGCCAAGGTTTATTTAGCTCTGTTGTATTCAAACTGGCCTTGGGAGAGAAGATAAATCAAGGGAACGAAAAGGCTATGTTCTTTGGTAACTCGACCGTTTGATGCCCTATCCCCTTGAATGCTGGGGGTGTAGAACAGTCTGCTTCTAGCAGGTATCATGAGCTAATCCCATGAGGAAAGAGATCATCACCCTCATCAATTAAGCGGAAGGGGAGAGGAAGGAATTTAGAAATTGGCAACTCATATCATTGCTGAATGCAGTCCACAAAATCCTGTCTAAAGTCAGCCCCAATCGGTTCAGTTCTGCTCTGTGATTGGTGATCCACACCAACCACACCGATATTCTGCCGAGAAGGACTACCTCTCTGAGAGCCTCGTGTCCTCAAGAATACAATCACCTCACATCGTTATTGGCTTCTCTTTATTTCTAAATTAAACTTTATTCATCAAATATCACTTTGCATGCATTTTCACAAAAGCAGGTTTGGTTCTGTCCTGTTGCATGTCAAACTCTGTTAGATTTAAAATAGCGATTAAAAGGATAGATCGAACCTAAGCGTTCAAGTTCTAAACTGGAGGAAGGGCATTTTATCCAGTACTATGTAAGAAATTTCAAAAGTTGTTTGGGGCCGGATTTTTCAAGGCAAAGTCATGGCTGCAAAATGGAAGCCTTCAAAAATGAGATAACGAGAGTCCAGCAACAAAATGTTCCTGTGAAGATGAAGAGCAAGGCTGGAAGGTGTTGGCAATATTGGATGAAGAGAGAAATGGAGATTTTGATCAAGAATGAGGAGGTAGCATATGTCAGCTATAAACAGCAACGATCGAATGAATCCCGAGAAGAGTAGAACGTCAGTAGGAGTATACTTAAGGGGGAAATCAGGAGGGCAAAAAGGGGACATGAGATATCTTTGGCAAATATAGTTAAGGAAAATCCAAAGGGATTAAACACATGAAAGACAAAGGAGTAACTGGAGACAGAATATGACCCATTAACGATCAGCAAGGCTACCTATGTGTGGAACCGCAGGAGATGGGAGAACAAAGTAAATATTTTACGTTAGTGTTTACTGTGGAAAAAGATATCGAAGATACAGAACCTGTGGAAATAAAAAGCGACATCATGAAAATGCACATATTTCATAATTTACACGTTGCAAAACGCATTGAGGGGGATAAATACCCGGGACCTGATCATGTGTACCCAGAACTCTGTGGCACGTTAGGGATTTGCTGAACTATTTGTCTCATCAACAGATACAGGTGAGGTGCCAGAGGTTGGCTAATATGATGTCATTATTTAAGAAGGGTGGTAAGGAAAAGCCAGGGAACTGTAGACCAGTAAGCCTGACATCAATGGTGAACAAGTTGTTGGAGGGATTCATGAGGGACAGGATTTATACGTACTCAAAAGCCAAGGACAAATGAGGGACAGGCAGCATGGATTTCTGCATGGGAAATTGATTCTCACTGTCTTGATGGCAGTTTTTGAAGAAGTAACAAAGAGATTGATAATCGATGAGTTGTGGACATGATCGATGTGGACTTCAGTATGACATTCGACAAGGTTCCCCATTGTAGACTGGTTAACAATGTTTGATCATATGGAAAAGAAGGAGAACGAGCAATTTGGATAGAGAATTGGCTTGAAGGCAGAAGACAGAGGAGGGTAATGGAGGTTTGGTTTTCAGACTGGAGGCCTGTGACCATCAGTGTGCCACAGGTTCAGTGCTGAGTCCACTGTTATTTGTCATTTGTATAATGCTTCGAGTGTGAACGTACGATGCATGGTTAGTGAGTTTGCAGATGACACCAGAATTGCAGGTGCAGCGGACAGCGAAGAAGATTACTTCACAATACTACAGGAACTTGATCTTATGGGACAACATGTTGAGGAATAGAAGATGGAAATTAATTCAGAAAATTGTGAGGTGCTGCACTTTGGAAATGCAAATCAGGGCAGTGTTCTCCACTTAATGGTAAGGTCCTGGGGAGTGCTGTTGAACAAAGAGACCTTGGAGTGCAGGTTCTTAGTCCATTTACAGTGCTGATGCAGGAAGAGAGTACATTGAAGATGCTATTTGGTATGTTTGCAAAGGCTGTTCAGGTCTGGAAGAAGCTCCACATATTGGGAAAGCACTGGAGATGTACTGGAGATTTCTTCACAGAGGAAGAAGTTTGAAGAGCTGAACACAGCCAGGGAAGGTTTGGATTGGAAGAGGTGTTTACAGGGATAAGAATGATAATTATCGACTGGAGAAAATGATTCTGAAACAGTACATTTGAGAGACTGAAGAAGCTTACTGGGATAGTACGTGTGTGTGAACTAAAGGTGGTTACGGACAGAGAAAGTTTTGTCGACGTTTGAAGTGGTTATAGCGGTAATCAGTGCTGTAGTGATGGGAAGAATTTACATCGATCATGAGGGTCGTCGACACATGACAACATTGTTCAGATAAGGACTTTTGTAGGGACTGGAGGGAAGGTTGCAGCCAAAGGGAGTTGTGGACAAGCTAGATATGCTTGCAGAGACCAGGAAAGTTGTGGAGGCTGGTGGAGGTAACAGGGAATGGAGAGTGATGTAATTAATGACAAATATTCGAGGCACAATTGTTCCTTGAGATGGTAAGAGGTTACAGTCATATGCAGCATGCAAGGACAGGAGAAATTTATATTGACGAGAAGAATTTTCGGAATTATACAATTTACAGAGGTAGAGAGGGTAGTAGGAACGAGGCAAAGTTAAAAAAAAACAAGAGAGGGATGACAGGACTGGGAGGGAGATTAATTTAATTGACGTTTTGGAAAACATGTCTCAATACATTATATTTACAATCTGATCATAAGGCACTTTCCCTTCTACTGATCCTCCACCAGTGCAGCACAAGCTCAGTACTGGTCTCCTGGCAGAACTGCACTACCTCTAGATGTGTGATGCATCCTCAATTCTGACTATCTTACAATGAGGCATTGCCTCATTGTTTACCTTAAAACAAGGAGGCACTGATTCTGAATTTAAATTTTGACCATGGCCAACTCCTTCATAACTTCTCCTCGGACAATGAGGAACTCCCTTAGAACTGTCCCTCAGTTGGAGTTGAAACACTCCCTCACCACTAAGCATATAACTGTGATGTCCAGTATCAGCTCTGACCCTCTGACAATGAGAAACTACCTCAGTACTAACCCGCTAGCTTTGAGGTCTTCCCTCAGAAGCAGCCTTCTGAGTGAATTGCAATTCCTTGGTACTTATAGTCTAACAATCCTGTTCTCATTACAAAGAGGACCAGGCTGAATATGGACTCAGTGTTACTGATGCAATGCCTCAGTTCTGACTCACTGATAACGACAAATTCGCGAAGTACTGCCTCTTTGACAAACAGGGGCTGCCTCACATTGACCCTCTGACAATGAGGCATTCCTTCACTACTGACCCTCGGGAAACAAGAACCTACAGCGACTCTCTGTGTGGAGAATCTCATCAAAGCTACGTGGGTTTGCTCTCGGTGCCACGTTTCCTTCCCACAATACAAAGATGTGAAGGTCATGTCAATTGGCTGTGAGAAATTGCCCATTATTTTCAGCGACGTGTGGCTTATGTGCATTATTCAGAGGTAAATGGAGAGCAATAGAATAGGACAAAGTGTCTGGGTGGGTTCAGCTTCGAAGGGATGGCGCGGTTTGCATTCCATAAACATCAATTACCTCCTCCAAATATCATTTCTGCGTGTCTCTGTAATATCCTGCAGAGTAAAACTATTACCTGTCAGAGATTTAAATCCTGCTTTGCGCCAAAATCCAGCAGATCGAAAACAACTGTTGTCTCTTCCACATTTCATTTCTGATTCCCTCTGTAGCATCCTGCCGACCATAAACAACTATTACATCTTCAAGACTTGACTCATGCCTTCTCCATAACATCCTGCAGACTATTAACAATTATTACCTCTTGCAGATTTCACTCCTGCTTGTCTCTGTTACATCATGCAGATCATAAAGAACCATTACCTCTTCCAGATTTCATTCCTGCTTCTTTCTGTAGCATCCTGCAAATTATAAACAACAATTACCTCTTCAAGATTTCACTCCAGCTTGTCTCTGTAACATCCTGCAGACCGTAAACAATTTTACGTCTACCAGATGTCACTTCTTCTTGTCTCGTTAACATCTTGTAGTCCATAAACATCGATTACCTCTTCCAGACTTCATTCCTTCTTGTCTGTTTATCATCCTGCAGATCGTCAACAATTATTAACTATTCCAGATTTCTTTCCTGCTTGTCTCTGCAACATCCTGCAGGTCATAATCATTAATTACCTCTTCAAGATTTCACTCCTGCTTGTCTCTGTACCATCCTGCAGTTTATGAACAATTATTACCTCTTCCAGATTTCATGTCTGCTTTTCTCTCCAACATTTAAAGATTATAAGCAACTATTGCCACTTCCAGATTTCAGTCCTATGTTCTCTGTCTGTGCCATAATATTTTGACTGATTCTAATCTAAAAAGTGAGAAAACTGAGTCTTACATGAATTCATGCAGTTTTTGAGCAAAGTGCAATGTAACTGTGCAAGTGCAGGTTCACCCCACAAACGTATATGTATATGTGCGCATGTGGGTCTTTATGTGTGTGTATGAAGGAATGTGTGTGTAGGAGTCTCTGTGTGTATATAGTGCAATGGTGGTCACGTACAGTTGACATGAACCGAAGGTCCCTGTTCAGGCCCTTCCTATGGATATGGAAATTAGCGATCAACCTCTGATCGGCTACTTTTCGCTGCTGCATATGTCGAAGTCAGCCTTGGAGAATGGACACCCAAAGGTCCGCGGTCGAATGTCCTGGTCAGTTAAAATATTCCCCAACCAGGAGGAACACTCCTGTCTGTTGACTGCGGTGCACATTCATCCATTGCCGTAGCCTTTGCTGAGTTTCCCCAATGTACCATGCCTCAGGGCATCTTTGGCTGCAACGTTGGCTGAGTCACATGAGTACTTGCCACGTCCATGGTGGGAGGTGTCCCCACCTGTAATGGTCGCATCCATGTCTATATTCTAACACGTCTTGCAGCGCCTACCATGACAGGGTTGCATGGAGTTGTCCTGAAAGCTGGGCAGCTTGCTACGAACAATGATCTGTTTGTGGTTTGGCAGATGTTTCAAGGCAAGCAGTGGAGGTGTGGGGGAGGGCTTGGTGATGTATTCATCATCATTGATAATGTGTTGCAGGTCACGAAGAACATGACATAGTTTCTTGTTCAGTTCCTGGGAAGTACTGAACAACGAAGGGTACCCTGTCGGTTGCAGCACGTGTCTGTCTCCTGAGGATGTCATTACTGTTCCTTGCTTTGACGCGTCGGAACTGGCGGTCAATGAGTTGAGCATTTTACCCCGTTCTTATGAGGCAATCGCTGAGTATTTTCAGGTGCACACCACATTCCTCCTCATCTGAACAGACCCGGTGTATGCGTAGGGCTTGTCCATCGACGATGGCTCTTTTAAAATGTTTTGAGTGGAAGCTGGAGAAGTGTAGCATTGTGAGGTTGTCTGTTGGTTTGCAGTATAATGTGGTGCCGAGGACTCTATTCTTGATTGAGATGCATGCGTCCAGGAATGAGGCAGATAGTTGAGAGTAGTTCATGGTGAGTTTGATGGTGGGATGAAACTTGTTGATATCAATGTGTAGTTGTATCAGTGACTCCTCGCCATGGGTCCAGAGGAAGAAAATGTCGTCAATGTACTTGGTGTATAATGTTGGTTGGAGGTCTTGCATGGAGAAGAAGTATTGAATGGAAACTGTGCATGAAGATGTTGGCATACTGAGGTGGAAAGTTGGTCCCCATAGTTGTTCCATGTGTCTGGATGAAGACCTGGTTGTCAAAGTTGAAGACGTTATGATCGAGGATAAAGCAGATGAGTTGTAGGAGCTGCAGTCGTGTCTACTTTCTTTTCAAGTCCTCCTGCTGTTTAGCCAGCTTCTTTTCATCTTTCGAACGCATGGTCCACATGATCTCTGAATCCCTAGAGGGCCATGGACATTAGATTCACTACATTCTCTAACATAAATTTGAATTGATCAGCAGTGCCTCGATAGTAGCACTCCAGAACGTTGTGGTTAACATTTGGCTATCTCCCATATGTCGTTCTATACCAAGACTCAGGCTTTTTAGCTTGTTTTCTAAATAGTCTTCTGGGTTTTCAATATCGCCAAGTGGATCCCTTCCCAAAGCTTCGGGAACGATCTTAGATGGGTAAAAGTCTCAGGCTCTAATTCACTTTCCCGCTCTATCATGTTAAACTGGGAAACAAATTCCTCAGCCCTCCCAGATCCTGGGTTCCCCAAGGAATGTATTGCGGCAATTTTCCCCCTTTAATAAACAATAACAGTATCTCTCCCTGCTTCGGCTTCGTTCCCTTGTTTAAACTGTTACATTGTTTCCTCATCAGTTTCCACGTCAGACCCTGCTTTTATCGCTTGCCATTCTTTTTCTGCTTGTTCTGCTCTGGTCCATTTTCCTGACAACATTATTGCTTCTGCCTCTCGTTCTATTCATAAGAAATGCTGATCTGGGTCAGCCTCCTCCCAATTCAATTTCCCTCTGCTGACCCCTTTTACAGTACAAAATGTTACATTACGTCCACGTCATTAGGTGGGGTGGGGGTGAGGTTGCAAGTCTTCCAACCTGGGATATATAAATGTTGTCCCCTGCTCAGACTTCATACATGTAGGCTCTTCGTTCTGCACTGAGCAGGTGGAGATGTTCTCATCCCCAGCCTTTGTGTGGAGAAAACACTTATTCTGCCCTCTGGCATCTCCATCAGTTGTGGCGCCTGGTGCCTGAAACACTTTCTGCAACTCATCTCCTTCAACTCGAAAGAACATAAAAATTTCAACCTCCTGTTCCGTCTTCAATATTGTCTTCTTTGAGTTATCCTCAGGTGTGTAATTCTTAATTAACACATCCATTTCATTTCATCATTTTATTTCAAAGGTATCCTCTTTTGGGCATTTAGTTAATATGTCCTTTGGTCTTCTTTCCCATTTTTCAGAAATTTTAACCATATCACTTGTTGCGACTGGATATGTCTTACTCATTTTTTCAACTGCACGCCCATTAATCATTCTGAAAGATATTTCATTCCTGCTAATCTATTATCTCTGTTCTCACTGTTCACTCCCTTATACCTTATAAGTCCAGTAGCGCCTCGTCAATTATTTTAGTATTCCCTAACTCTAAAACTTCAAATCGCCCCCTTTCCAATCTGTCAGTCCCTGAACGTCTTTAGATTCAGCTAATTAATAAAAACCATCTGTTCTCCTTCATTCTGCTTGAACTATTCTCAGATTGCATCTGTAGAATTCACAATCGTTGATGGTTCTTTGAAAAACCTCCCATAAACAACAATATTAAAATGTTACAATGCAAAATAAAATCAAATACTTCTGAATCTCGAGCTGCTTGAAACAAAACACCAACATTTAACCACCAAATGTGATTGTGCATATGATCGGGATTACAATGTTGAAACTCGAGACACACACACACATACACACACACACACATACACACACACACACACACACACACACATACACACACACACATACACACACACACACACACCCTTTCTGCATCCAGAACTTCTCTCTCTTTCTCTCTGAAACAGACACAGACCTTTTTTCTGCAAGCAGCCAGGAGCTCAGCACTGTACTAGTTTTTCTCTCTCTCTCTCTTTCTCTCTCCCTCTGCCTTACACATGGAGCCTTGCCTAAACACTTTGTTCATTCCTAAAATTACAGACTAATTCTCATGCAAGCCTTCACTTAAATATTCAACTGTCTACTAGTAATTTAACACGATGACTACTGTCTACTATTTTACATTTAATTATCAACCACCAATCTGCTGGATTTCAAATTCATCCAAAATCACTAATACAAACAAAAAAACAATCCCCACCTGTTTCTGCCTATTCATTCCCATATATTTCCTAAAGATAGAATGATATCCATAGAAACTTAAAGACACCACGTGGAATTTTGTCTCAATCTCTTTACTCTATACCGACTCATCCCCTGCACAGTTTTCCTGGACAATCCTCTGCCTTTCCTCAAATCTGAATTTATCAAAAACTTTTTGGTTCTTCGGATTCGTGTGTTCCACCTGCAGCTTTTTTTTTTGTCCTTACGCATTTTCGAGAATCTCCTTATTTCAGAGAATATGGTCCAAATTAGCAGCTAAAACATTAACTCTTTCGTTTGTGGTTGGCCAACACTTTTATTCTGTCTGTCTCAGGAGAGCTCTCAGTTCAACAGGGAAATGTCCAGTAGCTGCACCCTCTTTTCAGAGCAAAAGGTCTCTTCCCGGTCCAATTTGATGATCAAAACGTGTTGTGAAAGAATCACTCAATGTTTGTAAAATATTAGCAGGACACACAAATGATCCTTCATGAAATTAAACTTTAATATTGGAAAATTAAAACCGTGGTAGCCAGAAAAAATACCTTATTTGATTGCCCACAAGCTCTTTGTTCCTCTGCAGTTTACACAGTTTTTGTTCCCACACTTATCATTGAGCGTTAGCTAAAACAATCATCCAGGTTTGCTTTCTATTTCTAAACTATTCATCGTCTGCCACACTGTTTCCTTACATTTCACTTCATCTACCGCATTACATCACCATCCTCTTCAGTATTCGCTCACCTATCAGTGATTTTACTAGCCTATCATAGTGCTCTACCATTGTCTGTTCCTGGAGCCAAGAAATATCATCCTGGGCATGCAATAAACCAATAAGTTAAGTAAATAACTGCCAGAGTAATTATCATACCATCTGTCCATCTCACTGTCTCCCTCTGTCTGTCTGACTCTCTGAACCTGGGTCTAGCTGTGTGTCTCTCTCTGTCTCTGTCTGTCTCTGTCTGTCTCGCTCTCTCGCTCTCTCTCTCTCTCTACACACACATACCATGCCTGTCTCTCTGCATACCGAAATATATCACTGACTTTCATGATCTCCCTCTGTTTATCTCTAAGTGTATCTCATTCTGCCCAATTTGAATTTGTGATTTTCGCTTTCCTTCTCCCGATTTCACTGGGCTGTGAGTGTCCATGCTATGAATTTGCAAAGAACAAAACTGGTTCAGGATTACGCCATGGAAGTAAGATTATTTTCGCCTTTCATACGAAATCAGTGCAACTCACCATCGTCATCGATATAACCAAGACCTAGTTTATATTTACATTCTTTACGATGAAATATCTATTGTTTATGATCCCTGAGTGCATTTGAATACTCCAGCCTAGATTGTAGTGCTATTTCCGTATGATCAGTTCTATTTTTCCAGAGTGTTCTAGATCAGCCCAGGCTGTACAGTTCATGATTGGACATGTTAAAGACCCTCAGAATATTGCAACATTTTTCCAGAGACAATAACATCACATACAACACATTATCCGCTGTGTGTGTGTACCTCTGATTCACTACCAGTACCTTTCATATGGTAGATATTTCTCAGAAGAGATTGAAGAAGTTTCTAGGAGGTATTGTCCCAGTCTCAGCAACCGACGAGCGGTGCAGAAGAAAAGCTGATGTTTGTGAGTAATGCAGGAGCATCCAAAACGAGGACGATTTTGAGGAGTGAATGAGGTGGGTTCGGGGACAGGTCGGTTCAGTCACCGGTGACACCAAGGAGTGAATAAACGAAGCCATACTCGAGAGGAGCAGCCAGGTTACAGGAGGTGGAAGTCAAGATGGGAATACAAACTGGGCTTCAGTGAAGCGGGCGATCAGCAGTGTGGTAAGGCAGGAGGAGTGAACCTTTTCTGTCGCTGAAGGTACCAGAGCAAACTAGAAGAAGGAGGACATTTACTCGCGAAGTCACGGGCATCAGGTCAGTGAATGGTAAGATATCCTTCACTCCTTCTTTCTTTCTCATGCTGCTGTTGTTGTGAACTAAAGGGTTAAGGCACGCAGGATTTGCGAAATCCGTGTTACGCTCCTTCTGTGGCAATTATGGGACAAATTCGATTTCCCTGACTCCTTCACGTGCAGGAAGATATGTCTCATCTGCAGATCCTGTCTGACCGCTTGACAGCTCTGGAGCTGCAGTTGGATTCATTTTGGTGTGCTCCCAGCTCAGAGAAACCTGGACCGCACATTCAGTCAATTGGTCACAACGCAAATAAAAAAAATGAAGAAGGAAAAGGATGTGTAACACAAATAGTGAAAACGGAGGAACAAATGCACTGCTCCTCTGGAACTACCTCCCTCCGCCACAGGTATAACCATTTTCGTTACAGTTGGAGGAGATGGCTCATCAGGGGAAGGTGATCAGGTTCGTGGCACCGTGGCTGGCTCTGCTGTCAAGAATGGCGGGAAAAACGTGGCAGAGCTATCATCATGGGGTAGTCAATTGTAAAAGGAATAAATTGGTGTTCCTGCAGCTGTTAGATAGAGTCCCAGATGGGATGCTAACTTCCTGGTGTAAGGGGCACGAACATCTCAGAGTTTCTGGAGGACATTATGGAGGTGAAGGGGGTGAAGAGTCAACTAGTCGTGATGCATATAGGCGCAACAATATCGGTTAATAAAGACAAGATGATGTCTGACAAGCTGAATTTAGGGAGTTCGGCTTAAACTAAACAGGATGTAGTAATCTTAATATCAATACCAGTGCCCCGTGCTAGCCACAGTGGGATTGGCAGGATAGCTAAGATGAAAGATGGCTTCATGGCTGGTGCAAGAGGGAAGGATTCAAATTCTGGGGTCATTGGAAGGGACACTGGGAGAGGTGGGATCAGTACAAAATGGGCAGCTTGCACATGGGCAGGATTGGAACCAATGTTCGAGGAGAGGTACTTGTAAGTGGTGATGGAGAGGGTTTAAATAAATATGGCAATAGAGATGGCAAACAAGGCAGGGAGTCAGAGGGAAGGAGCAAGAACAAAGAACACAGGAAATTACAGCACAGGAACAGTCCCTTCGGCCTTCCAAGCCTGCGCCAATCTAGGTCCTCTATCTAAATCTGTGGCCTTTTCTTTTCCTCAGGCTCTGTACCCCTCATCTCCCTGTACATTCAATTATCTGTCTCAACACATCGTAAATGACGCGGTCATGCCCGCTTACACTGGCAATGCGTTCCAGGCATGCATCATCTTCGGTGTAAACAATTTTGCCCGGACATCTCCCATCAGCCTCTCCCCTCTCACTTTCAACTCGTGACCTCTAATAATTGCGTTCCGCCCGCTGGGACAAACCTCCTTGCTTTCCACCCTGTCTATACCTCTCATGCTTTTGTCGACCTCAGTCAGGTTCCTCTCAACCTCCGTCTTTCTAATGGAAATAATTCTAATCTATTCAAACTCTCTTCATAGCTCGTGCCTTCTAAACCACGCAACATCCTGGCCAACCTCCTGTGCACCCTCTCCAATGCATTCACATCCCTTTGGTAATGCAGAGAACATGACTGTGTGCAGTATTCCAAATGTGGCCAAACCAAAGTACAATTCAAATGTCACATGACCTGCCAACAATTATGCTCAGGACCATGTCTGATGAAGGAAAGCATGCCGTCTGCCTTTTGCCCAGTCTATTGACCTGTGTTGCTACCCTCGCGGAACAATGGATCTGAATACACAGAAATCACAGTACGTTAATTTTCGCCAGGACTTTTTCATTCACGGAATAGTTCACCCTTGAATAGGATCCCGTCTGGATTGCACTCCATCTGCCGTTTCTCCGACCAACTCTCCAAACTATCTGTACTTTGCTGTTTTCTCTGACCTGCCCTTCACTGTCTGCTACTCCACTAACGTTCGTGTCAAATGTGAAATTGCTAATCAGATCACCTATACCCTCCTCCAGATCATTAATGAAAATTACAAGCAACAGTGGTCCCAGCACAGATCCCTGTGGAACAACACTGGTAACAGTTCTCCATTTTGATCAACTGACCTCCACTCTTACTCTCTGCCAGCTATTTCCCAGCCTGTCCTTTACCTATCTAGCTCGTACACCCTTCACACCATGCTACTTAACTTTTTCATCAGAGTACCATGAAGATCCATATTAATCACCTCCTGAATTCCATGTATATGACATCTACAGCGCTTCGCTCATGTATCAACTTCGCAGCTTCTTCAAAGAATTCTATTATGTTGTTCAGACATGACCTTCCATGCCCAAAAACTTGTTGCCTACCATAGATACGTCCATTTACTTCCAAATTGGAATAGAGCCTAAACATCAGTATATTCTCCAGCAACTTTCCTTCCAATGACATCGGGCTCACCGGTCTATAATTACCTGGATTATCCCTGCCACCTTTCTTGAACAAATGGACAACATTAGCAGTTCTCCACTCTTCCGGGACCTCCCCCTTGATCAAGGATGTCGCAAAGATATATTTTAAGACCCAGATATTTCCTTTCTTGCTTCCCTTATTAACTGGGATAGGTCCCATTCGGAACTGTGGACTTATCCACCTTAATGCCTTTGAGAATACCCAACACTTTCTCCCTAAGTCTGCTAACTTGATCTGGAGTAATAAATCTATTCTTAACGTCGACATCCGTCTTACCCCTCTCTTCGGTGAAGCCTGAAGCAAAGTACTCATTAAGTATCTCACCCAGTTTCTCTGCCTCCATGCATAACTTTCCCACCTTGTCTTAAAGTGGGTCAATACTTTCTCTACTTACCATCTTGTTCCTCACATAAATATAACAATCTTTGGGATTTCCCTTCAACCTGTTTGCTAAAGATATCTCACGACCCTTTTCAGCCCTTTTAATTCCGCATTTCAGGATGGTCCAACATTCCTGATCAGCTTCCAAATTTCCACCCATCATCAGTCGCCGAGACCTTATGTATGCCAAACGTTTCCTCTGAACTGGTCTTGCAATGTTGACTACCATTCGTGGTTCTCTAATCTTGACATTTCGATCCTTCATTTTCATAACAACACATTTGTTCTGCACTCCAATCAACTCTCTTTCAAAGCAGAAAACGTTTCATTGGTGGAACTACCCTCAAACAGCTGCTTACAATCTACATTCCCAGCTGCTGCCGAATTTTGGTGTATTTGGCCTGCCCCCAGTTAACACTCTTCCTTTAGGCTCACTCCCGTCTTTGTCCATGGGTATGCTATGGACAACACTGACGGTGTTGTGATCACTATTCCCAAAGTAGTCCCATACTGAAACTTCAGTCACCTCTCCAGGATCATTCTACAACACCAGGTCCAGTATCACGCCTTCCTGATTTGGAATATTTACACACTTCTCTGTAAAACCCCACTGGATACTCCTTTCAAGTCCTACTTTATCTAGACCTCTAACACAAAGTGAATTCCAGTCATGTTGGGAAAATTAAGATCTACTTTCATCACCAATCTGTTGTTCCGACATCTTTCCATAACGTGTGTGCATATTTGTATCTGTATCTCACGTTCCCTGTTGGGGGGCCCGATTACACTCCAACCTTGTTAACGCATCCTTCCTTTTTCTGATCTCTGCCTATGTTGCCTCATTGCTCGAGTTTTCCAAAGTGCTTTCCTTCAGCACATCTGTGATATCCTCTCTGATCATTAAGGCAACTCCTCCAATCCTTTTATGTCCCCATCGAGCCCGCCTGAAGGATCCATATCCTTGGATATTCAGTTGCCAATCACACACTTCACATAAAAAATTCACAGTCATACTCCCAGGTACTAATTCAAGCCGTATGTTCATCTGCCTTACCGACTACACTTCTCACATTAAAACACGTGTACCTCAGACCACCAGTCCCTTTGTGTTTATCATTTGCTGCCTGCCTCCTCTTTCACTTCGTCACGCTGACATCAGTTTCTCATTCGTTAGGGGCTTTAGTTATTACCTTATAACTAACCTTCTTGTTTGCTTCTCATTTCCCTGTCACATTAGTTTAGGGGCGCAGCTTTAGTAAAAGCGCCCCTAAGACATTGATTCCAGCCCGATCCAGGTGTAGACTGTCCAACGTGTCATCGACTCACCACCCCACAACCAGTCCAAATGTCCCAAAATTGGATCCCCTCCCTCCAACACTGCCTATCAAGCTATGTATTCATCCTACATATTCTTTCATTTCTACTCTGACTGGCGCACGGCACTGGTAGAGAACTGATTTCTTTTAATTTGAATAATATTTTAGCTGTGTTAATCACAGGCTGGTTTCACTGTTTGCTGTTCAGTTTGACGACGCCAGTCAAGCTGAAGACTCGATCCAATCCACACTGTACCTTCAGCTTCAACACCAAACTGTTCCAAAGACAAAGGCCAATGATCGAACACCCACGTTGCGCCATCTCAAAAACCTACCGCCCAACCAATATTCTGTTCCTTGACCAAGATGCTTTGTCCTCTATCGTCTCAAGAAATATCATGTGGGCCCACGCCAACTGTTCGCTAAACAAAGGGTGCTGAGATAGGAATCGAGGAAGAGAGTCTTGGAAGGTGTGAGAGGTGCATACAGATTGCAACAGGTAGGAGGAGCGGGGAAAAAAACGGGGTTATAGAGAGGGGGCAATGAAAAAAAAAGACTGAAAACGGAAGGAGGCCAGAGAGTGAGAGAGGTGCAGACTGACCGTGGGAGGACGATACGAAGGGGAGAAAAGAAGGGAGAGTGATGAATTCTGCCGAGGCCCAGTCGGAGTGGGTGACCAAGTGGTGAAAGCAAGGACAATGTTCCTTACACATAACTCCTGAACTTGATTCTGCTGTGCCCCTCCAACAGCATTCTCTGACAATTTGGACTTAGGGAACAGTCTATCTCTCCACTCTCAACTTCTTCTCAAAAAAACAGGAAAATATTGTTAATTCTGCTGCTTATCATGTCTTAATGAGCATTTTAATCCTTTGCAAATTGAAGTTTTTGATAGTCAGTGGGATGGGATGGTGCTTTTTCTGACTGGCCCCTAAGTTGAGTGAAGTATTAAAATGTGGCCTTCTGACCCACAATGGGATAAGGCTGGAGCCTGTTCAATGTGTTGCCTTAGTGATAGATTGCTTTCCTGCTGAAACATTGAATTGAAATCTGAAATTTCCGGATGGATTGATTAATGAGTAAATTGGATTGATTGATGAATTTGGTTAAAGGGATATTTCAGCACATTCTTCAGCTGCTGTCTGAACTTTGTCTGGGTAACGGCATAAATCGCGGTGTTTGTGCAGCAACTAAGGAGCTGCAGTATGAAGCCCAATTCCCGCACATACTCATTCAAATACACAGACCGATATCCATCCGGTACCATATAAAATACGCCATTAACAATGACCTTAACAGGAAGAAATTTGCCGAGATCACATATAGTAAAATAATGGACTTTCTTCGATTTTGCATCTCTGTGTCAGACTGAACGTCCCTATTGGTGTGAGCGCGGAGTCTCCTGCGGGCTCTGCTGGTCACTAAAATGTGTCTGGCAATGAAAACATTGAGCAGCAGAATCAGGAGAAATGAGAGAACCGGGTTGAGAATGTGGTGGAGGAACTCGATTGTGACCCAGACACGGGAATAACGAACAGCGTCTGTTACATCGCAAAACCAAGGCATGTTCGCCAGCCGATACCGAGCTGTGAGCATAAAATACCAGAAAATGTTCTTCAAACAGCTCAGCACAGTCACTGCTCCCAAAACCATAATCGCTATTTTCTCACTGCAATATTTACTTTTCAACTTATTGGAACAAATGGCCACAAATCGATCAAAGGTGAAAGTGACGGTGAACCAGACAGAACAGTCAGTAACTGCATAAAGCAGGACGGCGTGGATGTTACACATGGGGATGGACAACAGAAAATAAAATTGTTCGTAATAAACAATCGGAATTTGCCTCAATATCAAGTCGAATATAATGACCAGTAGATCTGCCGCTACCATGGCCCCCAGGTAACGTCTGACTCATTGAGACAATCCACAGTCTTTGCAATGCAGAATGAAGATCGTCACGATATTAACTGTGAGGAAGGAAAACAAACAAGTTATACATCAGCTTGGTGTGTCAGTTATCAGTTTACTTGAGAACAATGTGAGCTATACAAACGTATTGATCTATTCAGATATGTATTTCAGTAATTGAAGCTGAAGTAATAAATCATAAGATCTGACTTACAACAATGCGATGTAAAATGCCAGAAACCCTCCCTCCCCAAACATATAGATGCAGATCCATCTGCACAGGTGATATCTATAACCTTCCCACACCATCTAGAGCAGATGCAGGTGACAATATAACAGTTCTTAATACAAAGTGTGAAGACATTGCCGTCTTGAAAGACCATTTCCCAGTTCATTGAAGAAAGATGGAGCTTAGAAGTTTTGGTGTTTTAATCTAGATCGTGGTCAGTCCTCTGTCATGAAGAAATGCAATCACAGAGAAAACGTATTGAATTCCTTATCTGTCCGAGGAGACCACAAAACAGTGTCTCTTTCTCAGTGGAACACTGTTTGTCCTCTTGGGATCTTTACTATTGTTCATTTAACTGACATGGGATGATTGACAAATCATGCCAGTTGCAGAATGCTCTGGAGCATGTCGATGATAAAATATCGTTTGCAGTCTTGTCCATAGAATATCAATCGTGGAACGCTATCGAATTATAAAGATCAACAGAAAAGGGCCCTTCTTCCCAGCCAGCCTGCACCAGTCCAAAGAAAGCACCTACCGCTGTTCCAATCAGGATCCAGATTCCGAAAGATGCCACATGAAGAGGAGCAGAAATGGTTCACTACTATCACAGGAACATAACATTTAGGCGCATCAATTGGCCCTTCAGTCCGTCAAACCAAGTCGACTATACAATAAATTGCGGCTAATCTGATTGTGACCAGACCTCGGCCAAACCTGGTTAACCACTGACTAGTTTCTATTCCTGAATCCATTTCCCTTCAAGTACTCAATACATTCTGCGTCCAACGCTCACTTGGCAATAGAGTTCCAAAGCCTCCTCATTGGAACAGAAAATAAACTAAAACTCCTCATCTCTGTAATAAATCGAAGATGCCCACCTCAAAACGCATATGTTCCCGACTTGTAGTCTCTCCAGTTTGTGAGGTGCTTTATTGGGGTTGGCTGTACTCTCAGCCATTGGTGGTTCATCTTTTCAATGACACCATATTTTTTCTTGACCGGCATAACGTTTTGCTGACCATCCTGAAAGTGTTGCTTCAATGCCTGTCACGGTTCCTCAGACCATAAGGTATACAAAGAGAATTCGGCCATTCCACCCATCAAGACGGTCCTGCTGCTCAATATTTTTCTTAAATCCCATTCTCCTGACTTATTTTTTATCCACCGACCTTCTCCTGAGTGTAGTTTTATATCCTAATCGAGATAGATGTCTGTTCCTGAGCTCAGGGGAAGACCTGCTTGTGTACATACCAAGTAGGAGGAATTCTCAGTCCATTCCCCAGCACCAGTTTAAGGAAAGCAGCAATTTCCCCTGCCTGACACTTACAGCGTCAATATGATGGTCCGTACAAGATCGTTCCACATGGACTGATTGTTCAGGGGCACTATGGGCTTTCACAGTTGGCACCAGTGGCAAGAATGCTGGTAACTTTCAAGAGCTCACTCAATTCCAGTTGAGTGACGATTTGCTCTGGCAATGACGTGCTGCAGGAAGTTGTGGTACCCAACGTGATATTTGCTGTGAGAATTCAAATGCCAATTATTGTGGGGAGAATGTTCAGGTCCATTTAATCTCACAGAAGACATCTCTCCCCAAACTCGACTCAACCCGTACTGTGCAAACACGATTCAAGGAAATATATTGATAATTTGATATAAGATCGTCTTTTACAATTCTACAGATGATATCCATCAGTCGAAGATCATACCCTCCTTTTCCCTGTTGTCGAACCCTGCCAAATTAAAATGTTCATGATATTCAGGACACAAAATTGATCATTCTGCAGCCAGGTCCCTCGAATGTTATGAAAGCAAATTCATTTAACTAAAATAGACAATTACCTTCCCTGCGGTGGGGTGTCCAGAAGGAGAGGGCACAGGTTTTGGATGAGAAGGGAAAGATATAAAAGAAACCTAAGGGGCAACTTTTTCATGCAGAGGTACGTGTGTGGATAAGCTGCCAGACGCTGGTACAATTGCAACATTTAAAAGACATCTGGGTGGGTATATTAACAGGAAAGATTTGGAGGGATAAAGGGCTTGGTGCTGGCAGGTGGGACTGGATTGGATTAGGATATCTTCTCGGCATGCGCAAGTTGGACCGAAGGGTATGTTTTCGTGCTGTACATCTCTATGACTCAATAACGTCAGGAACGCAGTGATTTGTTCAATATCTTTGAAAATACAACACCCATTCACATGGAGTGCCTTCCATTTTTTTAAACAAATTGCTCTCAATTCTATTGTCAACATTATTCCCCATTTTGACTGACGAAGGAAAAGTCTTACATTGTCATACTCACACAATTATAACTGCTGGATATTGTTTCATGGCAACATCACCATCCCAAAATATATCCTGCCCCATCCGCAAACTAGACCTACCACTGGTGGTGGGGCCATTGCATGCAGTCAGCAAAGTGGTTGCTCTGCAATTTGCGAAACATTGATACCAGAAAACAAATGGTTATCAAAATCAACGGACTATAAACAACTCCTGCCCTCTACAGCACTTATCAACCAAAGTCATTTGTCCTCGGTTTTGAAAACCATTCAGAGGAAGCATTGAGAACGACAAGGACTCTTGATGTGGTACTTCAATGTCGATGTCCAAACAGTGTCTCCACAGGCCCAATACTAACTGAGCAGGGCGAGGCATCAAATACACAGACTGTGAAATGATGAATGAAACAACATGTTGGAAATATTGCCACTCAACTACTTGTCAAGTGGATCTGTCTCGAACAGCATTGCACAGCACACACTCCCGACGGATGTAATATTTCAGCCTCACACTGGATTTATCACTCACTGTGTCATGTGGCACTATCTGTGGCGAAATAGCGCATGCTTATCAAAGACCGAGTAAATGGAAACTGGGCATCCATGAGGCACTGTAGGCAATCACCAGCTGCAGTACCAATGGCCGTCACTCCATAGCAAAGTCAGAAGTGGGCTGTTCACTGATGGTTTCGAAATGTTTAGCACTATTCAGAACGACACCGATACGGAAGCAAAGAATTCAATCCTTCAAGAGTTTTAAAGAGGAAGAGAATGAAGTCATTCAATTGGAGCAGAACTGTTATCATGCATGCCTGTTCCGCAGGACATTAGGATGCAGCATCTTCCATCATACTCCCTGCATCTTCCCCTCGTGTCCGCAGTTGCCCCACAAGGATAGCAAATGTTCCACATTATGTGGTTAAACATTGTTCGGCTGAATGCCATTTCTGACATATCCTGGATCATGTCGTTCAGAGGATCATCAGGATAATCCCTGAAACAAATCCCCACTTCAGGAAAATGTCAATTGCCAGAATGTAACACATAAGATCAAGGAGCCCAGTTGTGCCATTTCAAAACCACAAATAAAAAAAGGCCATCATAACGTCATTCAGCGCTGAAAACCTAATTAAACATTGAATAACATAGTGGCTGATCTGAATGAATCCAGAGCTCCGTTATACACACAGAACATCAGGTATTCAACCCCCTGGCTTCCTCTCACTGACCAGCCGACTTCGGAATCTTCACTGTACAAACAACGTCTGGAAATCTGTCTACCAGGTACTCTTTGTCAAACCTATTATTTTTAATATTCTCAGGGAATTTCAGCAAACCTTTGCATGATTTTACGAGACAAAACATAATTTCCGCTTAAGCAAACCATGTTAGCCTCTGGTGGAGTTCAGCTATTGTAAGTGTCTTGATATTCTTCCCTTAATAAGTCGAGCAGATTCCGCGCAATAATTGGCCGACTGCATGGCGCACAGTCTACTTTTTTCTGTTTTTCCCACATTTGAGTGCAGGTTCCAAGTTGGAGGTTCTCCATATCTGCTGGAAGACTCACAAAATCCAGAGGATTACGAAGAATCTGGGTCCACTAGTTTTCATTATTAATATAAAGGAAGTATCGTTAGAAAGTTTGCAGATGACACCAAAATTGGACTGCGATTAATGTTACATCAGAATACAACGGGATCTTGATCAGATGAGTTGAGAAGTGACAGATGGAGTTTATATTAGATAAATGCGAGGTGTTGAATGTTGGCAAAGCAACTCGTAGCCGGACTAATGTTAAGGTCCCAGGGAGTGTTGCTGAACAAAGAGTCCTTGGAGTGCAGTTCCACATCTCGATAAAAGTGGAGCCACAGATAGATAGGAGAGTGAAGAAAGCGCTTGGTATGCTTTCCTTTATTGGTCAGAGTTTTGAGTAGAACATAGAGCAGTTGAACAGAGAAAATACAGCGCATTACCGGCCCTTTGGCCCTCGGTGTTGCGCCGATCCAAGCCCACCTAACCGACACTAGCTCACTATCCTCCATATGCCTATCCAATGCCCGTTTAAATTCCCATAAAGAGGGAGAGTCCACCACTGCTACTCGCAGGGCATTCCTTGAACTCACGACTCGCTGAGTAAAGAATCTACCCCTAACATCTGTCCTATACCTACCACCCCTTAATTTAAAGCTATGCCCCCTCGTAAAAGCTGACTCCAGACGTGGAAAAAGGTTCGCATGGACAACCCTATCTCAATACCTAATCATCTTGAACACCTCTATCAAGTCACCCCTAAACCTTCTTTTCTCCAATGAAAACAGACAAGTGCCTCAGCCTTTCCTCATACGATCTTCCGACCATACCAGGCAACGTGCTGGTAAAACTCCTCTGCACCTGTTCAAGTGCCTCCACATCCTTCTTATAGTATGGCGACCAAAACTGCACACACTACTCCAGATGCGGCCGCACCAGAGACTTATACAACTGCAACATGACCTCAGGACTCCTGAACTCAATTCCTCGACAAATAAAAACAGGTACGCCATATGCCTTCTTCACCGCACTATTTACCTGGGTGGCCACTTTCACAGATCTGTGTACATGGTCACCAAGATCCCTTTGCTCATCCACACTACCAAGTATCCGAGTATAAGCCCAGTACCCCAACTTCTTGTTCCTCTTACCAAAGTGACTCACTTCACACTTACCTACATTGAACTCCATTTGCCACCTTTCTGCCCAGCTCTGCAGCTTATCTATATCCCACTGTAACCTGACACATCCTTCCTCACTGTCAACAACTCCACCGACATTCGTACCAACCGCAAACCTGCTCACCCAACCTTCTAGCCCCTCCTCCAGGTCATTTATAAAAATGACAAACAGCAATAGTCCCAAAACAGATCCTTGCGGAACACCACTAGTAACTGCACTCCAAGATGAACCTTTACCATCAACTACTACCCTCTGTCTTCTTCCAGCCAGCCAATTCCTAATCCAAACCTCCAACTCACCCTCAATGCCATACCTCCGTACTTTTTGCAGTCGTCTACCATGGGGAACCTTATCAAACGCCTCACTAAAATCCATATACACCACATCTACCGCTTTACCCACGTCCACCTCCTTAGTCACCTTCTCAAAGAATTCAATAAGGTTTGTGAGGCACGATCTGCCCTTTACAAAACTATGCTGACTATCCTTGATCACATTATTCCGATACAGATGTTCATAAATCCTATCCCTTACAACTCTCTCTAACACTTTGACAACAACAGAAGTGAGGCTCACTGGCCTATAGTTACTAGGGTTAGCCCTACTCCCCTTCATGAACAAGGTAACCACATTTGCTATCCGACAGTTTTCTGGCACTATTCCTGTAGACAACGAGGACATAAAAATCAAGGCCAATGGCTCTGCAATACCCTCCCTTGCTTCCCATAGAATCCTCGGATAAATGCCATCAGGCTCAGGGAACTTATCTAATTTAGCCCTTTCCAGAATTTCCAACACCTCTTTCATACATACCTCAAAGCCGTCCATTCTAATTATTTGTGACTCAGCATTCACATTGGGCAACAATGTCCTGCTCCTGAGTGAATACTGACGAAAAGTATTCATTCAGTGTCTCCCCAATCTCTTCAGCCTCCACACACAACTTCCCACAACTATCCTTGACTGGACCTATTCCTACCCTAGTCATTCTTTTATTCCGGATATACCAATAGCAAGCCTTTGGGATTACCCTAATCCTACCAACTAAGGACTTTACATGTCCCCTCCTTGCTGCTCTTAGCTGTCTTTTCAGAACCTTCCTGGCTACCTTATAACTCTCAATCGCCACAATTGAACCTTCAAACCGCATCTTTACATATGCCGCCCTCTTCCCTTTAACAAAGGATTCCAATTCCTTATTAAACCTCAGCTCCCTCACACGACTCCTTCCTCCCTGCCTGACAGGTATCTACTTATCAAGGACACTCAATAGTTGCGCCTTGAACAAGCTCCACATATCAATTGCGCCCTTCCCTTGAAGCCTACTTTTCCAAGCCACGCATCCGAAGTCACCACATCAAAATGTCCCTGCCCCCAGTTATAACTCTTGCCCTGCAGTGCACACTTATCCCTCTGCATCACTAGAATAAAAGTAACCGAATTGTGGTCACTCTCCCCAAAGTGCTCACCGACTTCCAATTCTAACACCTGGCCTGTTTCGTTAACCAGAACCAAATCCAGTATGGCCTCACTTCTTGTTGGCCTGTCTACATATTATGTCAGGAAACCCTCCTGCACACATTGGACAAACACCGACCCATCTAACGAACTCGAGATATAGCTTTCCCAGTCAATATCAAGAAAGTTAAAGACCCCATAACAACCACCTGATTACTTTCACTCTTCTCCTCAATCATCCTTGCAATTCTTTCTTCTCCATCTCTCGGACTATTAGGAGGCCTGTAGAAAACTCCGAACAGGGTGACCTCACCTTTCCTATTCCCAACCTCAGCCCAAACTACCTCAGATGGCGAGTCTTCATCCATAGTCCTTTCCACCGCTGTAATACTATGCTTGACAAGCAATGCCACACTTCCCCCTCTTTTACCCCCACATCTGACCCTACCAAAACATTTAAACGCTGGAACCTGCAACAGCCAATCTCTCCCTGTTCTACCCATGTCTCCAAAATAGCCCCAACATCGAAATCCCAGCTACCAACCCACGCTGCAAGTTCACCTACGTTATTTCGTATACTTCTTGCATTGAAGTACACGCACTTCAGGCCACTTTCCTGTTTGCAGGCACCCTCCTTTGAGATTGATGCCATGTCCCTAACCTCCCGACACTCCAGTTCCTATAACCAAAAGCTGCAGTCTAGGTTCTCATATCCCTGCAGAGTTAGTTTAAACCCCCCCCCACCACCCCCAAATAGCACTAGCAAACCTCCCCCCAAGGATACTGATGCCCCTCAGGTTCAGGTGTAGACCATCCTGTTTTTAGATGTCCCGCCTTCCCCTGAAAGAACCCCAATTATCCAGATACCAGAATCCCTCCCTCCTGCACCATCCCTGGAGCCACGCATTCACACTGACTGCATGTGACAGGATTGCAGAGATTACATCTGATTCATTGGTTAACTCTGTCGATCACTTGCAACTTTCGCTATTTGGTGAATTAGTGATCCTGGTTGGTCACTTCACCTCACTTTGAGGCGTACCTGGTGCTTCGCCTGGCAGGCGCTTTTGTGTTCTCCGCTTATCTTCTGGCTTGATGATCAGTGTAACGTGGAGTATATGCGAGACAGTGATAGTGCATCTTCTGCCGGGGTACAATTCTGTCGCTGTTTGTAAAGACCCAAATCAACTCACACAGTCCAGTGTGAAGTTACTGGATCTATAAAAGTCTGTCCTGTTTAACACGGTAAAAGTGTCACACACAGAGAGAGATTATTCGGAATGCAATAGTGGAACTTTGCCTCTGGAATTAATGTGTGCAGTAGACGCAGTTAACAAAATGGTAATCGATCAATGTGTCTGGAGTCTGTCGTTTGGTGACGATGAGTTGCAGTATGTTTGTCGAGCTGCGCCATCCCCTCCCCAAACAGCGCAGGCCCAGTCCAGCATCTGTGTCCTTTTGGACCCGATCATTTCGATCAGAAACGCTGCTGCTGAGCCCCTCTTGGTGGTTCTTTTGAAATGACCCACCTCGTATACAATCTCCAGATTGTCACATTCTCAGAGCTTCCTCCATTCGGTCTCTTTGCAGCAACACTGATCCAACAGCTGAGGCAAGGGAGTCAGCAGGAAGTTGCTGTGTCAAAGTTCGATTTGACAACATGAGGCGAAGGGAGGTGAGTCAGAAGGAGGCTTCCGTTTCAATGTTTGATCTGACACCGTGAGGCTGAGGGAGAGGAACCAACGGGCTGTGATGATGAGGTAGAGTTCGCAAATAAATATTGATAGGCCATGAGAATGGGAGAGAACCTGGAAGACGGTGATTAATTTAGAAAAGTAGTCCGTTGTGGCCGGAAAAATAAAAGGGCAGATTTCTATTTAAATGAGAAGCAGATTCAAATGAGTCGATGATTATGGATCAGCGTATCTTTCTGCGCGTTCTTATATGTAAGCAAATGAAATTCTCGCATTTATTGCAAAAGGCATGGATGATAAAAGCAGGTAAGTGTGAAAAAATGACATAGGTTACCTCACTTGGAAAGTTGTGTCCAGTTTTAGTTTCCTTACATGAGGACGGATGTTGTGGCACTGACAGCAGATCAGAGGAAGGTCATCAGGTTTATTTCTGGCATCATAGGTCTGTCGTACGAAGAGCAGTTGAAGAGCATGAGGTTCCTCTGGGTGGAATTCATAAGACTGGGACAGGGGAGGGGTGTATCTGATTAACTTGTATGCAGTGGAAAAGGTGAATGATAAGCTGAAGTTGGAAAGATGTTCCCTTTTTGGACCATCTCGAGCGTGTTGTCATAGATATAGAGTGAGAGAAGGAATATTCAAAAGTGATTGACTGAGAAAATACGTCTTTTAGAGGTTAGTGAATCGATGGAATGTGCTTCCCAATATGCCGTGGAGTCGGAATCACACTACAGGTTAAAGAAAGAAATAGATATGTTTCTGACAAAAAAAACAGCGTAAATGGCTTTCGGGATAAATTAGCCATGATCACATTAAATGGTGCAGTGTACAGCAAGGGCTGAATTGCTTACTGCCCCTCTTAATTCCTACGTTTCTATATTGTCCCATCCGCGTTTTTTCTTTGGTTTTTAGTCATTTTTGGTGGTAAGAATACTGGGAGCCAAGGATTTTGTTGAATGGCAGTGCAGGTTGGCTCGGTGTAATGCAAACAAGTCAGGCATGTGGAGCTACGACCACAATCAAGTCCTGTTGGCTGCCATAGCAGGCCTGGAAACCAGATGGCCTGTCCCCAGTCCCAATTCATGTTGTTTCATTTCCAGATTAAACTCCGTCTGCCACGTTCTCTCCCTTTCTCCTGGCCTATCAATATTTATCTCATCACTCCTCTTCCTCAGCCTCATGGAGTCAGATCAAACATTGATCAACGAAATCAAATGTTATGGTCAGATATTCAGTCTTAATTAACGTTGTTCATTTCATAATATAATGGAAAATGACGAGTTAGAACGAAATGAAATTGAGTTGACCATGGTTTTACAATTTGAACATTAATTTCTGAAACTGAAGTTTGGAAACTGGGTAATAGTTTTGAAAAAGCTTTAAATATATTACATTGTCAATTCCAGTGAAATGTGGCAACATTTTTGTCAAAACATTCTGACTGTATAATGGAAGAATGTAAATATTGACAACTAACAGAAGGGAAAATATGTAGTGGACATAAGTCAATTGTCATGAAATCGGTGTGTCAAAGGGATACATTTTAAAATGAGGGAAAGCTTTGAGACGTCTTGGGAAGAAGTAAACTTCCTTTCAGTGTATTAAACAGAAAAAATAACGCCTCAGCGTAAACGGTATGCAAGCGGCCAAATTGACACAATGTATCAAAATATATTCAGTTGGCAGGCCCAAGCAGCATTTTTACCCAGACGTCTATTTCGATTTTTCTTCAGGACTTGGGGGGTGGGGTGGTAGCTGGATTTGCAGATAAATGGATAGGAGGGGGCAGGGTGGTGAAATGAGGATAGGTGAAAAAAAATCGTTTTTGTGACCGATGTGGTCAAGGGGAGGAATGAATTCAGATGGTGACAGGGAGGAGTAGAAGAAGGCGACGGGCTGGGAAGATAGTCGCAGGATTTGAAGGGATTTTTTTTAATATTAAAAACGCAATGTCGAGTCCTTTTTGGTTGTCGGTTTCCCAAGCAGAAACTGAGATGTTGTTCCTCCAATTTATGCTGTGGCTCGTTTTGGCAATGGAGGAGGCCAAGGATGGTCACGTCGAAAAGGAAGTGGTTGGGGGAATTGAAATGGCCGGCGACTGAGATGTCAGGTCCGCCCATTCGGGTTCGGCTGAGATGCTTGGTGAAACATTCCCAATGTTAAAGTTTGGTCTCCCCGATGTCGATAAGACCACATGGTGACCACGTGATGCTGTAAAGTAGTTTGGAGGAGAGTCGAGAGTGTGTTGCTGGAAAAGCATAGCAGGTCCGGCTGGTCAGAGGGGCTCGGGAAATGACGTTTTGGCATAAGCCCTTCATCCTGATGAAGGTTAATGCCCAAATTGTCAATTCTGCTGCCTTTCGGATATTGCCTGATCTGCTGTGCTTTTCAGTACCACATTCTTGCCTATGATCTACATCATCTGTAGTTCTCACTTTCTCCTAGTATGGGAGAGAGGATGGTGATCCTCTGTCTCACGTGGAAGGACGGCATGGAGGTTTTGATGGATGAGAGGGTTTGGTGGACTGGCAGGTGTTGCATGTCATTTGACTGCAGGGCTGGGTACTTGGTGTTTACGGGCGTTTAGTGGGAAGATTGCTTGGAATGGATATCTTTAAAGTGTAGATTCCTTTTAGTTGTTTTTGTGAAGTAATTTATTGCCTGTAACTAATTCCCAGTTTTCCTGGTGGTGGAGGTGAAGATCTGCGCACCCTCAAGAGGGGCCTCTTGGTTCGAGATCGGTCAAAGGAATCGAAAAATACGACCTATTAAAAAAGCAAGGGTCATTAGTTTATTGAATTAAGGAACATTGACACAATTCTATCCAGCAACACTAAGATTGAAGCTTCTGTGTTCCGGGGTGAAGTTGCACAATTACATTGGAAAATTACACATTATTTATTTTTTTTTACGAATAGTACAACCTTAATCACAAGAAAGTCCAATCACATATAATAAGGTGACATGATTTAAAGCAAGTTAATCCAATGTAATTTCCTGAATAAGGGTTCATAATTACAAAAGAAAAGTCCAATCAACTCGAATGTGGTGATATGACTGAACACAGGCTCATCCAATGGCATTTTCATCCAGAAGGATATCTAATTGACAAACATTTTAATGCCATGTCTTAATTCAAGGTTAGTTCAAATGGTCAATTGATTTGTCAGTATTCATCTTATGAAAACTCTATTGTCCTCTTATCTTTGACTGCAACTTAATTCTGCAAATCAGCAGTATGTTCAGCAGTATTTTTCACAGGCCATTTTATAGTATTCTTTTAAATCGAGAAACCGTTTTGTTATCATAAGGACCTACATATTTTGATGTCTAAATTCAGATTTTACATCCTCATTCCCTCCTTTCGTCATTTTATGACCACACCATAAAGGCAGGGATCAAATTAATCCAACTCAATGGCAGCAAAAGACAGCCATACTTCGTCTCCTCGGAGGGGAAACAAAGGGAAGTCAATGGTGTATCCTCGTCTTCATTTAAGTGGGGAAGAAGCATTTTCTGAGTGGAGCCAATAATGTCAATAGAAGTTAATATTTTAGAAATAATACAGTTAACTACAGTACTACCAATAAAAAGCAACTATTAAAAAAATACCACCATACATAGCCATACTAATTAGCCAGTTGTACCATGAACCAAAACCTTAATCTCCCCATCCCGCACCTTCATTCATTTGGCTGTCAAAAGTGCGTATCTTACTGATATGTGTAGTAGCGTTATCAATAAGATTAGTGACCCCCACAATCATTTTTCTTTAAACATAGCGCAAACTCTACCTTCCTTTGCAAGTATGTTATCAAGAACACATCGATTTTGTTGGGCAAATAGGCGCAATACTGAAAGCATGTGTCTAATTTCTATTAGGGCAGCACTTGTCTCTTTTCCCAAAAATTGTGAGTCCGCAAATCAAATAATTACCATTCTGCTGGCAAGTAATTCCTGAAGATCCTAATGAAAGAAAGCAAGAGCTGCATATGCTAATGTGTGAGTTTTGCTTCTGGATATGGCCTTTCGATTATTTCATTCTGCGTCGATTTCAGGAGAAACTGAGCGTTTAAGAGGGGAAATTTAATCTTGATGCCACGTAATTGGACAGGGAGCAGTAGTTGGAAAGAGTGTTCGTACAGCTACAGCACGACGAGAGAACGTTTCATTTTGGACAAGGTCGTTTGATGCTTTATTATAACTGAAAGAAATTTCTGGTTTAGTATAGATAATAGAGGGATTTTCCAAGTAAGAAGCGGGCCTATCTCTTGTTACTTCCTGGAGTATATTGCTCGTCCATAATTACATACTTTGGGCATTGGCGTTGAGGGTGAAAATCATCTAATCGAATGAGCCGAGTTTCTTCATAAGAAACATGGTCGAGATTCCAATATGGGTGGCAAAGTGGTTAGCACTGCTGCCGCATAATGCTCGCGACCCGGGTTCAATTCCCCCTTCAAGCGACTCTCTGTGTGGAGTTTGTATGTTCTCCGGGTGCTCTGGTTTCCTCCCACAATCCAAAAAACGTGCAGGTTAGGTGAATTGGCCATGCTAAATTACCCGTAGTGTTAGGTGAAGGGGCAAATGTAGGAGTGTGTGTTGTGTGTCGGTGTGGACTTGTTGGGCCGAATGGCCTTTTTCCACACTTTAAGCAATCTAATCTACCCATACAATAAT
The DNA here is from genome assembly GCF_047496795.1 of Chiloscyllium punctatum. Classification (NCBI taxonomy): domain Eukaryota; kingdom Metazoa; phylum Chordata; class Chondrichthyes; order Orectolobiformes; family Hemiscylliidae; genus Chiloscyllium; species Chiloscyllium punctatum. Next base: position 17,977,879 of record NC_092781.1, on the reverse strand, counting down.
TGTGAAAAATATTCGTGCCGTTGGAGATATCATGATGAAGGTGGGCGTTTTACCTTCACCACATAGCGTTTGAATTCCAGTGGTAAAAGGGATACATTTTTCGATTAGGCATACATATGCGAGGTTCTTCAGAAAAGCAATGATGACTAATACATTTAATCATAGCACAAGGTATAATGTTAGGCAATATTTCACATCCCCATCTCTTAACATTTTCGCAATTTGGATAGGATATTACGGATTAATTAGAGGACGTCCATAATCAATTAGCTGGTGGGGATAGGTAATAACTAAAAGAGATTTTCTGCCCTGTAAATACTTTAGTACTGTTACATATCACAATAATAGGATGTGGCAGGATCAAAAAAGGGGTAAAATAGTCTCTCCTTGAAGTAAGAGGATAACAAACTACTTAATCTTCTGCAAATAATTAATTAGGGGCTTCTAAAAACAAATTATACGTTAATGGTAACATTCCTCTTTTGTCTGTTTTATGACGTGACCTATGCAAATGAGGACAAGGCTTATCAGGGTTTCCCATAGTACAACTGAAACCAAATTTACCCATAACACCTTGACAAGGTAAAGACCATCTGGAGTATTTCTGCAAATGAATTGTTCAATTTTTTGATGCATTTGGCCGTTATGACTATCACCTTGGGTAATGTTCCATTCATTGAAAAATTCAATTTCTCGGCACACAAGAATGTCATCCTGACATGGGTGGCATACAGTCTCTTGTTGTCCAGGATCACACATATACATGGTCTCCTCTTGTGTACTAAAACTGACCAAGACAAGTCCATATATTAGTATGAAAATAACTCTAATCCTGGTAGTCATTTCTGTGGCAAGTTAAAATATCCAAAGCCAACAGAAAGCTGCAATTCGGAACGGCAATTGTGACGTATTAACGTGTTTCTCACTTCTTATCGATGTATTAAAAAATCGTCACAGTGTAATTAACTTTATTATTTTGTTATCCACTCTGATTTTCTTCATCAAATCTGCCATCTCTCGCCCCTCCTCCACCTTATATAGATCTCCAATAACCTTACAATCATGGATGTAAATGTTTGGGAGAAGATTTGCCGCTCGGGTGCTCGTTGTTGTGGTTCTGTTCGCTGAGCTGGGAATTTGTGTTGCAGACGTTTTGTCCCCTGTCTAGGTGACATCATCAGTGCTTGGGAGCCTCCTGTGAAGCGATTCTGTGATGTTTCCTCCGGCATTTATAGTGATCACTGTAAATCACTATAAATGATTTGTAGTGAAAATCACAGCAGTTAGCACTGCTGCCGCATAATGCTAGCGACCCGCGTTCAATTCCCCCTTCAAGCGACTCTCCGTGTGGAGTTTGTATGTTCTCCGTGTGCACTGGTTTCCTCCCACAATCCAAAAAACATACAGGTTAGGTGAATTGACCATGCTAAATTACCCGTAGTGTTTGGTGAAGGGGCAAATGTAGGAGTGTGTGTTGTGTATCGGTGTGGACTTGTTGGGCCGAATGGCCATTTTCCACACTGTAAGCAATCTAATCTACCCATACAATAATTGTGAAAAATATTAGTGCCGTTGGAGATATCATCATGAAGGTCACATCACAGAAGTGCTTCGCAGGAGGCTCCCAAACACTGAGGATGTCACCTGGACAGGGGATGAAACGTCTGCAACACAAATTTCCAGATCGGCGAACAGAAGCATAACATGGATGTAAATCCATGCAGATCTCCCTGCCACCTTCACAGCAGTAGGGGTAGTGAGGAGCAATTGACATGGTCCTTCCCATCAGTGTCAAAGGCCACGGCGCGTCCAACTTTTAACAAGGACATAAGACTAGCTTAATATTGTGATGTCCTCCAAGAGAGGGGAGTTTTTCCAAAGCTGCACGAAATTTAGAATGAATTCTTGGCAAAAGTTTAGTCAGGCAAAGTATATGAGAAGTCATATCATCCGTCATATAATGAAGGTGTACAGAGGCAATGATACCATTCCAGAGGGTATGAAAAATTCAGCCATAAGTTATTGCGGAGGGCGGAACAACAAATCTTTCCCACTGGTTTGCAGCGAAGGTGAAATAGTGCAAGTAGTAATAGTTTAACCCAGGAGAATCCCGTTTCTGAACTTAATTTTGCAAGGTTAATTTTCAAAGGTTGGTTACAGAGTTCCACAAGGTCCGCAGCCTGTGGGTGATACGCACAATGAAGTTAACATCTGATGGCAAATAGAGAGCACAATTCCTCATTTGTATCACCAATAAAATGAGGCCCGTTATCTGAAGACAGGCAAAGAGGAATTCCAAAACGTGGAATAATTTCCTTCAGTAGGATACTTACAACAGTTTTAGCAGTAGCGTTTGAAGTAAGATAAGTCTCAACCAATTTAGAGAAAACATCAACAATAACTACAACATACTGATAATATTGACATTTTTCTAATTCAAAAAATCTAATTGAAGATTCTGAAAAAGGTCCATTAGGGAGGGATGTTGACCCGCAGGGCAAGGAATACCTGTTCCTGACGTATAAGGCATCCATCACTTACTTGATAAGCGATCTGCCGGAGGCAAGAATGCCACCAGATATTCAAAAGCAGATCAGACGTTGAGTCGCATTATAAATACACTCAACCACCCATAAAGCCAGTTCATTTGACATACAAATCTGTCCAGCTGGAGTGGTCCATAGTTTAGTAACAGGATTACAATAACAGCCAGATTTAGAACGCAACTGCCTTTCAGATTCAGATGCGTCCCTCTGCAATATAAATACATCTTGAATGGTTGGCATTAGTTTATCCGAGGCAGACTTATTATTGACAGAACGTTCAGCCTGACTCATCATTGCAGGCACAATCATTCGGCGTTTACAAGCTGCTTGTTTTGCAGCCATGTCAGCGACACGGTTACCAACATCAACAGAGTTTTGGCCTTTTCCATGAGCAGTACACTTTATCACAGAAACCTGCTTTGGAAGCAAGAGCGCGCTTAGCAGGTCTGATACTAATTGTGGTTGAGAGATGGGAGTACCAGCTGATGTTAAAAATGCCGTGCCACTCCACAATTGCCCAACATCATGTACAACACCAAAAGCAAACCGCAAACCAGTATAAGTATTAGTGCCGAGCCCTGTTCCGATAATACAAGCATGAACGCAAAAGGGTCGGCTTGCTGAGCTGAAAAAGGGCTATCAAAGGCAACTAATTCAAAGATAGAGCCACAGTCATCAACTATAGTGTAACCTGAAAGACAAGTTCCAGGATGGTTGATAAATTAACTTCCATCAGTGAATATATTATCAGGAATGGAGATTGGCATATCAGAAAGATCCGGCTGAACTTGGACATCCTCGCTAATGAGGAGAAAACAATCATGTTATGAAGTTATCGTTGCTGAAGGAGGATGAGCTTGAAAATTCGCCCGATTGATGGTAGTGCAATTCTCAAAAGTCAATCGAGGGTCATTTAAAAGGTAAATCTCATTTGGATTTTATCGAGCTGCTGTCAAGTGCTGAGTTTGCAAATTTCCTAAAAGGGTAAATACTGAATGTGTACTGTAAAGGACGATGTCTTGTTGCAGTGTAAAGTTCTCTGCCGACTTCAAACTGAGGTAAATGGCATTCAAAATCTGAGTACAACGGGAATGTCCTAAAACAGCAGGGTCATGTTTCGTAGAGAAACAAGCAACTGGGCGATGTTTGTCGCCTTGTTGTTGAGTAAGCACTGAAAAAGCGCAGTCATCTGAAATAGTACAATATAATTGAAAAGGCCTATCATACAGAGGTCTTCCAACAGCTGGAGCTTGTGACAAAGTTTGTTTCAGTTCATTAAAAGCGTGCATTACTTCTGAGTAAATTTATAAATTTACCCTCATTGGAGATATATGCGGTTAATTTCTTAATGAGGAGAGCTGAGTTGGGAATCTATTGTCTACAAAGTTGACCAGCTATTGGTGCATTTGCCTCGCAGTAGTTGGAGCTGGGAAGTTGACAAGAGGACTGATGCGGCTCTGTTCCTGGGTAGATGAATCAGCTGATACAATAAAACCCAAAAACCTGACTTGACGTAGTGCGATGGATACTTTTTTTGATAAGATGACACAACCCAATTGCTTCAAGTAATTCAGAAGAAGGACAACATCAGATCGATTTGATTCTTCATCAACGCTGTCTACAAGGACTTCGTCCACATATTGAACTAATGTGGACCCACTTGCTAAGTTTCGACATTTCAATTGTTTCTGTACGATCTGAGAAGAAAAGTGTTGGAGAATGAAGGAAACACTGTGGTAGTCGAGTCCACTGTTAGCTGTTGTCCATTAAAGGTGAAGGCAAATAAGTTCTAGCTGTTCTTTTGAAGTGGTAGTGAGAAAATTACATGCTGAAGTCAACAACAGCAAAACATTTAGCATCCACAGGGATAGTTGGTAAAATAGCAGCTGGGTTTGGAACTACGGCATGAAATGGCTGAACAGCGGCATTGATATCTCCCAAATCTTGAACCATGCTGTATTGATTTGGTTTTCCATGTTTTTGGACAGCAATGTTTGGAGGGTTACAAGGTGATTGGAATGGGACGAAGATGTGTTGATGGTGAAAGCTTTCTGGCAAACAAGTAATACTTGGAATAGCTTGCTGTTTCAGTGGATACTGGCGAATGGATGGCAAAAAATTGGTTTTAAAGCGACGGAAATAGATTCACAGTCTGTAAGTCCATTATGAGTCAATGTGTCAGACCATACATTCGGATTGACCAAATCAAAGCTGTCCCAACTCTCATGATGCTGAAGTGTAGCATTGCAGGAGGTAGGAGCTGTGTAATTTTGAAAAGTCATAACATTTTGTATCATCTGCAACACGTAACAATTTGGGTCAACCTCGATAATTGCACAGTGAACCATAGGGCCAAGATCTTTAGCATGGTGAGGTGGGTTAACTTTTCCAATATTATGAGGTATTGATAAGTCCCCTGCCGTCCATCGATGAGGATGCATTTCAACGAAATCTGACTCTCCTTCTGGACCAGTGACATGGGCCAGTCCATGTGAACAGTCCATTTGATTCTCATTAAAACTGTGAAAAAATTTTCAAGAGTTTAACCCTGGCCTGCTCGAGAATAAACAAGGATAATGTGATCTGCTAATTTTGGAGGCTCAATATCATGTTGCCACCATTGCAGTTAGTGGATACAGACAATTGACGTTCGGATGAGTCAGTATCGAGCTGGGCACCATCAGGGGAACATGCAAGATTAACGTGAAAGTCGCAAAGTAAGTCTCGTTCCATCAAGTTGCAACATATTTTCTTTCTCATCACAAAATGATGAAACAGGGAATTACCTCAAAAATAAACAGGAACTGGTTCACAAATTGGATATTCTTTGCTCTCCCATTGCAGACCAGACAAACTCTTCATTCGCTTTTTAATTGGCACGTCCATGACAGATTTTACAGAAGATATTGAAGCTCCTGCGTCAATTAGAAAATGATACCACCTGTTGGTTACTTTAAGTCGGACTGTGGGTTCATGCTTGAAAGAGAGGACACGTAAAGGACAATTACATAGCCGTTGAAAAAAATGATTAGTCTGAGAAAAGTTGGTAAATTGTCTTCTTTGTTCTTTCTTTAATACCGCTTTAGGGCAAACAGCACCCCAATCGTAACTATTGTCACAGATAGAGCAACATTGGATCGGGCAGTCACGGACCGAATGATATCGCCTCTTAAAATTAAAACAGCCAATAAGCATATTTCTGGATTGAGGGTAATGTGCCCTTTGATTATGCCGCGATTATTGTTTTGGTAGTTACAAAACCTGTATTAATGCGCAGGCATGTTTGATTGGAATAATCCCTTCTCGAAAAATAAATACCGATTTCACACGGACTTGAGGCTTTTCTTCACTTTGATGTTTTCATAAAACGCTCATAGAACGATGGATTTGATTAGGAGTGGCTTTAACCCATTTCAAGTTATTTTTTTGACTGTTGTGGTAACAGAAGACAGCAAACCGTTCAATAAAACAAAGGTAAGATGTGTATTAACAGCATTAAAATTTCGGTCTTGATCTCCAGAATAAGATTCATACCATACGTTCCAAAAAATCCTCAGCCGTCTGTTTATATTTCGGTCGATGTTCCCGAACACGAGCAAAGTCAATAGTGTTTGCCAATACATCAGATGCATCAGCTAAAATGAAATCTCGTCTTTGTTGCTCCTGAATTATAGCATTAGCAAAATCAGTAAAATTGTTATGATTAATGTGTCCAGTACAACGGGCATATTCAGATTGGGTTAAAAAATTCTGTAAAAGAGACCAAATGTTCTTTGCATTACCATCATAAAAAGTATTTGTAGTGTTTAAGAAATCAACAAAAGGCTGAGGTGCCTTGTGAGGTTCCGGTGCATTACTAATGACAGATATAATTTCATGGGGCTTCCATGGGCAATAAATGTAGAGAGTGGCGTTAGGAGCAGCAGCTTGAGGGTTCGGTAGTTCCGTTACAGGGAACATGCTTAATGTGGGTGTCTCATCTTCTATATCTTCAGAAGAGGAATTTGAGAAAAATTCTGATTGTTGCAGATGACGCTTAGTAGTAGATCTGGACTGGTTTTTAATCTGAGTATTATAAGGAATGCGATCTCCATTCTGAAAAGGGTTAGGAGGATCAAGGGTCTTTGTACCTTCAGTAGTGCATGCTTCGGATCGGGGTATAACGGCTGAACTTCCAACAGTTTGAGATTTCGAAGTACAAGGATCATTGACAGGCCTGAACTGGGAAGACTGAGAAATGGGCTGTGGGGGAGTGACGGGAATTTGAGAATTAAGTGAAACAGTTGGACATTCCAAAGACTGATTAGCCTGTTTCAAATGGGAGCCGCACAAAAACACACTCATCGATATCTGAATGATCATTGTCTTCCTCGTTAAAACAAAAGCCAACCATCGAACTGCGCAGTTCTGTTTGTTTACCAGTCACTTGAGACTCTGCATTTTGTTTCTGGAATTGTTTTGCTCAAGTACCTTTACTTTTAACAACCACAAAAAATTCCATAGCACCATTTGCAGTCAATTCAATCCCCAATTTGAAGGTAGTATCCTATCACGACCGGCAAATTGATTCTTTATGCCTCTCATCACAAAACTGTCGCCATAGTGCAATTAACTCTTTCCTTCCCGCTCCCATGTTATGGTGCCAAATCAATTGCTGAGCTGATTAAACCAATTGAACAGCTTTATGGCCACATAACGGCCATTCTTCATCAATCAATGTTTTGTTTATAGCTCCAGACAGTTTTCTAAGGGCCTCAGAATTTTCGGGAAATTTCTCTAATGTTGATGCCAGATCATCTGTTCTGTTATGTACTTGCCCATTTCAAAAAATTGCTCCAATCAATGCTTAAGTTTATTTTTAGACAAGAAATATTGCAATTTTTTCATAAAAGTTAATTATTTATTAACTTATTATTATGTATTTTTAATTATATTAACAATAACCTATTTTAAACCTGAAGGCCTTTTGTCTTCCCTAAAAAACATCAAACATCGGGAGCCAACTGCTTCCCTGATTACTTCAAATGTCGGGGGGCCTCTTGCCTCCTAGAAACTTCTCATATCGGGTGTCACCTTACTCACTACTGACTTGAATGATCGGAGCCCTGTTAAATAACTGCCTATATTGAAAGTGTTCAGGGGAACAGCTTCCGAAATCTGCTGAAAATACAAGCATCCGAATTTAAAGAACCTGGAAATTTACAAGGTTCTGGAATCCGAAGTGTTCTTTTTTTAAACTGAAATTAACGAAGTTCGCGAGATCAAAGTTTTTTTTTAAAACGTGAAAGTTAACGAAGTTCAAGAGATTGCATTTCTTTTAATCCGGAAATTAACAAATTTCAAGAGATCGAAGAGTTTTTTTTAATTCGAAAATGAATCAAGTTCTAGAGATTGAAGTTTTTTTTAAACCTGAAAAGTAACGAACTTCGAGTGATCTAAGTTTTTATAAAAAACCCGGAAATTAACGAAGTTCGAGAGAACAATTTTTTTTAAAAAAAACGAAAATTAACATAAGTTGAGATTTCGAAGTTCTTTTCTAAAACTCGAAAATTGACGAAGTTCAAGACATCATTTTTAAAAAACCCTAAAATTAACGAGCTTCAAGAGATCGAAGTTTTTTTTAATCCCGGAAATTAATGAAGTTAAAGCGATCAATTATTTTCAAACCCGAAAATTAACGAATTTTGAGATATCGAAATTTTTTTAACACCGAAAAAATGAAGTTAAAACATTCCAAAATCGAAAGGAAATGAAGTTTAAGCAATCGACTTTTCTAAGATCCGAAAATGAAAGTCCGAGCCCGAAAATGAACGAAGTTTAAACATTCGAACATTTAAAAAAATGAAAAAAAAATTTAGAACAGTCCAAACTCGAAAAATAAGCAAAGTTTTTTTTTTCAAATCAGAAACCGTTTATTACAAACCTCGAGAGATCTTTGTAAGCCAAGAAATTTCGGGAGTTTGTTTTTGAAAGATCAGAAAATAACGAATTCAGTTTTTAACCCTCCCCTCAGAATTCAACACTTTTCGAAGACCACTCTCCAAGTACCAAAAGACCCTCAACTTCAATGAATCTCTTTTAATGTTTTAAAACATTTTTTAAAAATGTCCCCAAAACCCTATCTTACTCTGACTGATCCTTTCAGGCTGGACTGAAAAATTAACAGCAAGGGGTCACATCAAACACAATTTGAATGAGAGGAAAACTAAACACTGTCAAAATACTCACATCTGGCGGACCGATTTCCTCAATACTCAGTCGTGAATGATATTTAACTCTTACACCGCTGTTAACAATCTGTCTGAGCTAAACCGTATCAAAGCTCCAAAATGAAGATGTCGAACCCTCAATAGGGGTCTCTTGGTTCGAGATCAGCCGAAACAATCGACAAATGCGGTCTGTTGCAAAAGCAAGGATCATTAGTTTATTGAATTAAGTTACTTTGATACAATTCTATCCAGCAACACAGAGATGAAAGCGACTGTGCTCTGTGGTGAAGTTGCACAATTACATTTCATTATTACGCAATACTTATGTATGTTTTAAAAATAATACAACTTTAATCACAAGAAAGACGGATCACATACAATAAGGTAACATGTTTTACAGCAATTTAATTCAATGATATTTCCTGGAAAAGGGGTCTTCATTACAAAAGAAATCAATTGAATTATAATATGGTGATATGAATGAAGACAGGGTAATCCAATGGTATTTGTTTATGAAGGATATCTTATTTACGTCAATTTTCATGTCATGTATCACTTCAAGGTTAGTTCAAATGGTCAATTAATGTGTCAGCATTCATCTTATGAAAAAATCTATTTTCCCCGTATCATTGAACTGTAAGTTTATTCTGCAATCATTAATATGTTTCACAGGCCATTTTATGGTATTCTTTTAAATCAGGAAACAAATTTTTAATAATAGAAATCTACTTTTTTGCCTAAATTCAAGTTTTTAGATCCTTTCCCAATGTTCGGCTTTGACACTCCCGTCTCTCCATCTGGATCTCTCACTCTCCACTCCTTCCCTCCGTCTGCCTATTTCTCTATCTCTCACCCTCCTGCACTGTCTGAATCTCATTCTCCTCTCCCTCTGTATGTATATCTCTGTGTCTTTCTACCTTGTCACCACCGCTCTGACTCCCTGTCCCTCTCCCACTGTATAACTCTAGCTCTGTTCCTCTAACTGACTCTGACTCTCTCTCTCTCCCACTTGCGGACTCTCTTATTCACACCATCTCACTCTGTCAAACTCCCACTCTATCTCCCTCTGTCTGACTCTCTGTCTCTCTTTCCCTGTGTCTGACTGTCTTTCTTTCCTTCTCCCCTGTCTGAATCTTTCTCTTCCTCTTTCTAAAATTTACTCCTTTCCACTGTCCCTCTGACTGATACTCGCTCTTTCCTCCCTCCATCTGATTCACTCGCATACTCTACCGCTGTCTGACGTTGTCACGCTGCGTAACTCTCGATCTGAATCTGTGTCTCCTTCCCTATATCTCTCTGACGTTCTAACTTCCTCTCACTCCTCTCTCCCTGTGTCCTAATCTCTCTTCCTGCACCTTCCCACTGACTTCCTCTCATTGTTTCTCAAACACACCCTCTGTCCGACGTCCTCTCCATGTCTGCCCCTCTGGCTGACTCTTCTTCTCTCGCCTCTAGCTGACTTTTTCTTCCTCTCCCTTTATCTGACTCTATCTCCCTACCTCTCCCTTTGTGCGAATCTCTGTCTCCCGCCCCCGTATGTCTGTCTCTCTCTTACTCGCTCTCTCTGTCTTTCTTTCTCTCTCCTCTGCCTCTGTCTGACGCTTTTTTTTCTCAGTCTCTCTCTGTCTGACACTCTGTCCCTCTCTCCTCGGTCTGACACAAAGAAACTCTTTCTTTCTTCTGGTGTCACTCTCCTTCTGTCTGACTCATTCTCTCTCTCGCAATCCGAGAAATATATCCTCTGTCTAACTTTCTCTCCCTCGCTTCCCAGATGCCTGATCCTCTCTCTCGCCGTCTCACTCTGTCCGTCCATTCCCCTCCCTTTGTCTGACTCTCTATGTATCTGTCTCCCCGAACTCGCTATCATTCTCTCTCTCCCTCTACTTTACACATTTTCTCTCTCCTTCTCCAAGTGTCTGTCTCTATCTCTCTCTCCTTCTGTCTCAATCTGAGTTTCTCTGTGGCACTTTCACTCTGCCTGACACTCTGTCTATCTCATCCCAGTTTCCGATTCTTTCACTCTGTCTGACTCTCCCATTCTCTTACCCTGTCCCTCTTTCTGACTACCTCTCTCCCTTTCCATCTGTCTGATTATCCCTGTCCCTCAGTCTCAGTCTCTCTCTCCCTCCTCTCTCTCCCTCTGACTGATTTTCTTTATCTCTGCCTCTCCCTCTGTCGGATTCCCTGTCTCTGTGCCGATCTGTCGGATTATCTCTCCTTCCATCTCACTCTCTCTCCCCACCCATCCTCCCTTGTTGACATTCACTGTTTCTCGCTCTCCCGCTGTATATCTCTGTCTGTCTCTGTTTCCATCTCCCGCTCGATGTCTCCCTCTCCTCTCCATTTGGTTGGCACTCTCCCTCTTCCTCTGCCTGACTCTATATATATATTTATATCTCACTCTGCTTGGCACATTCTCTCAATCTCCTTCTCAGAATGTCTGGCTCTGTCTCTCTGTCTCTGTCTCTCTCCCCCTCACTCTCCGTCTCGCTCTCCCTTCCTCTCCTGCTGTTTGAATCTGTCTGTCTTTATCTCTCTCTCTCACACACACACTCTCCCGTTCTCTCTGACTCCCTCTACCTTCTCCCTGTCTCTCTCTCTCTGCCTCTCTCTCTGTTTGACTATCTCTCTCTCTCTTTCGCTCTTCCACTCTCTCCCTCTCTCCTCCCGCCTCTTCAGGGGTCTGACACTCTCTCATCCCTCCCTGTCTCTCGCTGTCTGGCACTCACTTTCTTCTTATGTTTGTCTGATTCTCACTGTCTCACCCCCTCACCCTCTGTCTCACTCACTGTATTCCTCCTCTCCCTCTCCCTGACTCTCTCTCCCTCCCTGTCTTAGTTGGTCATTGTCCCTCTCACTCTGCCTGACGCACCCTCCCACCCCTTCCTCTAACTGAATATTCCTCCCTCAATATCCCTCTGCATGAGTCTATCACACTCCCTCTATTTCCTTCTGACATACTCTCCCTCTTCTTGACCTTCTGTCATACGTTGTCTCTCTCCCTTTCTCGGACTTTCTCTTCCCCATTTATCCTCTGTCTGACACTTTTACGGTGTCTTCGTCTGCCTCTGTCTGACCCTTTCTGACTCTCTGCCTCTGTCTGACTCTTTCTGACTATCTTTGCCTCTGTCGAAATCTCTGTTCAGTCTCTGATTCTGCCTTTCTTTCCCTTTCCCTATCTCTTCCCCTCTCGCTCCCCCTTATTGCCCCTCCCACTCTCGGATCGATAGATATATGAATAGGAAGGGTTTGGAGGGATACGGGCCGGATGCTGGCAAGTGGGACTAGACTGGTTGCGATATCTGATCGGGTTGGACTGAAGGCTCTGTTTCCATGCTGGTCATCTCTATCACTTCGTCTTCCACCTACTATTTACAATTCTCTTTTCCTCTGGCAATCCCCCCTCTCTCTGACTCTCTCTCCATCCCTCTCCCTCAGTCTGATGCTCAAACCCTGTCTGCCTGCCATCTCTCCTCTCCTCTGTTTTAAGGTTTCTCCCTCTCCAGCTCTCTCTCACACTCTTCCCCTTTGCAATTTCTGTGCATGTATCTCTCTCTATCTCCCTTTATCTGACTCTATCTGTCGCTCCCCTCTCCCTGTGTCTGACACATTCTCTCTCTCCCTCTGCCTCACTCTCTCCCGATCCCTCTCCTTCTCTCACTGTATGACTCTCACTTTCCTCTCCTTATGTCTGTTTATCAATCTCTCACCCCACCCCCTGTCTGACTCACACACTCTCCATCAACCCTCTCCCTGACACACTCACTCTCTCTCCCTCTGTGTTTCTCTCCCGCTCCCACTGTCTGACTCTCACTTTCCTCTGCCTCTATTTGCCTGAAATCTGTCTCTCTTTCTCCCCACCCTCAACCTCTGTCTGACTCTCTCCCTTCCTTTCCTTCTGTTCGATTCTCACTCTCTCCTTAGGTATGACTCTGTCTCTCATTTTCCCTCTGCCTGACTATCTCCCCGCCCCTCGCACTTCATCTGTCCAACTCGGTTTGTCCCTCTTTCTCTGTCCAACTCTTCTCTCACTCTGCCTCTGTTTGAAACGCTGTCTTTCACTCTCTCCCTCTCTGACTCTCTCTCCTCTCCCTCTGTCAGACTTTCTCTCCCGCTTTCCCCCTCCCTGTTTCTGACGCTCTCTTTATTTCTCTCACTGTCCAATTCTTTCTCCCACCCATCCCACTGCCTGACACTCCATCTCTTCCTCTCACAATTTCTCTCTCTCCCGCAATCTCCATCGCTGTCTCACTCTATCTCTCCTAATCCCTCTCTCCAAATTCTCTTTCTCTGTCTCTCTGTTTCTCTTTCTCTCCAACTTCCTTCCTCCCTCTCCCTCTCTCTGTAACTCTCTAACTGCATCGATCGGAATCTATCTGACTCTCTCCCTCTGTAACTCTCTGTCCCCTCCCTCTGTCTGACTTTTTCTCCTGATTTCCCTCTCTCTCTGACTCTCTATCTTTCCCTCTTCCTCTCCTTCCGTCTGAGTCTCACTTTCCTCTACCATTTACTGTCTGTCCCGTTGTCTGCCCCTTACCCTCTGCCAACTCTCCCTCTTCTTCTTCCGCTCTCTCACTGCCTAACTCTCTCTCCTTCTGACTGACTCTCACTCTCTCTCTCTACCCCGTCTGACTCTTCCTCGTTCTATCACACACTGGCACTCTCTCTCTCTCTCTCCTCTGCCAGACTCTTCCCCCCTCTCTCTCAGACTCACGCAGCCTGTAACACTCCATCTGTCTGACGCGCTCCCTCGCCCTCAGTCTGAAACTGTCTCGCCGTCTCACTCTATCTGAAATCCTCTTGCCTTCTCTGACTCTTTGTCTCACCACCTCCATCTGTCTGCCTCTCTCTCCCTTTCTCAGTCTGGCCTACTCTCTCTTTCTTATCCATCCTATTGCTCGACTCCCCCTTGAACTCCCTCCCTCTCCGTTTGTCTCTTACTCTTTCACTCACCTCCTCCATCTGATTCCTTGTCTCCCCCTCTCCCTTTATCTGACACACTCTCTCTCTCTCTCTCGCCCTCTCTCTCTCACCCTCTCTGTCTCTTTCCATCGCACCCACCGATCTGGCTCTCTATCTCTCTCTTTCCACACCCCGTCTGACACTCTCTTTCCCTCTGTCTCCACCTCTGTCTGACTCTCTGTTGTCTCTTTCTCTCCTTCTGTCAGAATCTCTCTCCCTCCCTCTCCCTGATTGTCTCTCTCTCCAATACCCTTTGTCCGACTCTCTCTCCCTCTTCGTCTGCCTGACTCCGTCTCTCGGTTCCCCCTCCCTCTGCCTGAATTCTATCTCTCCTTCTCTTTGTCTGTCTCTCTCTGTCTCTCCATCCATCTCCATCTGTCTGACCCTCTGTCCCTTACTCTCCCCCTCTGACTCTGCCACACCTACTCTTCCACTTTCTGAATCTCTGTCCCTCGTTCTCAAACTCTCTCTATCTCTCTGTGACTGTCTCTCCCTCTCGTTTCATCTGACTCTCCCTCTTCCTACCAGCTGTCGGATTCGCTCTTTCTCGCCCCTTCCGTCTGAATCTCTCACCCGTCCCTCCCGATGTCCGATATATATCTCTCTCTCTATCCGTCAGGCTCTCTCTATCCCATTCCAACCTTCTGGTTCTCTCGCTCTCCCTCATTCTGACTCTCTTTCTATCCGTCTCCCTCTCCCTCCGTCTGACTCTCAATGTCCTATTTCTCTGTCTGTCTCCCTCTTTCTCCCCATCCTATATCTGACTCTGTCTCTTCCCCGTGCCTTTGTCTCACGCTCCCTCTCATTCTTCCTCCTCTTCTCTCACTCTTCCACTCCCTCTGCCTGATTCCCTCTCCTTCTGCCTGTCTGTCGTTGCATCCCTCTCCCTCTGTCTGTCTCTCTCTCACCTCCGTCTTTCGACCGTCTCTTTCCATTTGTTTTATTCTCTCGCATTCTCCCTTTCACTCTGCCTGAATCTCTCTCCACCTCTCCCTGTCAATCTGTCTGACATTCAACCCGTCTCTCCCTTTCCCTTTGTCTGACGTGCTCTCACTCTCTCCCTCGAGCTGACGTTCTCACATCTTCTCCCGGGGTCCCAATCTCTACTTACCCTATCCATCTGTCGGATTCTGTCTTCCCTCCCTCTGTCTGACTCTCACTCTCCCTCCATCCGACTGTCTTTCTTTCCCTTTACCTCTGTCTGAATCTGTGTCTTCTCCCTCTCCCCTTCTCTCTGCCTAAGTATCTACCTCTCCCTTTACCTCTGTCTGGCTCTCCTTCCAACTCTCTCCCATTCTCTCTCTCTCTCTCTCTCCGAATCTCTCTCTCACCCTGACACTACTGTCTGACTCTTACTCTGTATCACTCCCGTCTGACACACACACTCTCTCTCCCCTCCCCCTCTGATTGAATCCGTCTCGCTCTCCCTCTGTATCACTCTCTTTCTCTCTCAGTTCCTCTCTCCCGATTGTCTCTGACGTAGTTTCTCCGATTCCCTCGCCCTCTGCCTGCTTTTCGAATTCTCCCTCTTCAACTCTCCATTTTCCTTTACCTGACTCTGCCTCACTGTGTCTCTCATGCCTTCTGCCTGACATACTCTCTGCGTCAGCCCCTCTCCTAGTGTCTGTCTGACACTCCCTCTCCCTCTCTCTCTGACTCTCTCCCTTTTCAGCTCTTTGAATTAGTCACTCTCCCTGTCTATTTGTCTAACTCTCTCACTCTATAAGTCTGTCTCACTTTGCCTTTCACTCTGTCTGAATCTCTCTATCCTTTTCACTCTGCATTTACCTGACTCTCTCTCTGTCTTCCTCTAACTCTGCCGGGTCTCTCTGTCTCCCTCTCCCTCTGACGCTCTGTCCGTCTCTCCATCTCTCTGTTGGACTCTTTCTCTCATTCTCTCCCTCGCTTTCTCTCCCTGTATCTTAAACTCTCTCCCTGCTCCCTCTGTCCGACTCTCTTTCTTCCCACTCTGTCTGTGACGCTCTCTCTCCCTTTCCATCTCTCTATCTCTCTCTCTCCCCCGCCCGGCTCTGTCTGACTCTTCCTCTCCCTCTCCCTGTGTGTGACGCTCTCTCTTCCTCTTTCGCTAGCTGACACTCCCCCCCCCCCCGCCAATATCTGAGTCTCCCATGTTCCCTCTCCCTATCCCTGACTCTGTCTCTTCCTATTTCTGTCTTCCTCTGCCTGACTTTCTAATTCTCCATTCCCCTTCTCTGGGTCTAACTCTCTCACTCTCCCTCTCCAACTGCCTGTCTCTCTCTCAGATTCTTTCTCACAATCCCTTCCCCTCATTTCCCTCTCACCCTTACCCTCTGTCTGATTCTCTCCCCTCTTTACATTTCCCTCTGTATTACTGTCCTTCACTCTCTATTTCTCCCCTGCTCTGTGCCTAACTCTCTCCCTCTCCCTCTCCACCTGCCTGCCTCACTGCCAGAATTTTCACACAATCCCTTCCCCGAATTTCTCTCTCTCTCCCTCTCCTTCTGTCTGAATCTCTCTCTGCCTCTCTTCTGACTCCCTATTTCGCTCTCCCTTCTGACTCTGACAGTCTCCATCTCTGTATTTGTGACTCCATCTCCCTCACACTCTGACTGACTCTGCCGTCCTCACTCCCTCTATCTGATGCTGTCGCCTCATCTCCGTCTGTCTGATTCTCCCAATAAATGCAGGTATCTCTTTCCTTCCCCCTTACAGACCCTCTCTCTTTCTCCCTCTCCATGCTTGATTCTCTCTCCCTCCCTTTCCATCTTGTTTGATCTCTCTCTCTGCCTCACTCCCTTTATCTGATGCCCGCTTTTTCTCGCACTCTCTGTCTCGGTACATACCTGTCATTCTCTCTCTCTCCCGTCACAATCTCTTTCTCTCTCACTCTAGTACTTTCCCACTCTCTCTACACCTGTCCCACAATCTCCCTCTGCCGCCTTCTCACTCTCTCTCCAACTGCCTCGCACTCACTGCCTTTGAAGTTCACACCCTCTCTCTGCAACCCCACCTTCTCGTTTTCTACATATATTCAACTCTATCTCACCAGACAGCTTCAAATCTGCCCCTCTCTAGTTCGCTCCCCACTCTCTTTCTCTCTATCTATGATACTCGCACCCCCCTCTCTACATCCCTCCCACTCTCTCTGTATATGCTGATCACTCGCTCTACCGCCCGCCAACTCTTCCCTTCGCCATTCTCGCGCATTGTCTCTCTCACCCTCCCCTCATCAACCTCTCTCTCTCACTTTCTAACCCACCAACGTTTTTTCTCTCAACACCATCTTCCTCTCTCTATCCATCCACCTCCCTCTTCATCTCTCTCTGTATCCTCCTCGCACTCTCTCTCTTTTCCCTGTCACTTTCTCTCTCTGTGTATTCTCCTTTCCTCCCTCTCCATCCCTTACTCTCTCTCTCGCTCTACCTACCATCCACTGTTTGTCTCTATATGCCTGGTCCACACTCCCTCGGCGCCCCTATCCTCTCCCTCTCTCTCTAACCCCGACTTCTATGTATGTGTGTCTCCCCTCCCACTATTTCTCCCTCTCTGAACGACTTCCAAATCGCACGTTCTCTCGACACCCCTCCTCTCCAAGTCAGCCTCTCTCCATTCCAATTCCCTCTCTCTGACCCTCTGACTCTCTGTCTCTACAGCTCCCCCCACTCTGTCTCTCTGCCTGCCTTCCACTGTGTTTCTCTGCCTCGCCAACACCTCGCCAGCTATCCCCCTCTCTAGTCCCTCCATTATTTCCCTCGCTACCACCTCCCACTTCCTTGCTCTCTCTGTAAGCATCTCTCGCACTCTTTCAACGCTCTCCTCTACCTCCAGCTCCGTCTCTGTTTCACTCTCCTCCTTCCTCCAACTCTGTCTGTCTCTGCAACCCTCCCATTCTCTCTGTCTCTACATCACTCACGCTCTCTCTCTATTTCACACACCCCACAATCTCTTCCTTCCACGAACATCCTTGTCACTGTCTCTCTCTGTAACTGTCCCATGCTCTTTTTCTCGACACACCCATCTCTCTGCCTGCCCTCTCCCACTCTGACTCCCTACCCCCTCCCTGTCTCTCTCTCTATCCCTCTCTCTCTGTCTCTGTCTCGAAACTCCGACTCCATCTCTCTCCCTCTCACCACCCTCTCACACATGGCCTCTCCATACCCGGCCCAGCCTCTCGAGCACGCTCTCACTCTCTCTCTGGTCCCTCACTCTCTTTCTATCTCTCTCTCTCGCTACCTCCCCATCCCCAGGCATGCTCAACCTCTCTCTATGCCCCATCCCAATCTTCCTCCCTATCCAACTCCAACACACTCTATTCGCCTGGCCCACGGTTTCTTCCTCTGTCGCGAATGCTCACCCCAACCTCTCTGCAAAACCACACTCACACTACCTGCCTGCATATCTCTCTCGATCGTAAATCCTCCCTATCCCTGTGACTCTTGACTTGCCACCTCACATACGCTCTCTTTCTTTAGCGCCCTCCCTCACTCTCCATCTCTCCCGACCACAAGCAGACTCTCGCTCCACTCCCCGACTCTCGCTTTGGACCGCTCCGACATTCTTCCTCTTCCTATGCCCTCCTCACACTGTCTCTCTCATCACCACTCCAATACATTCACACTATTCCCACCACCCTCTGATTCTCTTTCCCTCTTTCTAACCCGCTCTCAATCTCTCACTCTAAGACACTCCGACTCTATCTGCTCTTGTTCCACTCGCTCAGTCTTCATAATATCCACGCATTCTCACCGCACACCTCTCACTCTCTCTCTGTGTACCCACTTTCTGCTCTCGCCATCTTCACCCCACCACTCTCTCTCGACAATCCGCTCTCGCTGCCTCTCTCCCTCTATCCCACTCACTAAACTTCACTCTATCCCACTCCCCCACGCTTCCTCTCTCTCCACCCCGACTCTGTCTGTTCTTTGTCAACCTCCCAATTTCGCTTTCTCTCTCTTAACACCCCTACCTCTCTGTGTCTCTCCGTCCCCCTTCCAACTATCACTCTAACGGCCCCATTATCTCTGTCTCTCTTCAGTTCGCCCCACTCTCTCTACCTGCCTCCCACTCTCTTTCTTTCTCTCCAACACCTTCCCCAATCTTTCTCTCTATTCTCCATTACCACTCTCCCCTTCCTACCACCACCTCTCTTTCTCCCACTCTCTTTGTAAACCTCCTTTTCTCGACACACCTTCCTATCTGTATCTCATTTTTGCCGAAATCCAACTGTCTCTCTCTATCCTCTGCCTCTCTATCTCTCTCGACACCCCATAACTCTCCCTCTTTCTCTCTCATCTCCTCCAACACTCTGTCTGTGCATCCCTCACTCTCTATATCTTCCTCACAGTCTTTCTCTATTCCCGTCCCATTCTCTTTCTCTCGACTCTGCCCTGACTCCCTCTCAGGCAACCCTTTTCCCTCTCTCTCTGTCACCCTCGCACATATCGAATATAGAACATACAACATTACTGCGTAGCACAGGCCCTTCAGCCCTCGATGTTGCGCAGACCTATCAAAATTATCTGATGCCCCTCTAACCTACACAATCCTATAACTTTCAATATGCATGCCCAATGTCCATTTAAAATTCACCTAACGTCGGTGAGTCTGCAATTTCTGCAGGAAGGCCGTTCCACACCCCGACTACACACTGAGTAAAGAATCTACCCCTAATATCTGTTTTACATCTATCAGCCCTCTATTTAAAGCGATGTCTCGTCGTGTTAGCCTTCCCCATTGGAGGAAAATGGCTGTGATTGTCCAGCCAGTCGAACGGTCTGATTACCTTATGTGTCTCGATTAAATACTTTCAACTTTGGTTTGTCCAACGAAGAAAGCCTCAGACGTTCCTCAGAGGACCTTCTGCCAAACCAGACAACATCCTAGTAAATCGCCTCTGCACTATTTCCAAACCCTCCACATCCTTCCTCTAATGTGGTGACCAGAACTGCATTCAATACTGCAAGCGCAAACTTTACAGTGTCTTGTACAGCTGAAGCATAACTTCCTGGTTCCGAAAGTAAGTCGCTCTACAAACAAACGTCAACAAAACCTATGCCTTCTCAACAACCCTACCAACACGTGTAGAAACGTTTAGTGAGTTATCCGCCTGGACACCGTGATCTCTCCATTCTGCAAAGGATTTTACCATGACTCCAGTACTGTGCATTCCTTTTACTCCTTCCAAAGTGAACTACCTCACACTTATCTGTTTTAAACTTTACTTGCCACTGCTGAAACAAGCTGTGCATCTTATCGGCGTTCCTCTGTAACCCACGACATCCTTCAGCGCTATCCACAACTCTGCCCATCTTCATGTCATTCGCAATAATCCATCCTTCTCCGCCCATATCCTGATCATTTATAAAAATAACAAAGAGCAGTGGCTCCTAAACAGATCCTTACGGAACACCACTGACAACAGAGCTCCAGAATAAACTTTTCCCATCAACCACGACACTGGTACCTTATTTCAGCGAGCCAATTTCTGATCCAAACCGCTATGACATTCAATGCAAAAACACCGTATTATACGCAATAGCCTATTGCGTGGTAACTAATCAAACGCTTTACGGAAGTCCATATACACGGCTTGACCTTCATCCACCTGGTTTTTGTCACCTTCTCAAACAACGCAATAATCAAATGAGGCACGACCTACCCTTCGCAAAACTGTGTTGGCGACCCCTAATCAATTTATTCCTTTCCAGAATAAGAATACATCCTATTTCTTCAAATCCGTTCACAACTTACTCACAATCGAAGGATGTCTAAATGAACTATAATTAGAAGCGTTGCCCTGATTCCCCTTCTGACACAAAAGAACAACGTTTCTTATCCTCCAGTCTTCTGGCAATACTCCTGACGACAATGACGACATAAAGATCGAAGACAAAGTATCTGCAATCTCCTCCCTGGCTTCCCAGAGAATCTGAGGATAAATCTCATCAGGCCCAGGGATCTTACCTAAATTCGGGTCTTCTCGACTTCTGAAACTATCCTCTTTGTCAACCCCAATCCCAGTTAAATTTGTAGCCTGTATCTCCCCTTTATCAAAAGCATTGCGGTTTTCCAATATGGAAATTGACGAAAAGTATTTATGAAATGGCTTTCCCCGTGTGCTCAGATTCCACACACAAATTATCACTACTGTCTTTGATTGGCGCTCAACGTAATCCAGTCATTCTTTTATTTCTGATTTCCTTGTAAAACGTCTAAGGTTTTTCCTTGATCATATTCAATAACAACTTCTCGTGCACCCTACTGTCTCTTCTGAGCCCTCTTTGTGGATATTTTCTGTCTACCTTATAAGTCTTGCGCCAGCTTACCTCGACGTCTTGCTTTACCCTCGCATAAGCATTCTTCCTCTTGACAAGAGTTTCAAATTCTTTGATAACTGCCTTCAACAATAATAGATATATTCTAATAAGGAACCTGCAGTAGCTGTTCCTTGATTAAGGTCCATAGGTCAGGTGTGCCAGTCCGCTGCAGTTTCCTTCCCCATCCTGTCCATCCTAAATCTTAACTGATCACATCACAATTGCTTTCCCCCGCATTCCTACCTCTTTCCTTGCAATATATACCTATCGCTGCTATTGTAAACATAACCGAATTCTGTTCACTATTGTCAAAGAGCTCACCTAAAGATAAATCGAACACGTTGCCGGGTTCATTCCCCAATACCAACTCCAATATGGCATCTTCCCTTGTTGGCCATTCAACATATTGTGTCAAAAACCATTCTGCACACATTGAACAAATACTGACCCACCTAAACTGCTTGTAACTATAGTATTCCCAGTTTATGTTGGGGAAGTCAAAGTTCCCCATTAGAATCATGCTGTTAGTCTCGCTCCAATGGGGTATCATCTCAGCCAACCCTTTCTCTACATCCCTGGAATATTTCGGAGGCATACAGAACACTCCCATTAGAGTGAACTCTCCTTTTCTGTTTCTAACCACATCAAAAGTACCTCAGTGGATGAGTCCTCAAACTCAATATGAGTTATCTCATCTGCGGTATTGCTACACTTGTTTAAATATACGATACATGCTTCGCTCTTTTAACACCTTCTCTGTTCTTGCAGAGGCATCTCTATCCTGGAATCGGTAACAACCATTCCTGTCCCTCCTCTAGCCATGTCTATACAACAACCACATTAAAACCGCAGGTACCAACCAATGCTGCACTTTCACTCTCTCTTTGTTTCTGAGTCTCCTGTCAGTGAAGCACACACATTTCAAACCAACATCTTGATTGCCAGTGCCCTCTCGCAACATTTCAAACCTATCCCTGACATCAGTACCCTCAACATCCTGCACACTGGAATGACAACTCAGGTTCCCAAACCCCTATTGCGTTAGTATTAAAACTCCCCGCAAGGGAGATTCCAAATTTCTTCCAGGGTACTGGTCTCCCTCTGCTTCACGTGAAGACCATGCTGTTTTATAAAGTCCCACATTCCTCAGAAAGAGCTCGAATTATCCAACAATCCAAAACCTTCCCTTCTGTTCTGTCCTGCAGTCACGGGTTCAGCTCCGCATTCTCACTGTTCCTTACTTAACGAGCACGTGCACGAACAACAAACCAAAGATAATAACTCAGTTTGTTCCTGCTCTCAGGTTCCATCCTAGCTCCCTGAATTGCTGTCTCCAATCCCTATTTTACTTCCACGATGTGCCTATGTGGACCACAACTTCAAACTGCTCTTGTTCCCAATCAAGGATCTGGAAAACACGAGCAGAGACATCACGAATTGTCGCACACAAGTGGGAACACACCCATCGCGAGTCTCTCCTTAGTAACCACAAAATCTCATTTCTGTCCCAGGACTATGAAATCTGCAATGATTGAAGCTCTGCTCCTTTTCCCCACTCCGCTCTGAGTGACAGGGACAGAGTCATCGAGAGGTAGCTCTGCTCCACAGCGTATCACTGGTAAGTGGTCCTCCCTGCAACAGCATCCAACATGGTTTACGTATTTTGAGGGAAAAGGAGAAACCTGCACCTGCCTGGCGGGTCCCTTTTGATCACCTGATGGTAACCCAACGACCTTCTTCACGGAGCTGTCGAATAACTACGTCCTTGAAAACCTTCTTAATAACGCCCTCCGCCTCCTGAATGATCCGAAATTCATCCAGCTCCAGCTCCAGTTCAATGACACGGTCCTCAAGGACCTGCAGCTGCGTGCACTTCCCACAAATATAGTCAGCAGGTACATTAGAGGTGACCGTTTCCTCCCACATACTGCAGGAGGAATATTCAACTGCGTGAACCTACTGTCCCACTGCTCTAAGTTTCCAAATGCACCGCTGGAAAAGTGAAACACGAAAGAAAATACATCACCTCACTAACCGATGCACTGATTTTTGTTTGTTTAGAGAAGGATTGCTGGAAGGCACCACATGAGTAATATTTTAGCTAAAGCAAATGCCCAAATATGGAAACTCGTGACCTCTCCGCCAGCCTCCTACTCGAAGCTCCCACACATCCTCTTGGAACAACAATGGCTGGGTCGCGCTCAGAGGAGTGGTTACGAATATTTTGCTTACCTTCCCGACACCCACTTGCTCGACGCTCGCGAACACATTACTGCTCGAAAAGGAATGGCGGGCACCGATGCTAAGGGTGAGTTTTAAAGCTTTTTGCTCACCTTCCTGTCAGTCTTCTGCGCGATGCTCTATCGTCTCTATCTCTCGCTCACACTCCCACTGTCTCGCACTTACCTTTCAGTCTCAATGAATCTCTCGCTCTCCCTCTCCTTCCGACTTTATCAGGCAAACACACTCGCTCGTCCTTCTCTCTCCCTCTGACCCAGTGATGGGAAAGATGTGGAGAGTATGATGGAGGCGTGGAAGATAAGACAGCTGTAGGGTTGTTGGGAGGAGGGAGAAAATTAGGGAGAGATAAAAATGAGGGAGACAGAGACAGCAGGGGTGTGAGAGAGAAAGGGAGGGTGAGAAATAAGAATGACCGAAAAGAAATCGGGGGGTGAGAGATGGAGGGTGGCGGTAGTGTAGGATGAGTGAGAGTGAAAGGCAGAAGGGGAGAGAAATAGAGTGTGTGCAGAGAGACAGAGGGAAATCAATGACGAGAGGGGGAGAGCATCTGGCGAAATGGTGCAAGAGAGGAGTCAAAGGGGAAAGAGGAATGGAAGGATAGAGAGAGATAGACGGATGCGATTGAGTGGAAATTGCATCAACGGGGTAGAAAGATGAATTATGCCCATGGCCTGGTTACGGTGGGTGACCCACAGGTGAAAACATGCACAGGATGATTTAAGCACAACTCTTGAGCACAGTCCCGTTCGCCTCCACTTCCCTGAGGAGCAGCGCTTGGGGCTGAATCTGTCTATCTCAGCTCAGCTTTTTCAACACAATGAGAAACACCAATATCGTTGGTTGTGCTGCATGGCACTTCACAAAGAACATTTTTATTGCTGACAAATTGAAGTATGTGGTACAGCCAATGGGATAGTGCCTTATCTTGTGATCATTGGGTTGAGAGAAACCTTGAAATACGTCCCTGTAATCCGCTGTGGGACAAGATTGAACAAACCAGCACGAACTTCAGTCTGTTATCATAGCGACAAGCTGCTTCATTGTTGAAACATTGAACTGAAATAAGAAACCCACGGATAGATTGATTAATGAGTGAATTTTATTGATTGATGAATTTGTGTAAAGGGGAATTTCAGCACTTGCTTCAGCTGCTGTCTGAACTTAGTCTGGGTGACTGCATAAATCACGGTGTTTGTGCAGCAGCTGAGGAGCTGCAGCATAATGCCCAAATCCATCACAAAGAAATCTAGTGGAAAACTGCTATGCACAAACAATCGCATCTGGTGCCAAATAGAATACAGCATTAACGTTGACCAAAACAGGATGAAATTGGCCGAGATCACACACAATAAAATGATGGATTTTTTTCGATTTCTCATTTCTGTGTCAGACTGAGCGTCTTGATTGGTGTGAGCCCGGAGTCTCCTCCGCGCTCTACTGGTCTTTAAAATGTGTCTTACAGTGAAAACATTGAGCAGCAGAATCAGGAGAAAAGGGAGACCCGGGGTAATAATGGAGTGGAGGAACTCGATGATGGCCCAGGTTAATACGGAATCACCAGGTCTTTCTGCATAACAAAACCAAGGTAAGTTAAACAGCTGATAGCGACCTCCGAGCATAAAATACCAGAAAATGTTCTTTAAACAGCTCAGAACAGTCACTACTCCCAGGACCACAGCTGCCGTTTTCTCACTGCAATATTTAATTTTCAGCTTCTGGCAACAAATGGCCACATACCGATCAAAGGTGAAAGTGACGGTGAACCAGACAGAACAGTCAGTTGCTGCGTAAAGCAGGACGGCGTGGATGTTACACACGCGGATGGAGAACAGGAAATAAAACAGTTTCTGAAATACGATGGGAATTTGTCTCAATATCAGGTCAAGGATAATGACCAGTAGATCTGCCACTGACATCGCCCCCAAGTAACGTCTGACACATGAAGATAATCCACAATCTTTATAAAGCAGGACGTAGATCGTCACTACGTTAACTATGAGGAAGCAAACAAAGACATTATACATCAGCCTGGAGGCAAATTGACCAGTTTGATTGACGACCGAGTGAGGCTTTCATACGTGTCACTGTAATCAGAGATAATAATAATTGAAGGTGAAATAACAAATTGGACGTTCTAAATTAATGATAAAAATAGTCATATAGTAAAAGAACGCCTCCCCACTTCCCCAAACACACAAAGACCCAGTCACAATAATAGATGGTTTCTGGAACATTTCTGCACATTCGATCACTCGAGATCAGACACAGGTCACTTCTTTCCATTTCCTAATACGAAGAGTGAAAACGTCGCCGTCCTGAAGGATTCTGTCTCAGTTCCTTGAAGACAAATAGAGGTGAAAACTTCTCTCTTTTGATATAAATTATGGTTGATCCTGTGTCGGGAAGAAATGCAAACGCAGGAAAACCATACTCACCTCTTTAAATGCGTGAGAAGACTTCAGACCAATGTCTCCTTCTTCATGAAACAGCATCTTAACTTGCGGTCTTAGCTGTTGCGCAATTAACTTACGTTCGGTCAGTCACAAAAAACATTCATTGCTTGAGTGTTTCAGGAAATGTCAGGTGCGAAATATTTCAAAGAATGATGGTGACAGAGTGTTCTGGAGAATGTCCGTTATAGATTGTTCCGGGTAATATCGGTTTAACGATGTTCTGACGAATATCAGTTATAGAATAGTCCAGGGAACGGTGGGTTTCGAATGTTACAGAAAATATCAGTAGTAGAATATCTCAGAGCATGTCGGTTATGGAATGTTCTTAGTAATGTCAGGTACAGTTTTCCGGGGAATGTAAGTTATAGAGTGTTCTGGAGAATGTTAGTTTTGGAACTAAAGTGCAGAAAGTTCCAGGAATGTTGGTAAGGTAATGCCACAGGGAATGTGAGGCATACAATGTTCTGAGGAATAGTCGTTACAGAAAACCGGGTGTAGAACATTCCGGGGATTGTCAGTAATAGAAAGTTTCCAGCAATTTCAGTTCTCGAATGTTGCAGGCAATGTTGGGTTTCGTATGGTCAGGTAAATCTTAATTATATAATGTTCAAGAGAATGGCCGTTACAGACAGTTGTGTGTCGATTTTTCCAGAGAATGTTAGGTACAGAATGTCCTGGGCAATGTCAGTGAAGGAATGTTCCAGGCAAAATTAGGTGCAGTATTTTCCAGAGAATGTCAGTTATAAATAGTTCTGGAGAATGGCAATTAAAGAATGATCCAGATAATATCAACCTTACAATGTTCTGAGACATGTTGGGTCTAGATTGTTCTTGGAAATGTGGGTTATAGAATGTTCTGAGCAATGCTGTGTTCAGAACGGTCCGGAGAATGACCACTGTAAAATGTGCGTTCAGACTTGTTTGCAGAATGTCAGATGAGGAATGGCCAGGAAAAGGTCAGTTATAGAATATTCTGGGGAATGTCGTATATAAAATGCTGCGGGAATGTCGAATGCGGAATGATCCCGGAAATGGCGGGTATGAAATGTGGCAGAGTCATAGATTCTCACATCACAAAGGCACGTCTTCCCATTGAGTTTGCTGAGACCCACTCAGCCTCATGGTGAGAATCTCGCCCCAGGCTCAATTCAACTGGCACTTTGCAGCAAAAACAACATCATTAAGACAATACATCAATCCTGATTTGTACCATTGTCTTTTGTGATCGTCCAGATACCATTCATTAGTCCGAGAACTCTCTCACTTCCTTTTCATTTCTGTATATTTGAGACGTTACGGGGGTAAACGCTCCTGTTAAATTTAAAACCATGAACACAGAAAAGATTTATTCCATGCAGTATTCTGTAAATATTCGAGTCGCCAAGAACTATTCAAAGTAAAAATTAACAAATTAATTTCCTAAAGTAAAAAAAAAAGCATAATTACTTAACCTTTATTTACAATTGCGGTCTCAAAGCTATCTTTACATGCCTTTCTTTAATACTATGTTGACAAAACGCTCAATTAAGATCGTAATTAAGAAAAAAAAACAACACTTTGTATCTTAAAACCATAGAGCTTTCGGTTCTAAAAATCTTCCTGCGTCTTTATTTCCTTCTGGTTCGGAATTCCTGCTTAATTGATCGAAATGGTGCCTTTTTAAAAGAGCAATTTTTTAGGCAATCTGCTTAAATGCTGGTCGTGGCTGTTCACCTCACACTTGTTCAATTTTCCCTGGTCTTATACTCGAGAGCATCGGAATGCGTCATCAGCCCTCAAAATTGTCAATATACTCGATTCAAACTTGATTGAAGTTTGATACCTTTCGGTTATAATTTAAACTTATTGGCCTAAATCCAATTTTTTTTGTCTTCAAGCAAAAAACCAATCGAGTTTTTCAGCCCAGTGTTACATTGTTGCCTTTCTGAGAACACTTGGTGCTGTGTCCGTGAGTCTTCTGCTGTTAACTCTGTGAAAGTGCACCCACACCTTCATAACATTTGCTCTCCAAAATCGAAACAGCTCTGGATATTGAGTTTCCAATCTCGGTTACTCTACAGCCATGTCCGACTAATATCATTGAATGTTATGCATTCACTCAATGTATGCAGTGAATTCCTTTCGTCTGTTTTGAGAATAGAAAACACAATCTGATAGCGGGCGTTTCATTCTGCATTTTAACCCGTTATTTCCTGCTCCATTTTCGGCTTTATTTCTCATCTTGATCCTGTCATGAAACTGTCAGCCACCGTCATAATCACAGAATCAGGACTGATGAGCAATGTTTCATGAATCCCCAGTCACGATCCCTGGGTATATCCTGCCCCACTGTCAGGCAGATCCATCAGTGCTGGGTTCATCGTGGGATGCAGTCAAGAAAGGGGTTTCCCTGGAATTCCTCAACATTGATTCCAGAACTTGGGAAATCTCCTTTTTAGATTAGATTAGATGAGATTACTTGCAGTGTGGAAACAGGCCCTTCGGCCCAAGAAGACCACACCGACCCGACGAAGCGCAACCCACCCATTCCCCTACATTTACCCTTTTTACCTAACACTACGGGCAATTTAGCATGGCCAATTCACCTGACCTGCGCATCTTTGTACTGGTGTAACACGTCAGAGATGATCAAGGAAATAGCCTGATGATGGACATCTGTTGACCTCCACGCTAGCTTTCAGTGATAACTCAGTTCACCATGATGTGGTAAACAAATCGGAGGCAGCACTGTCAGTGTCTCCACAGGCCCAACACTCATCGAGTAGGGCGAGTCTTCCAATACTCAGTAGCCCGACTGTGAGAAGTGATGGGTCAACCAATAAGAGTGAAACATTCTCACCAAACTATTTGTCACAGATGGATCTGCTCCTAAAACCTTCTGTCGGAGCATTACGCAGACTGCCCTAGCGGAGGGAAAGTCTCAGCGTCATATTGAAGGTATTGCAAACTGGCTTATGTAGCACTTTCCCCTGCGAAGTCGGACATAATTATAAATG
The DNA here is from genome assembly GCF_047496795.1 of Chiloscyllium punctatum. Classification (NCBI taxonomy): domain Eukaryota; kingdom Metazoa; phylum Chordata; class Chondrichthyes; order Orectolobiformes; family Hemiscylliidae; genus Chiloscyllium; species Chiloscyllium punctatum. Next base: position 17,949,174 of record NC_092781.1, on the reverse strand, counting down.
ATTGAGCAAATGGAAGCTGGGCATCCATGAGGGCACTGTGAGCCATCAGCAGCTGCGACATCAATAACCTTCCACTCATCAGAAAGTCAGAAGTGGGCTGTTCACTGATGGTTCCAATACTTTCAGCATAATTCACAACTGTATCTATGCTGAAGCAGGCTACTCAGCCCATCAAGCGATTTATTAAGGAACAGGATGGGGTATTTCAGCCATTCGAGGCGGTTCTCAGCAATTGGAGTCGATGTTTTTCATCTCTCATGTCTGTTACAAATGAAATGGACGGGAATACTACGCTTTCCAAAACTGCTGCACAGGAATACGGGGAGGACTGGCAACTGAGCGGGAAGCAGTGATGAATGAGAGAAATTAGTTTCTTTTAACTAATCAGTTTAACAGAAACTAAGGACTGCAGTGACACAGTGACCAGTACTATTTGCAATCTCTACCTATGATGTTTTTCATAAATGGAACAAACAACTACATTTCTGGATGACACGAAGTAGTTAGGAAACTAAGTTATCAAGGACATAGACAATCGGCAGGTATAGAATCAGTAAATTCGTCAGCAACGGACAAAAGCTTGACAGGTGGAATGCAAACTAGATAATGGCGAACCTGTGAATATTTCTTGAAGAATAAAAGACTGTCCATTACATAACTGGAGACAGAATGCAGGACTTAGCGATATTCAGTGTACACTGAATTGTTCTCTCTAGCCCGTTCAGACATGGGAAGTGTTGCTCCATCTCCCTGCTACCTTGCACCTAAGATGTTCGCTGATGTTCCCAGTTCCCACATTGCTCTCAGTACATGCGATATATTGTGATGTGGTTACTTGGCGATGGGGAGCAGCAAGCGGGTGTGTGTTTTGAGCTGTGTACCAAATGGACAACGTTTAACCGAGAGGCCATCCTTTATTTCTGTGTGGAGACCTAAAGATGAAGAGAATGATGACTGCCTCTGATTGAAGAGGCTGTGGTTGCTGCCAGGACAGTGAATATTCACAAACATGATGTACTGTGAATGATCACACTGCATCATACATGGAGTGAGAGACAGAGGATCCAATCACAAGAATAAGAAGTGAAGGCATTGTCAGATCAGCTGAAATGATTATTTATCTCACATTCTGATTTCACCTTACCGAATCAGCCCAGACATCATAAGCCAGAGGAATTAAATTTTTAACACAGTGCACTGTGTAGATCAAGATCTGCTCGTTCCAAACGAGCAATCTGCCGAGTGTGGAATACGCTCCAGGTCACAGCAGCACATCCATAAACCAGGACCAGATATCTGTTCAGCACCGGTTGCTATCCTGACCACGGCAGTGTATTTATCTATCAACCTGAGTGGATATCTGGTCAGCACGAAGAGATTGGGCCTGGTGCGGTCTGGAGACTGAGTCTGATTTGGTCTGGAGACAAGGCCTGGTGCAGTCTGCAGAGTGGGACCAGTGCAGTCTGGAGTATTGGCCCAGAGTAATCTGGACAATGGACCCGTCGTGGAGTGGAGACTTGGGCAAATGTGGTCTGGGGGACTGAACAGGTGCAGTGTGGAGATTCTTCACGGTGTGGTCTGGACTCTAGGTCTGGTAATCTATACAGACTGGACACAGTGCAGTGAGGAGACTGTGCCTAGTGCGATATGTTGCATGGGCCCAGTGCATTCTGGAGACTGAGCCTGGCACATTTTGGAGACTGGATCCAGTGCAGTCAGTCGATTCAGTTCTGACGCAGACTGTCATGAAGCGATTTTAAATCGTGCATGCTCTTTGATTTTCATATTTTTCTTCAGCTGTAATTTCACTTATTATTCTTTTCATTTTGGACCAAATACTTAAGATATTTTACCTAGCTACCTTGAACCTAAGATGTTGCCAGATGTGAAGACACTGCAAAACTCCCACTCCATTCATTGCAGTGCATGTGACAGTGAAGCTAATTCAATTTATTTGTGAGAGATTCAATGTCCTTGATACATTTTCCAAACAAAGCTGCTTCTCGTGCAGAGGCGCGTGTCTGCTTGCAGAAGGTGGCATGACATCACTTTAAACACCAGAAGGAGAGGGAGTTGCAGAGAGAGTGAGACATTGAAGAGGGACGTTCTGATCCTCATATCAATGGATTCACTCCCAAAACAACAGAAGCCCAAATGCTCAGAGATGCAGATGCAGAGATACACACGTTGATACCCTAAAAGACACATCGAAACACAAAGACAAACGCACACAAATACACAACTATGAACATTCAGGGAAATGCAAATATTCGGCCAATCATCCCTGCCTTGCCATTCAATGTGATCATGGCAGATCTGATATAGGCCTCACCTTTATTTCCTCTTGGGAAATAAGGCAGTGCAAGTGATTGACCTGTTCGATTGGGAGCATTTTGGGAGCAGTGACTAAAATTACATTAATTTGAAAATAGTTCTGGAGAAGGAGCGGTCTGGTCCACAAGTTAATATTATAAATTGGAGCACGGTTACTTCTGATATATTCAGCAGGATCTTTCAAAACAACTATTGGGGTCAGCTATACATATTTAGACGGACGTCAGGCAAGTGGAAATCTTTCAAAAGCCAGTTCATTAGAGTTCAGGGACAGCATGTTCTTCTTAATGTGAAAGGCAATGCTCGCAGTAGTAGGGAACAGTCCATGAATAGGGATTTTGAGGCTTTGGTCAAGAAAATCGAACGAGGTATACGTCAGGTGTATGTTTCTGGGAAGCAGTGAGTCCTTTGAGGAGCATATGGGTTACAGCAGTGCACTTCCAAGGCAAATCTGGAAGGAAAGCAGGGAACATGAGATAGACTTGATGAACATGGTTAAAGAGAATCGAAAGGAACTCTTCAAGGATATTACGGGGAAAAGAGCAATGAAGAAGAGAATAGGGCCCCTGAAAAACCGAAATCAATCTACGTTTGGACCCATATAGGGATGAATGAGGCATGTTAGGTTTAATGTCAAATGTATTCACATGAGTAGAGCGAAGATTTTACAATTCATCACATCTGATGTAGTATTAGAGTAATAAGTATCCCTCCCACACCACCCCAGGGACACAATCCTCTTGCTAAGCAGAAAAATAAAGAAAACCAAGTTAAAATATAAAACATTATAAAGATGCCGATAAAAATGTCAAAAAAGAACAATGAAGCACATTTATCTGTTCAACAACACAGTTTATAAGTGCCTGGCATGTTGGCTTCACATTCCGATGCATGACAGCCTGTTCCTGATATATGTCTGATATCCTACAGGAATATATCATGTCAGTACTTACTGTGAAGAAAGACAGGGAAGCGAGGGAACTCGAGGCAATAAATCCATTTCGTGATGTTTTCAATGGAGGCCGCATGACAGAGGACCAAGTGCTGGAGTTTTTGAAATGCATAACGACAGATAAATACCCAGGACCCATTCAAATGTGTCCAAGGTCATTGTTGGATGCTGGGGAAGAAATTGCAGGACCACGAGCTGAGAAACTTGTATGATTCTTAAGAGTTCAGAGAATGTGTCACTGGATCTGAAATGTTAGCTCTGATTTCTCTGCACAGATTCTGCCCGCCTGCTGAGCTTTTCCAGCAACTTCTAACTTTGCGATTAATAGCATCCTCAGTTCTTTTAAATGTATTTGTATGATTTACAGCTAGAGGACTGGAAGACAGATGATGTTTTGACATTAAGTTTACAAAGATTGCAAGGAAAGCGGAGTAATTGCAATCATGTGAGTCTGATGTCAGGGTTAGGAAATTGTGTGCAGGAGGTTCGGAAATGCAAGGATTGCTTTTGGATATGCAGTACATGTTTGTATTTGGTAAAACTGATCTCACGAACTTGATTAAAATTATTCAAGAGATGACCAAGGAGATAGATGACAGTAAAAGTGCAGACGTTGTCGTCAACCAACAAGGTTCCAGGTAGTACACTGGTTGATAAGTTTAGATCAGAGGGGATCAGGGAGAGCTAGCCAATTAGATATAAAATTGGCTTGACAGTAGGAGACAGTGGGTGTTCGGAGTGAATTATTGTTCTGCCTGGAGGCCTGTGATCAGCGGTGTACGAGAAGACGTTTTGCTGGGACCAGTGTTGTTGACTTGTTTCATAAATGATTTGGATGAGAAAACAGGAAAAATAGTAGACCGTTTATAGACGACACTAAAATCGTGGGCAATGAATATAGTCATTTAAGAGAATAATGAGATCTTGATCAACTGGGCCAGTAGGCCGAGGAATGATGAATCGAGATTGAAGCAGACAACTGTGAGGGGTTGCATTTCGTAATCAAACCAGGGCACGATTTAGAGTTAACAATAGGGCTCTGGGGAGAGTTGTGAGACACAGACACCCAGCGATGAAGTTAGGTAGTTCCTTCAAAGACAATCGCAGGTAAACAGGGCAGTTTAGAATGAATTAGACGCACTTACCCTCATCGGACAAAGCATTGAATACAGGAGTTAGAACATCATGTTGCGGCTGTACAAGAATGATGAGGCCACGTTTGGAGTACTGAGGACAATTCCTGTCGACCTACTACCGGAATGATGTTATAAATATTTCAAATGATGTAATCAAGACTGGAAAATTTGAGATATAAGGATACTCTGGACAATGCGTGATTCCGTTATTGCAATTATATTTTTCTTTATTAGGTAAGGAGACCAAAACTGCACGCAATACTTCACAGTGATCGAGAGAGGATGTCACTGAGGCCTGTAAAGCTGCAGGGAGCATAACACCTTTCACAGAATAATATTTCTAATCAATCCGTTTTCAAATGGTAGTCTGCCGTTCTATATTGTCCTCAAAGTGCACAACGTAACATTTGTCTACATCACTCTTCATCTGCCACGTATTTGCCCATTCTTTCCATTTGTCTCAATCACCTTGGAGAAATTTCCCGTCTTCAGCCACTCACAATATGGCATCGTTTAGTGCTGTCAGAATACTTCAGATATTGCATTTGATTGTCGCAACCAAATACTTGATGTGGATTGGGAACAACTGCGTCACAAGGCCCTATTCCTCTGATAGTCCCCGAGCCTTCGTTTCTCATAACACTCTCCTTCATTTTGGTGGTTGAGTTCCAATGTCTCTTTTGTTGGACTTTGTCCGCTCTGACATGTTTTCTTTTTCTAACTTTCTCCCGCTCTCCATTCTCTCTGTAACTTAATGACCTTGTAGCTTTGATAGCATCTTTAGTGGCAAGAGCCTAACACACGGATTTTGTACACACAGATCAGGTCGTGGACATTAAGTGCTTTGAACCAGGGACCAGGGAACGGACATCGATTTGGACCCAATGCATAGGAGATTGATTCCCTCCTTACATTCCCAGAGCAAGCACACGACCTGGAAGCTGCAGCAACTACATCGGCGGAGAGGAAATGCGCGAGATTGGGTCCACGAGAAGATGATGATGCCTGAGGATCGGAGAGTTCGTTTTTGCTTGCATCCTGCGCTGGCGGTGATGAGGCTGATGGTGGAAGGGCATCATAGAAATGTCGATGTGGTGGGCCCAGTGTAAGTGACATGTCTCTGACATTGGAGGGTCAGGCACAGGGGAGATGACGCATTGATGAAGGAGTAGTGGTTCAGCGGCAAAGATGGCACTGTGGATCAGCACGTACGATATTGGGAAGGTCCGGTGTAGATGGTGGTGAAGCTGTTATGGAGGGATGGCGGTGCAGGTGTCATCGACGTGGAGGAGCTGCCTCAGCGCCCATGGACTTTCCTAACTCTATATCTGTTGTTTGTTCCATTTTTTTAAATTATGCAAAACAGTGGGGTTTTGTAAAATCTTTTCACTGACTTTTTTCCTGAAAACATTCACGTGGTAAGAAAGTCAAAATCGAAAACTTTGACTAACTGTTTCCTGCCACCTGTCCCATTCAAAGACTATATCCATAAGTGAGCCCCAATCCGACAAGATTTTATTTTGCATACGCGGCTTCAGGATTCATGAAAAATCTTTCTGAAAATCCCAACAACTTGCACAGGTTGCTTCCCCAAAATATATCAGCCTGTCATTTTCTCAAATATAATTCCCATTTCGTTCTTGTATTTTGACCTTGTCTCTGTCCAATACTTTCAGTCCCAATAATTTCTCCAAAACCATTCACTTACTAATTTCATTCTCTTCCGTTTTCCCACCAGCTTAAAACATAGAACATGGAACATCGATCATAGGACGTTACAACGCATTCAGACTTCGATGTTACACTGATCAGTGAATATAATCTGATGCCCATCTATCCTACTCAGTTCCATTAAGCTCCGTATGAATGTCCAATGCCCATTTTAATGCCCTTATCGTCGGTGACTGTATTACTGTAGCGGGCAGGGCGTTCCATTCTCTACTACTCTCAGAGAAGAAACTACCCATAACATCTGTCAAAAACCTATCAACCCTCAATTAATGCTTGTCCCCTATTTTAGCCTTCACCATCCAAGGAAAAGCGCTCACGGTCCACCCTACCTAACCCTTTGGTCTGCCAGTTTACTTGGAAGAGTTTTTTAAAAAATTCTTCTGGAAGGCAGAACGGAAGGCAGAGTTTCTTCGTGGTTCTGCCACTTACTTGTTCTCCATTCTCTGCTTTCAGACTACAGACGCTGCACTTGTTTTATATTTCCATTTCCATCGACATACTGTTTATAAGGCATGAGAGTTAATTTCATCAACCATTATTAATATGGTCTCCGGAAACACAGCACATTCTGTCATGAGCTGCTCAATGATTGAACTTGCTCAATCAGAGAAGCATCGACTCTGCACCGTCAGTAATCCGACATGATCTACATTCGTCCCATTTTCAATCACGAGGCCCGTAGCCGGGAATGTTAGGACACTTGAAGTGCTTATAAAACTAATTCTTAACGGTTGTGAGGTTACACTTGTCAACTACCCTCTCAGAAAATACAGTTCAGATTCCAACAACCTCTGCGTGAAAATAAATTATCAAATCGTCTTCAAATCTGGAAGCGTTCACTTTCAAAGTGTGTTCCCTTATTATTGGCCCTCTGACTAAATAAACAACTCCTGTATATCTACACTCTCCATGCGGTTCGTAATCTTATTTTTCTGAAACACAACCCCCTCCGCCTTACCTACTCCACAGCAGAAAATCAGAACTTATCCAACTTGTCTTCATAGCTGTTAGGCTCCAGCCTAGGAAACAAACTGGTGAATCTACTCTGCAGCCCCACCCATGCAATCAAATTCTTCCTGTAATGTGGCACTTAGGACTGCACGCCGTATCCCATCTGTGGCCGAAACAAAGATCTGTCCAGCTTTTTTAATCTACGTCTCACTGAATGAATCGCTATCACTGCGGTCGCTGCTGGCTTCTCAACTCATCTTTTACCCTGCCCAGTTGCATTGAGGCACCTGTGGAGATTCACCCCTGAACTTCCCAGTTTGCTGCCATTCATTGAGTTCTCCCCTGTCCGATTCCTTTTACCAAAATACACCACCTCATATTTATCAGGGTTCCATTCCTTCTGCCATTGATCTGCCCAGCTTACTATTCCATCTATGTCTTCCTGTAACGTCAGACCTTCCTCTTCATTGGCAACCACTCGGCAAATGTTTGTGTCCAACAGAAACTTAGTGTTCACATTGGCCACACACCGCTCGGACGCCCTCCAACATGTACATCTGCATCAGTTATGAATATCACCAAAAATAAGTGACACAGCACTGATTCCACTGGTGGAGGAGGGGATACGGTTCTCCAGTCACACAAACAGCTTTCTACAACCACCCTCTGTCTCCTGCCACGAACTTGAATTTCGATGCAACATGGCAAGTCATTAATGAGTCCTTGCTTATTGTGTTAAACTTTATAGGCGTGTCGAATATCTGGGGATTCTCGTTAATCTTGTCTGCGAGTAGGTTTCTATTCTTCTCTTCGGCAGTTTTCTCAAAGTGAAGAATATCTTCTTTATTGCAATCTTATATAGACTATCCATAGCCTTGAATTTTGTTCCTCGCATAAAGAATAGACAGCGAGAGAAACATTCTATTTCTTTCCATCATGTCATATGCTTTGTGACCTTCCTAATTTTCGCTTGTTCTTCGAAATTCTATAGGTTACAAGCGAGTATCTTTATCAGATAATCTCGCCATCTGAGGGTCGAACGTGAGGAATATGCATTAGAGTTTCTTTGTGGTCAGTATTCATTTTCTGATACTGGGACATGAAAACTGTCCATAATTTTACAGGTAGTCTCACCAAATACAAGTGCTTCATGATATATTTATTTCTACATTTCCATTTCATTCAGTGAAGGCAAAGCTAACTTTAACTTTCCATTTACATGTATGTCTCCAAACACCCTTTACCTTTATTGCATTTCTGAAATCACCATGTACGATCTTATACAAAGTCTCCTGGAAATCCAAATATTCCACTTCCACTGTGTCGACACTGTCCAAGCTGCAAGAAATAACTTCAATCATTTCTTAACTTTGTCAAGGATGATTTCTCTGCCAGAAAGACAGACTGATTCTCTCCAACGTTGCCGTTAATTTCTAAATATCCTATATCTCATCCTTAATGATGGATTCCAACAGGTTTCACACAGAGAGTAGAAAGGATATGGAATAGTGTAGGTTAGATGGGCTTCAGATTGGTTTGACAGGTCGGTGCAACATCGAGGGCCAAAGGGCCTGTACTGCTCTGTAATGTTCGATGTAGATGTCAAGTTCATTGGTCAACAGTTCTCCACATTATCTTTTCTTATTTTTGTAAACGTTTGGATCGCGTTTACTATCGTCCAGTTATCTGCAGTGGCTTCTAGATTTGCAGGATGTACAGAAAAAGAAAACACCATCATCGACAGTGCGATTAATATGTTTATCGCCCTTCTTTTCTGATGTTCCAATATGAAGGAAATCTGGTCTGTCAAACTTATAAAAGCTCAACCCAGCTGCCTTTTTAAAATATTACCTTATTACAAATATGAATTGATTTTGCATCTTTAGTTCCAAAAGATCTTCTGATCGAATGGCATCTCTGGGAGATTTGCTGGATTTTCCTCCATGCAGGCTCATGCAAACCATTTGGTTCGTTTCTCTACTATTTCCACGTTCTCCACGATATGTTCTCACGTCCCTATTCCAAACTTCCACGGTTGATCTTGCTTTTATTTTGTCCTTTTTGAATTATAGACAGTATACTTTGTCAGTGTTTGTGTTTCCTGGTCGTTTGTAATAATGTTCGCATTTTGATTTCTTTATGAGTTTCATGACCGTCCTTTTATGGATTTTTTTTTCAGAATTCTGACGTTTCCACAAAGTCTGGGATTCATCTGAAGCCACTTCCTTTGTGTTACCACAATCTTTAGTTTCTACATTTAACCATGGTTGAATCACCACCTTTTTTATTGCCGTTTGTATCTTGGAAAACTATTTGCATATTTCAGAAGTAGCAGTATTTATACAAGTTATTGCTTGTCTATCACTCAATGTTATATTGTACTTTCACTCAAACTAACTCGCCCATCTTGTCTCCAGGATTCCATGATGTTTGACCGTAATACTCAAAAAGTCCACACTGTATGCAGATGCTGCGTAAAATACAATATTTTCTTGTCAGATTTTCTTCGAGCAAGTTTACGATTTAGTCCTTCTGACCACACAACACCAAATCTGAAAAGCCTGGGATAGAGCTCGATTCACAACACTATCTTCAAACTACCTCATATACACTTATGAAATTTATTTTTCACAAAATTCGCAGTCACTTGGTTGAGGCCGGTCAGATTCAACTTGACATCATCCATTAAAATTGCAGCACTCAAGATATGTACATATCAATTTCCTATAACGTAAAATGCACACAATGTGTGCAAATGTTTGCGGTAAGATATATAATACACCAATGCTGGCTTCTCCATGCTATTTGTAAGCTCCACTCAAACAGATTCTATGGAATCTGAGGCACGTGGTCTGTGGCGTTATTAGAGATAGACTTGGGCAAAACATTCGGGGATGCTCACCTCGACGCAGAGATAATCTGAAGAAATACCGAGCAATACTGGGCAAGCAACAGTCCTCCTTCACAGCTTTGCCAGGATAAGTCTTCCCGTATTCTCTCTGTTCCCTGACAGTCCCTGTATATCCGTTACAGCACCGAACCCCGAAAAAGTCAAATGCTCCAAGAATCTCAGTAATGCAATGCAATCCTCCAATTGTCTCTGTCTCTCTGTCTCTCTCTCTCTCTCTCTCTCTGTCTCTCTCTGTCGCCTGCACTATAGTCCCCAAACTAATAACACTGCATGATTCCAACACTGTTGACTAACTCCCCCTGGGCACCTCACCATCCAACCCACCCCCAGCGTCTACACCAGCACTAATACTTACAACATGAACATGCCCACCTTCACGACGTCCCTCCCTTTCTCTCATCCCCGCAGAGACAGCCTGGAAAAGGACAGAAGTATACAAGTCGGGTGGTGGAATCTCCACTATACGTTCGGCACACTTCCCCATCTTCTCCCCCACAAACCAAATGTGTATTGAACCCTGGGAAAAGCCAGAGATGACCACAAAGAATCGTATGGATATTGTACAGCATCCACGTCCCACCAACAATGTTCAGTGACGAAACATTTTCACTTGAAACTCTCTGTCGGTTCCAACGGTTCTCTCCCTCCTGTTGCAGCGACATAAATACACAGAGACATATGGAAACACCCTAACATACTAGTACTCACAGTACATACACGGAGACAGACACGCACACATGTAGAGGCAGAGAGACATGCATAGTATCAACATACAATAATCACATACAAAGATACAAAGCTCCGGCAATGATATAGATGGGCAGATGTAGACACTTAATAGACAGAAACGTCACCTTATCGACACATTGTGTCACACACAGACTCAGACACTGGTATCTTTAAGACAAGTAGGTCCTTTTATTATTCATAACAGGACAATGGCTTATAGAGTGAAAGCAAAAGAATGATTTTCAGAATCATATAAGTCATTGTTAATCAGACTCGATGGGCCGACTGTCCTAATTTTGTTTCAATTTTATGCTTGAGTGGAGTCATGCTATCTTGTCTTTATTTGCGAGACACGAGCTGAGGCTGGGTTTGATGCATGTTTGATTAGAAAGAGTCAGTGGTAACAGGCTTGGAAAATTGAACAGTTTAGATCTATTCCTAATTATTGTGCTCTTATGCTTCAAAACAGGTGACGATTTGATGTTAGAGTAACACAAGTTTTATAATGACGTCCTTTGGATCTTTATGGTTATATTATCTGTAATGTCCTCATCGCCAGGGAGCAGTGAAGATTCGGTTAATGAAGGTATTCATGGCTGCGCTCGACCAATCTTTACTGGGCTGGAGAGTTGATGTTTATTGAGTTTAGATTGGAGAGGCATGTTCAGACATAAGTGGATGGTGAGACAACCCTCGGATGGTCAGACGCAGTCGAATGATCAGACAAAATCGAATGGTCAGACAAGTCGGATAGTCAGACACATCATGATCGTGACACACAACTGGACGGTCGGACACACTGGGATCAGCCATGCACATTCTGAATGGTACAGCCTATTGCCCCATTGAGACTGTTGCCCCAACTCCGTGTATTTGTCTCCATATGCAGTCCTCGAGGTCGCGACCGAAGTAGATGACGAACCCATTCACACAGACAGGATCGTTGCAATGAGACATGAGGAGACCATTCTGCCCCTCGAACGACTTTCGTAGGAATAGAGAGTGAAGTTGTTTACCTCGTTGAGTACATTACACAGCCCAGAAGGATGCTATTCAACGCGGCTGCGTTGCTAAAAAGGACGCTGTCAATAACAGGTAACAGAGAGTAGTGAGTCTGCAATTTTGACTTTGACTGGGAAGGTTTGTGAGCGAAGCTGTAGCAGAAATGACATATGTGAGTGGCCTATTTTGGCAGACCGGATACAACAATGGTGAACAAATGAAATGGAGAGGGTTTGCAGACCTCTGTGACAAAGATGGTTTCCGTGTTCCTGGTTCATGTTCCATGTGAAGCCGCTCTTCAGATGCAGCAAGTGATTTGTAAGGTAAGTGAAATGATGCTGTTTCATGCAAAGGTTATCAGGTTCAATCCTCGGAATGTTTTATTGCATGTACACAGGGAGAAACTGAGGACTGCAGATGCTGGAGATCAGAGTCGAAACATATGGCCCTGGATAAAAAATGTAGCATCCGAGGAACAGGACAGTCGACTTTCCAGCATAAGCCCTTCATCAGGAAACTGACAAAAACGTTCAACCCTCTGCTCCTCAGATGCTGCCTGACATTCTGTGCTTTTTCAGGAGCACACGTTTCGACTCTGCACTCGAGCAAGGCACTGTGTGCAGTTCTGATTCCCAAAAATAAAATAAAGTGAAAAAAAACCCTTTCAATTGTAAGATTTCCAAAGCTGTTTGGCTTTACATGTTACTAGAATGAAGGCTTTTTGATATGAAAGATTATCAGTTTGGGTTTTAGAAAAGAAATGAACGACACACGAATTTGAGAAAAGTATAATAGATGGATAGAAATTTTCTCTTGTCAGGGAGACTAAAACGAGGGAATCTTTATTTAGGAATCATACGTATTGATTTTGCGCAGATATTATGAAAACGTCAAACGATTTTGAAAAACAATTCGTGCATAATCAACATAACATCAAATTATGAAGCGGATTTTTAAAATCACTAATGAAAGCTACTTGGTATGAAAACAGCAATGAAGTACAAGCATGTAGTCAATATCAGACACTCCATAGAATGTTCATGAAGCGTGGACATGGTCCAGTTCAGTATTCAGTTGACGTTATTGTCTGTTTTAACACACAGTAAGGAACAGCAGCCTAGTGCTCCCTAACTCTTTCTTTGTTCCAGCTGACAGCAAACTTTTTTAGCAGAAAATTCCTGAGTCACGTTTTCCACTCGTGGAGGATTCCTGATGAGGATTCATTGGAATCTGCACACTGCTGAAGCAAGGGAATACAGCCAAATCCCACCGTTCTAGGAACAAATCCCATAATCAGCAGCTGATGTGAGAAGAAGAACCTGAGAGGGCAGAATAACAGTTGTGGCTTTCTGTCATGATCCCATTTGTTATGATTTAAAGGATTAGGAAACTCTGGAAGGCTTTCATTTTTCTGTTTGTCTTAAGATATGTGTGTGTGTGTGTGTGTGTTTGTGTGTTTGTGCACATGTGTGTGTGTGTGTGTGTGTGTGTGTGCGTGTGTGTGTGTGTGTGTGTGTGTGTTTATGTGTGCATACACCTGACGGATTATAAGTAAAAGGCCCCAAACTGTACTTATATCATTGACCTTATGACTAAACTTTGAATTTTAATATTGCCAGTGAAGGACTGGATCTGCAAAATCGACCGGTGGACCTGCAGCATGGATCAGAACACACACAAGACATTCTGAAAAGGTGTACAAGTGGGAATTCCCTTCCCCAGACGTTTGTGGTGCCTGGGCGTTTACATTCCCTGAATGTTGAGTTCGTTGAACATTTGAAAGACCAGTGAATGAAGGCAAATAGAAAGCAGGCAGAAAAGGGCTGCTGAGACTCACAATCAGATCAGCTACAACCTTCAGCTACAACACGTTTTGGTGTTTGTTGGAACTTGTTATTGGAAAATACAGTCTGGTTGCAGAAGACGCCAACTATCTCTTTACAGGGCGTTTCCTCTCATTGTGCTTCTATTATTGGTCATGTTGCACATCCAGATTCACTTTGAATACAGCCCCCATACTTCTCCCAGATATTGCTCCCAAAATACTTGCCTCTCTGTGACTATAGTATTCGATATCTGAACGTCCTGCAAAACAGTAATCATTACATTTTCAATGCCTGAATGTAATTTGGATGCTGAGTCTAGCTGTGTCGTTGTGTAATATCATGGCTGAACAACTTTGACATCAGGTCCTGTTGAATACACAATTCTTCACACGCTTCATCTCTCCAACAGGCCAAACTTATATCTCCATCCTCATTCAATATTTCCTGTGAACCAGCTGAACTTACTCTTGACGAGAGAATACCTGACATTCACGACCCTCTGTGAGAAGAAATTTCCTCCAAACATGTATAAAAACCTATTCCTATGTTGAAAAGACGTGGTCATAGGGGTTCAAATAAGAGTAAAGAATAACCTGAACCAAGACAATAGTTGATCAGGATGATATCAGAGATCGCTGACTAAATTGAGTAAAAGGGCATCAGGCGCAATCTCTCCACTGGCTGGAGTCATTCAGAGGACAAAGGAAGATATTCGTGGTTGGTGGACATGAATCCTCTCTGTTCCATCACATCTCCGCAGGAGATTCTCAGCGTAGCTTCCTTGCCAGGAACATCCTCATCTGCTTCATGAATGTCTTTCCCCAATCATAAGATAATAAGTGTGCGAAACAACTGAAGATTACACCATGTTCAGAACAATTTACTCTCCCCAATCCCTCAGTTCCAGAAACAATCTGTGTCCGTATGCAGCAAGACACGGACAACATTCAGGCTTGTGCTGTCAAATTGTCGGGAACATACATATAACAGCGCTGCCAGTCACTTCCACAATTAAAAGTGGAGCTCATTCGGCATCTTAAGCTGGTTGTACACAAATATAAGGAAGCCATTCAGCCCATCGAAACTACTGAACAAGATTATTGACAGTCCATTCAATACTCCTGCTTGTTACACAGGGAGAGAACGAGTCTATTCAGTGTCTTGATCTGTTAAACCGGGACAGGCATAGCCTGGTCATGCTCTTGAACCTGTTCTATGAGACGGAGAGAAGGTCATGTAGCCCTGTGAGACACTTATCCAAGAGAAGGGCATGACATTGAATCTCCAACATGACAAACCTATGAAGGAGACACTGCACAGGTTGACTGCTCTATGATGTTTTTCGTGTGTCCTTAGCCCGTCGAACACAGGATACTTTAACGTGGATTGCTGGTAAGGAAGAGGGAAGCCAAATGATTTGCGCCAAGTCTGAAGGAGACATCTTCCATCTCCGAGAAGGTAGACCCATTGAGGTCAGAAGCTGGTGTGAATAATTAATCCTCTTACATTAAAAAAATTGTGGAAGCTGCCGGCATTTAATATTACATGATGTTCAGTGCAGGGGCACACACCAACTGCAATGTATTAAGATGGGAAGAGTTTATTCAAAGAATGGAATCCTTGTCTCTCCATCGAAATGGGGAGTGCGTGTGAGTTAGGGGAACGTTGTCAGAGGCACATAACTTTCCAGAATCATTTTACCCAAATGAAAAAAAAGCCATGGATTTTTTGGCTTATACATATCTGTTTATGATTTAATGAGTGAATGCACATCACCCTCAAGGGTCAATGCAATCACCTCGTATTCTCTCACAACGCTACAGAGGAACCTTCACTATCTCTTCATTGTTCTATCATCCCAGTGGCTAGATTGGTGAAGCTCCTTTGCACTTTGTGGCAAGGGGTATATTTCGAATACAGGAGAGAAAATCTGTCCATAATACCCCAAATACACCGTCAACCACGCTTTCAGCGTCGATCACCATAATTTTATCCCTCACCTTGCCATCTCCCTTGCTTTGTCATGACATAAAATGCCATTCATTCTCTGTGCACTCCGACTGACGTGAAATTTAAACTGTACTTCAGCAACAATAAAGCCAGCACCTGAGATGTCTATGGAAATAAACATCAGTCTCTGGAAGAATTTGAATGGGACAGAATGCGTCTGAATTCGGGAATTGCCGCCTCCTTGAATGCAAATGTAAGGAAGTGGGAAAAACTTAGGGGCAGGGAGCTAAGCTATCTTTCCTTTTCGTCTTCTCTCACCGGATGTGAGTCACCCTTATCAGGACAGTGTGTTATGCCTGTCTTGAACTGAGATTCTGGTTCAGCTCTTCCCGGATCAGTCAAAAGGAAAACACATTACCGTGTGTCTGCAGTCATCCGGAGACCTGACCAAGGGAAGAATGATCCATTGCCTTCCCTAAAGAAAATAAGGCAAGCAGATGGGCTTATACAAACAGATTATAATTCTGTGGTTGCAGCTTATGAGTCAATGACTTGACCACCATGTCCTTTCTTCCTGCCTGTCAGATTCTGTGGATAGAACAAGTTAATATTTCAAGTCCAATCATTTGTTAACGGAAGTGTGGTTAGAATGGACTTGAAACAGCTGTATCCGAATTTTACAAAGATACAAAGGATGGTCTATTCAGCATTTCAACAGAAGATAATATGGAGACTGAGACATCTTGATGTTGGCTCTGGACAGGGTTGCTGAGATTAGAGAACATGGACATGTAAATCTGTGCAGGAGAATAAAGGAGTTTCACAACAGTGTGTTTTCTCTTTGCATTCCAGTGACTAAATTGAAAATATTGAGTTGTTAGCTATGATTTAAAATTTAAGGAAATCTTGATTTGAATTGAAAACGTTGACTACCACCTTTCCAAACTTTACGTATCAGGAGCAGAAAATCAGTTCAACCTGTTTCAATATATAGATAAAGGGACTTACCAGGAACACCGACTACAGCAAGGATGGGATAGTAACCACCTTGAATGATCCAAACAATATCCTGGATCCGCGATGCTAATGATATCCAAGGCTGAGAAAGATAATAAAGTCCTTCAAATAAAGTCCTGCCCGTTGTTGGAACATTCCAGTCTATTGTTCTCAGATTCTTGTCCATTATCATAATATTCCAGTCTAAAGTTCTCCGATTCCAATCTCTCCTACCCGTCTCAGTCTGCTGATGCTTGTTTGTGCAGGCGGTGATGCTCCCACTCAAACTGTGGAACAATGAATCGAAATGTGTGCCTTATGTATAGAAGGAGCTAATCCTCGACTGACACATTTAGATTCCACGGGGAATAACATTAATCACATTCGCTAAACAAATAAATCCAGTTAACCGCTTCTAATTCAATACGGTATTACTATAATTCAAAATAACTTTTAAAATTTAGGCGTTCTGAATGGCATATATGAGGGTATCTGAGAGAAGAGATTTTTGAGATGTTATATCGATTGAGTGAAATCATTCAAACTGTTATGGACATTGGCGCAATGCAAGAAAATTATCAGAATTCAAACATGCTTCTCTGTCCTCTGATAGATGTATACATTCTGTAAATGCTGATCTGTCATTACAATATCATTAAAATGATTTGAGAACCTTTATCGTCTATAATCGAACTGAAAAATGCTCCGAAAGCAACATGCGTTTATGACAGGCAGATGTCAATATATATGTTAACATCGAGTTGTACCTGAAAAACGCAATTCTGATTGGTATTCCAGGATCAGAGAAGGCAGGTGAGGTGATGCTATTGATTTTATCGATGCCAGTGAACTGTGATATAGTCTCATTTCCTGGACTTTTTGACAGCGTGATTAAGGCATTGAACAAGAGAGAGAAAACGGTACAAACTGGGGGAAATGGCTCCTGAGCCTGGAGTTAGGGAGATATTGTCGAGTCATCATTATTGGAACATTGCTGTTTATAAATCATATGTAAAACAAATTCAGGAACTCAGACAATAGACAATAGACAATAGACAATAGATGCAGGAGTAGGCCATTCTGCCCTTCGAGCCTACACCGCCATTCAATATGATCATGGCTGATCATTCCTAATCAGTATCCTGTTCCAGCCTTATCTCCATACCCCTTGACTCCACTATCTTTAAGAGCTCTATCCAATTCTTTCTGAAAAGAATCCAGAGACTGGGCCTCCACTGCCCTCTGGGGCAGAGCATTCCACACAGCCACCACTCTCTGGGTGAAGTAGTTTCTCCTCATCTCTCTCCTAAATGGTCTACCCCGTATTTTTAAGTTGTGTCCTCTGGTTCGGCACTCCCCCATCAACGGAAATATGTTCCCTCCTGCCAGAGTGTCCAGTCCTTTCATAAGCCTATATGTTTCAATCAGATCCCCTCTCAGTCTTCTAAACTCAAGGGTATACAAGCCCAGTCGCTTCAGTCTTTCCGTGTAAGGCAATCCTGCCATTCCAGGAATTGACCTCGTGAACCTACGCTGCACTCCCTCAATAGCCAGAATGTCTTTCCTCAAATTTGGAGACCAGAACTGTACACAGTACTCCAGGTGTGGTCTCACCAGGGCCCTGTACAGCTGCAGAAGCACCTCTTTGCTTCTATACTCAATCCCGCTTGTTATGAAGGCCAGCATGCTATTAGCCTTCTTCACGACCTGCTGTACCTGCATGCTTGCCTTCATTGACTGGTGGACAAGAACACCCAGATCTCTCTGAACAGCCCCTTTACCTAATTTGATACCATTGAGGTAGTAATCTGCCTTCCTGTTCTTGCCACCAAAGTGGATAACCAGACATTTATCCACATTAAACTGCATCTGCCATGCATCTGCCCACTCACCTAACTTGTCCAGGTCACCCTGTAATCCCCTAACATCCTCATCACATTTCACCCTACCACCTAGCTTTGTGTCATCAGCAAATTTGCTAATGTTATTGCTGATACCATCTTCTATATCATTTACATATATTGTAAACAGCTGCGGTCCCAGCACGGATCCCTGCGGTACCCCACTGGTCACTGCCTGCCATTTCGAAATGGAGCCGTTAATCACTACCCTTTGTTTCCTATTAGCCAACCAATTCTCTATCCAATCTAGTACTTTGCCCCCAATCCCGTGCGCCCTAATTTTACTCACTAACCTCTTGTGTGGGACTTTATCAAAAGCTTTCTGAAAGTCCAGGTACACTACATCCACTGGATCTCCCTCGTCCATCTTCCGAGTTACATCCTCAAAAAATTCCAGAAGATTAGTCAAGCATGATTTCCCCTTCATAAATCCATGCTGACTCTGTCCTATCCTGTTACTATTATCCAGATGTGCCGTAATTTCATCCTTTATAATAGACTCCAGCATCTTTCCCACCACTGAGAGTGGGCTTAATCTTTACTGTGGTTTCCTCAAAGGTTGGGGAGATTCCATCGTTGAGTTTATTGAAGATTAAGCTTGATAGAATTCTGCAAAACATCAAAGTGACAATGAGATTGTAAGGTATTGTTGAAATATCTCTCTCCACATCAGTGCTGTTTAACAATGGTTATGTCACCAAAATCCTCAGAAAACAAGTAACATCTTCTGTGCAATATCAAAAAATGCCAGTTCACAGATAGGAATCAGACATACTAAGTGGCACAGCACCGAAAATCGAACTGAAACTGGGGTGTGGATGAGCGGGCAGATGTGGCTGCAGTGATGCAATCGCTGAGAGCGAGAGATTTACCTCATGGTTTCGAGGCGCGTGAAATGCCGAGGCTGGGAGCACCCACCTCACTGAGAGCAGACTCTATTGACATGAATTAGAGAGCATTGGGGCCTCAGGTTTGGGGGCAAGAAAACTCAGCCCCTTTGTTCTGACATGAAAATTTTTCAGCAGGCCAAATATTTGTGGATTGAGGGAGTATCTGTCCCAGGGAAAGGTCTCAGTCATATAGAGAACTCCTGCAAAGTTTTAACTCGTGGAGGAGTACGTGAACAGAGAAGAACAGAGGTAATGTTTTATTCCTAGAGTCATCGGTGTGTACAACATGGAGACAGACCCTTCTGTTCAAACCGCCCATGCCTACCAGATGTCCCAACTCAATCTCGACTCTCTTTCGCTTGGCCCCTTCCACTGACACTCTCATTCGTTTGGCCCCTTCCACTGACACTCTCATTCGTTTGGCCGAACTGGTCCTCACCCTTAACAATTTCTCCTTTGAATCCTCCCACTTCCTCCAGACCAAAGGCGTAGCCATGGGCACACGTATGGGCCCCAGCTATGCCTGTCTCTTTGTTGGCTATGGAGAAAAGTTGATATTCCGTAATTACACCGGCACCACTCCCCACCTCTTACTCTGCTACATTGATGACTGCGTTGGCGCCACCTCGTGCTCCCGCGAGGAGGTTGAGCAATTCATCAACTTCACCAACACATTCCACCTTGACCTTAAATTTACCTGGACTATCTCTGACACCTCGCTCCTCTTCCTGGACCTCTCCATCTCCATTAGTGACGACCGACTTGACACTGACATTTTTTACAAACCCACCGACTCCCATAGCAACCTGGATTACACCTCTTCCCACCCTATCTCTTGCAAAAATGCCATCCCGTATTCCCAATTTCTCAGCCTCCGCCGTATCTGCTCCCAGGACGACCAGCTCCACCATAGGACACACCAGATGGCCTCCTTCGTCAGAGACCGCAATTTCCCTTCCCACGTGGTGAAAGATGCCCTCCAACGCATCACGTCCACATCCCGCACCTCCGCCCTCAGACCCCACCCCTCCAACCGTAACTAGGACAGAACGCCCCTGGTGCTCACCTTCCACCCTACAAACCTTCGCATCAACCAAATCATACACCGACATTTCCGCCACCTCCAAAAAGACCGCACCACCAGGGACATATTTGCCTCCCCACCCCTTTTCCGCCTTCCGCAAAACCGTTCCCTCCGTGACTACCTGGTCAGGTCCACAACCCCCTACGACCCACCCTCCCATTCTGGCACTTTCCACTGCCACCGCAGGAACTGTAAAACCTGTGCCCACACCTCCTCCCTCACCTCTATCCAAGGCCCTAAAGGAGCCTTCCACATCCATCAAAGTTTCACCTGCACATCCACCAATATCATTTATTGTATCCGTTGCTCCCGATGCGGTCTCCTCTACATTGGGGAGACTGGGCGCCTCCTAGCAGAGCGCTTTAGGGAACATCTCCGAGACACCCGCACCAATCAACCAAACCGCCCCGTGGCCCAACATTTCAACTCCCCCTCCCACTCTGCCGAGGACATGGAGGTGCTGGGCCTCCTTCACCGCCGCTCCCTCACCACCAGACGCCTGGAGGAAGAACGCCTCATCTTCCGCCTCGAAACACTTCAACCCCAGGGCATCAATGTGGACTTCAACAGCTTCCTCATTTCCCCTTCCCCCCACCTCATCCTAGTTTCAAACTTCCAGCTCAGTTACTGTCTCCTTGACTTGTCCGACCTGCCTATCTTCTTTTCCACCTATCCACTCCACCCTCTCCTCCTTGACCTATCACCTTCATCTCCTCCCCCACTCACCCATTGTACTCTATGCTACTCTCTCCCCACCGCCACCCTCCTCTAGCTTATCTCTCCATGCTGCAGGCTCACTGCCTTTATTCCTGATGAAGGGCTTTTGCCCGAAACGTTGATTTCCCTGCTCGTTGGATGCTGCCTGAACTGCTGTGCTCTTCCAGCACCACTAATCCAGTTCTTAACAACCCTGTCAACCTGGATGGCAATTTTGATGTATCTATGAACATGGACACCAAGATCCCTGTGATTCTCCACAATGCAAACAATCCTGCTTATAACACTGTATTCTGCATTTAAATTTGTCCTTCCAAAGTGAATGACTTTACAACTTTCCAGTTTGAACTCCATCTGCCACTTCTCAGCTTAGCTCTGCTAAGTGTCTTGTTGCAACCTATAACAGACTTTCGCACTATCCACAGCTCCAGCAACTTCGTGTCATCGGCAAAATGACTAGCCCACTCTTCCTCTTCCTAATTTTTCCAAGTAATCATAAATCCTGTCTCTCGGAATCCTCTCCAATACGTTGGTCACCAGTGACGTGAGACTCACTGGTCTGCAATTCCCACGATTATACATATTCCCTCTCTTGAACACAAGAATAACGTTTCCAAACCTCCAATCATTGGCACTACTCGGGTATATGGAGAGAACGCAAATATCAGTGCTAAAGACGCAGGAAGCTCTTCCCACTCTTCCTGTAGTAATGTAGGGTATAACCCGCCTGTCCAGGGCATTAACCTATCCTTGTGTTTTTCAAATTTTTCAGCACATCCTCCTTCATAACCTGAACCTGTTCTGCCATGTCAGCCTGTTTCACGTTGCCCTCACAAACGACGAGGTCACCCCCAACCCCCACCCCAACACTAGTAAATATTAAAGCAAAATATTCATCAAGGACCTCTCCTACCTCCTCTGACTTGGGTGCAAGTTCCCTCCAATATCCCTCATATTCCCTACTCTCACTTAGGTCATTTTCTTGTTTCTCATATGAGTGTAGAACGCATTTGACTTTTCCCTTCCCTAGCCGCTGAGGCATTTTATTGCGTCCTTCTCGCTCTTCTATTCCATTCTTCTGTTCCTTCCTTGTAGCCACGTAAAGTCCTCGATGATGTAATGCCTCCTCACGTGTATCCCAGCTTCCTTACTCCTCTTGGCAACATGTTCCACGTTCTTTGGCACAATGGAGAGAAAGACCTGTAAGTAGATGGAAGCTGGATATCCTGTCACTTTCAGCATGTACTGCAAGTTTCCACACACTGGACAATGATCTACCAGAGTGTTACAAAACATTGCAACGGGCTGGTTTATGTGCATCTATATGGTGGGGGTAAACCTCTCTGAGTTTTCCAAGACCATCTTCCCAATCTACACTAACCGAGGAGCAGAGTGTGATGGGACTCTGATTAAACAAGGAGCTTGACACAGAGAGTGTCATCTTATTCAACATGACCTGCAGCTTCACACCACGGGCGGAGGGCGCTGCCAGTGGCGGTTAGGCTCACAGTTCCATTCAGTTTCTATGAACCAGGACTTTCCAGGACGGAGCGGGTGACATATCCATCACATCCCAGTGTGACGACTCCAACGTCACCATTCGTTGATGGAGGATATATATGATGGAGAAGTGAATGCAATGCTTTCTCCCTCATCAAGGAGCTGCGGGTGCATACTTGTTTTGCCAGTATAGCGTTATGCCCGTTGGTGGATATTTCTCTGTGTTGTCCCCATGTTAATCAGGAGAGGTTGATGAAGTTAAGGAACTCTCACCTAATTAATGTTGCAATGTGGTCATGCACAGAACACCATTTTGGTGAATACCCACTGTCTTACCAGCAGCCACAGCTTCTTCTTTCAGAAGTGGTCAGCCATTCCCATCTTCTTCGGGTCTCCACTTCGAGCGAAAGTATGGCATCTCCGATAAAGGTTGGCCTCTTGACACAAGTTTCAAAACACCGTCGCTCTCTTCACTCCCCACTGGTAACGAACCACATCAAAATATCCCGCGTGTATTGAGAGGTATGTGGTCACTGGGAGCATTCGGTAGGAACGTATCAGGGCGAAGCCGCAACACTTCTGATGCCGAAACGGCTCAGAAGACACATTGTATCATGAAGTCGTGTCATCTCTCTCCATTTATATACTGCCGTTTATTCTTCCTGAAAAAGAAATTCACAGGTTCACAGTTACCCACGTTATATTCCTGCTGTCACGTTATTGTGTATTGATATCCAATATGAGGTTCTCCACTTCTTCTTGATAACTTAAATTCCTGCCTATCTTAGTAAGAAGGTGTTTCTTCCACTTATCTAAACCGGTGATATTGGCTGCAAATAGTTGTGGACCGAACACTGGTCACTGTGCCACTATAGTCGTCAATTTGTGTCGAACTGATAAAGACGGATTGATCCCTCATTTCTATCTGCTCATGTCTCAGTAACCAGTCCTCCCCGTATTCCTGTGCTATAGATTTCAAAACCTGAATGTTCCCTTCCATTTCCTGTGTGTCTGTCATGAGAGATGAGAAGATTTGCTCAAATGTCTGAGTAGAATTCTCGAATGGCTGAATGGCCTCTTTCTGTTCGTGTTTAAAACTCTTGAGAGGCTGCATCGGCTGCTTCAGTCCGGGTGTTGTTGGGAATGGTGCTGAACATTTGGTACCGTCAGTGACAGCGCACTTCTAACTTAATGATGGAGGGAAGTCCATTGATGCTGCATTTGCTGATTGCCCACTGTGACTCATGGATGCCCGGTTTCCATTTTCTCGATCCTTTAGAAATATGTCATATCTCACAGGGGGTAGTGCTACAGAGCACAGTGGGGAGTACCTTCAATAGGAGAGTTAGAATTTCCCTCTGACAGGACTGTGTACCTGCTGCTCCTGGAGATAATTTTAGTATCAGATCCATCAGTGAGAAGGAGTTTGGTGAAAATGTTTCCCTCTTCTTGGTACCCCTATCATTTCCCACAGTCTGCCTGCTGTATATTTAAGGCCTAACTGGTCAGTCAGTGGTGGGCATGTGGACACACTCTTAGTGATAGACGAAGAAGCCCCACACCAAGAGAAAGGGGTGTGTGTTCTTGTTTGCCTCAGTGCTTACTCTGATTTGTTTTTAACGTTTTGGGGAACTGAGTTTTCATGGAGGCGTAGTGTGGTGAGTAGTAGATGTCGATCGATAGGTGGTTTCCTTAACCATCGTGACCTGTTACTATTAGATTCCCAGGGTTCTAGAATCATTGTTGGGGAATTCCAAGGTTAACTAATTTCCTGACTGTATCCCACGGTGTTGCCATCACTGGTGGGTCTGTCCTGCCAGTGGGACAGGATATATCCAGAAGTGGTGATGGAGTTTCATGAAACATTACCATTTAGGC
Organism: Chiloscyllium punctatum; assembly: GCF_047496795.1. Lineage (NCBI taxonomy): Eukaryota > Metazoa > Chordata > Chondrichthyes > Orectolobiformes > Hemiscylliidae > Chiloscyllium > Chiloscyllium punctatum. Next base: position 17,924,686 of record NC_092781.1, on the reverse strand, counting down.
CTGAATCTATGAGTATGACTGTGTCAGACTGTTTCCTAACCGGGTCAATATGAGAGATAAAGGTGACTATGGGCAGTGACTCATAGGTTAAAAAGGTGAATGAAAGGCACTCCATCAGAATGTGTATTTTACTCTCAAAACAGGCTGAGGAGATCAATGCGTACATTGAGGGAAATGGATATGATTTAATGCCATTATAATGACATGAGTAGAGGGTGACTGATATTGGCAACTGAATATCCAGGACATTTTACAGCTGTGTTTGCCAGATGAAACTGAAAAGGGTGTTCGGAGGAAATAACTGATTAAGGGATGACATCTATATTGTTATTAAAGAGGAACTTACATCAACATTTTGAGCTATTACCTTTGTCTTATTCATTTTGCGTATAAACTTCCAGTTCAGTTGAGTTGAGTTTGGGGAGAGATTCCCAGAGTGAGGCTGATTGAGTCTAACCAAACCTCAGTGGGTGGAAGTTTCTTTGTGATTTGGGTCTTTATGACTCCATCACAAACTGCACACAACATTCACCGGAACATTCCATACCCGACATTCCCGGGGACCCTCTTTATCCGATATTCTCTGGAACATTCTATTCCTGACATTTGTGAACGGCCGTCAGTCCGTGATTTGAACAAAGGACAAGATCCCGAGGAAGGAGATCACGTTCCAGGGAGAAGGAGACACACTTCCGAAGATCCCTCAGGCGTTCAAGGGGGTGAATATGTTTCCCCTGCATTTACATTTCTTCACGACGTACGATTAACCATATTTTAATCTGAAAGACAGAAATTTCCAGACTCTGCTTGTCTTCAAGGAACTAGGAAAGAATCCTTCAGAACAGAATCATTTTCACCCTTCGTTTGAGGAATTGGAAAGACGTTACCTGTGTCTGTTCTGGAATGATCTCTTATGGGGAATGTTCGAGAAACCATCTATTCTTATGGATGTGTTTCTGTGTGTTTGAGGAGGGACGCTTGCTTGCGTTTATATTATTTATTTTCAATAATTCAGAGTTTTCCATTTGTTTTTTCAGCTTCAATTATTTAAATAAATATCTGAATACAGTGACACATCTGAAAATCGAAAAAGCGTCCTCAATCAAACTGGTCACTTGACCTCCAGACTGATGCATAATCTGTTTGTTTATCTTTTTCGCAGTAAACGTAGTGACGATCTACGTCCTGCTTCTTCAAGATTGGGGATTGTCTCCAAGTGTCAGACGTTACCTGGTGGCCATGGCACTGGCGGTTCTGCGGGCCATTATCCTCGAGCTGATCTGGAGACAGATTCCCATTGTTTATAACGAACCGTTTAATTTCCTGAGGTCAATCCCCGTGTGTAATATCCACGCCGTCCTGCTTTGTGCAGCCACTGATTGTTCGGTCTGGTTCACTATCACTATTAAATTTGATCGGTTTGTGGCCATTTGTTGCCAAAAGCTGAAAAGTAAATATTGTAGTGAGAAAGCGGTGGTTGTGATTCTGGGAACAGTGACTGTGCTGAACTGTTTAAAGAACTTTCCCTGATATTTTTTGCTCACAGCTCATTAACAGCTGGGGAACGAGCCCTGGTTTTGTTCGTAACAAACCTTGTTCAATATTCCCGTGTCTGGGTCACAACCGAGTTCCTCCACCACATTCTGACCTCCACTTTCCCTTTTCTCCTGATTCTTCTGCTCAATGTATTCACCGTCAGCCACGTTTTAATTACCAGCAGACCCCGCAGGAAACTCCGCGCTCACACCAAGGGGGACATTCAGTCTGACACAGAAATGAGATATCGAAAAAAATCCATCATTTCACTGTGTGTGATCTCGGCCAATTTCATCCTGTTATGGTCAACGTTAATGGTGTTTTCTATATGGAGACGGACGTGGTATATTGTGGATAACATTGCGTCTTTAGAATTCTTTGTGCAGGAACTTGGCTTTTTGCTGCAGCTCCTCAGTTGCTGCACCAACACCGAGATTTAAGTCGTGATCCAGACTAAGTTCAGACAGCACCTGAAGAATGTACTGAAATATCCCTTTATCCAAATTCAATCAATCGAATTAATTCATTCATTAAACCATTCGGGTTTTTCACATTTCATTTAACTGTTTCAGCAATAAAATAGCCTAGCAATATGAGGGTAGTGCGGATTTATTTTGAGCTTATCGAACAGAGGGTTGCAGCGAGACATTTCAATGTTTCTGTCAACTCAGGGCCAGTCTCTAAAGGCACCCTGCCACTGACTGGATCGAACAGATTTATTTCTAAACAATAAAAATGGTCTCTAAAAAGCACTGAGCAGCGGAGTGAATGATGTTGTTGCTTGGCTTTGTTTTGAAGAAGCTAAGCTGGTGAGAGACAGATTCAGTACCAAGTCCTGGTCCTCAGGGAAGAGAAGGAGACCGGTGCCTGAGCTCACAAGTTTGGTTTATGTCACTCTGTCCTTGCTTTCGCCGCTGGGACTCCCATTTCGAATTGGCCTTTGGCAAAATTCATTTCTACAGCCCGTTCACCCCATCTCAACTCAACTGGATCCGTCTTCCTCTCTCTCCATCTCTCTCTCTCTATCAGACGCTCTCTCGCCTCCACTCTCAGCTCCTCACTTGCACTCTCTCTCCCTCTTTCTCCTCATTTCACTCCCTCCCTCCACATAATCACTTTCTCACTCCATCACCCTTTCACTCACTCTCTTCCCAAATCTCTCTCTGTCTCTCAACACCTGTCTCTACCCCTGCTACCACTTTTCTTTCACACACTAACATTCTCTCTCACTCTCCTGATAACGCTGTCTCTCTCCCGCCTTTCTATCTCTCCACCAACCCGACCATATCTGTCTATCCTCTCCTCCACTCCCCAGCATCTCAACCCATCCCCATCAATGGGTCAGAGGGAGACGGTAGGGGAAGCAAAAGAGCGTGTGTCGGAAACAGATTGAAGGAGGGAATGGAATGAGATTCAGTCAGAGGAAAAGGAAGGATGAGAGAGAGAATGGGCATGGAGGGAGGGGGAGAGTGAGACTGGGGTATAGAAAGTCCAAGTGGAGAAGAGAGAGTGGGAGTGCGGAGAGAGAGACAGTATCGGAGGGTGCAGAGGGAAAGAGAAATACAGGTGGAAGCGGGTAGAGCGATTGAGTGGGAACAGGTAGATATATAGAGTGGTTCGGGCGGAGAGAGAGTGTGGAGGGAGTGGAGTGACAATGGGAGGGGAGAGAGAGGAGACAGAGATTGGGGAAGAGAGATTCAGAGGGGTAGAGAGACAATGGGTCGTGGATGGTGACGGAGAGGGAAGTGGACTAGACAGTAGGAGGGGAAGGACAGTGGGAGGGAAGCAGAGTCAGAGAATGTTGGGTGGGCATTGGGAGAGGGAGAGATTGTGGGATGAATGTTGAGAGTAAGGGAGGAATAAAACACAACATGAGAGAAAGAGTGGCGTTCGAAAGAGAAATGGGAGAGGGGAGCAATATATCGAGAGAAATACGGAGTGGGGAGTGTGGGTGGTGTGTAGAGAGAGTAATCTGGGGATATCGAGTGACAGAAAGTGATGTTGAGAGACTGATAATGAGAGGAATGTGGAGTATAAGAGAGAGAGAGAGAGAGAGAGAATGAGGTCGAGACCGCGGGCGAGTGGAACGGAGAAGACAGAGAGAGAGAAAAAGAGAGTGAACGAGTTAGAGAAAGAGAGAGTGTGGGGTGGTGGTACTGAGAAAGAGAGAGAGAGAGAGGGAGTGAGGTAGGGAGAGTGGGAGAGCCAGACGGGTGCAGACAGGGAGAGGGAGATGTTTGGAGAGAGAGGCAGCGTGGGTGGGAGAGGATAGAGACACAGAGTAAGGGGTAGAGCGAGAGAGAGGAGTGAGTTGCAGAGAGAGAGTTAAAGGGGCAGAGGATAGGAGAATGTGGGAGGGGTGTAAAGGTAGGAAAAATGTGAACAGGGTAGAGGGAGAGAGACAGAGTGTGTGGGAGGGAGTAGACATGGAGAGTAGGTTTGGGGAGGAGAGAGGGAGCGTGTGGTTTGTACATGAAGCGAAAGAGAGTGAGGGAGGTTTGTGGAGCGATAGAGTTGAATCGGGTAGAGAATAAGGGAGAGTCGGACCGGTGTGGAGAGGGAAATATCAAGAGAGTGGTGGGAGTAGAGAAGAGAGAGTTGCCGGGGTAGAGAGAGTGGAAGCGGGGCAGAGATGTTGGGAGAAGGATAGAGAGAGTGTGAGAGGGGATAGAGAGAGAGGGACCCGGGAGAGTGTGTGGGTGTGCGTTGGGGAGGGAAAGTGGGAGGGTTCTAAGAGTGACCAGTGGGATTATGGTAGAGAGTGGCAGAGAGGTAGAGAGAGAGGGAGAAGGGAGAGACAGAAAGGATGGGGATGGAGAGAAAAAGAATGGGAGTGCTTAGAGAGGGAGAGAGTAGGAGAAGGGTAGAGTGTGACTGATAGAGCGAACTAGAGAGAGAGAGAAAGACAGACAGCGACAGGGAGTGGAAGGGGTGTGCAAAGAGAGACAGAGAGAGAGTGGGAGGCAGTAGAGCAGGAGAAACAGTACAGAGAGAAAGAGAGCGAGAGTGGGAGTGGAGTAGAGAGAGTGAGAGTGAGAATGCGAGCGGTGTAGACAGTGGTAGGGGGTGTAGAGAGAGAGATAGAGTGGAGGATATATATTGCGCGAGTGGGAGGAAGTCGAGACAGAGTGAGAAGGGGTAGATAGAGAGAGAAGGAGAGGAACAATAGAGAGTGTGGGGGAGGGAGAGACAAAAAGGGAGACAGACAGATAGAGAGAGCAAGAGAGAGTGGGAAGGATGTAGCGAGAGAGAGAGAGAGAGACAGAGAGAGTGGACGTGGCTGGAAAGCGTGAGAAGCAGAGGGTGAGAGCAAGTGATGGTGGTGAGTACAATGAACGAGGGGGAGGTGGTTAGAGATAGAGTGGGCGTGGTTTAGCGAGAAAACGGAAGGGGTAGACAGACAGTGTGTGGATGTGGGTAGAGAGAGTATGTGAGTGCGGCAGAGAAAGAGATTGGTAAGGAGTAAAGAGAGAAAGGGAGAGAGGGATGACATTAGACAGAAAGAGAGAAAGTTGGGTGAGAGAGGCGTTGTGAATAGGGAATGGAGACAGAGAGAGTGAGAGGGATTTGAGAGACAGAGAGTGTTACGAGGGTAGAGAGAGACTGACAGAGATGAAGAGAGGGGAGGCGAGAGGGAGAGAGTATGAGGGGGTATAGAGGGTCAGAGGGGGGCAGTATGGAGAGAGCCTGTGGGAGGGGGAAGGTGGACAGTCGGCTGGGAGAGCGGCAGAATGGCAGTGGAAAGAGAGCGAGAGCGGGATTAGAGAAAGAATGGGAAGGTGTTCGAGAGAGAGAGAGATAGAGATAGATTCTTGGAGTAAGCCGAGTAAGTGTGAGCTCCAAAGGAGTAGAGAGGAACTGTTGGAGGGGAGTAAGAGAGAGAAGGAAGGGAGTAGATAAAGATTGGGAGGCTGGTAGAGACCCAGAGTGGGAGACTGATCGAGAGAGTGCGATGAGGTAAGACAGAGTGGGAAGTGTAGACAGAGGGAGTTTAGAGAGAGAGACTGGGGAGCAGGGGTAGAGAGAAAAGGACAGCTCGGGAAGAGGGCAGAGAGAGATTGCGGGAGGGCTGAGAGACACCGAACAGAGAGAGAAGGAAGAGGGTAAGGAGAGATTTGGAGGGTGGTAGAGAGAGTGGAAGGAGATGAGAGAGAGAAAGGGTGGGAGGTATTTGAGAGCTTGAGTGCAATGGCAAAGGGAAATTACGTGGGAATATATTAGAGAGAGAGCGAGAGAGATTGGGGTAGACACAGAGAAAGTGAGGGGAGAGAAAAAGAGGGAGCGAGTAGAGAGAGGGAGATAACTTTGGAAAGTGTGGAGAGAGATGGAACGGAAGTGGGAGGGGATAACTGGAGAAAGTGGGACGGGTGCAGAAAGAGAGTAGGAGGGTGGAAGAGAAAGAGATTGGTGGGGTAGAGTGAGCGTTTGGGAGGAGTTATAGAGAGACAGACAGAGAGAAACAGAAACAGAGAGCAGCAGAGAGGGGGAGGGGTCTGGAGACAGAGAGAAAGAGAGTGAGGGTTAGAGACTGAAGGGTGTGTGGAAGGGAGAGAGTTGAATGAGGGTAGAGATAGAGGGGGAGAGGCAGAGAGAGAGAGACAGAGAAAGAGAATGTGTGACGCTGTTGTAATGAATGAGAAATGGAGGGGGAAAAGAGTGAGTAGGAAGGGGGCATAACGAGAGAGAAAGTGGGATGTTTTTAGAGAAAGAGAGTGTGGGACTTGAGTAGGGAGTGAGGTAGAATGGGAGGTGGGAGAGAGTGTGTGAGGCAGGTAGAGGGCGAATGGGTGGAGTAGAAAGCGGAAAAGAGTGAGTGGAAATTGTTTCGAGAGAGACTGGCCCCGGATGGAGAGAAGAGTGTTTGGGGAAGAGAGAGAGAGAGGAAGGGGTAGAGAGACATTGTGAGTTGTTTAGGGAGAGAGTGGAAGTCGTGTTGAGCGACAAAGTGGTTGGGGGTTCGGGAGAGAAGAAAGGGAGGCCAGAGAGAAAGAGAGAGAGAGAGTGGGAGATTCTTGAGAGAGTGAAGAAGAGAGATACGGAGGAGTGTAGAGAAACAGTGACTGACAGAGAGACAGAGAGAGACAGGCAGCCAGAGAAAGTGGAAGGGGTTTGCAGAGAGTGCGAGACCGATAGAAAGACAGTGACAGAAAGAGGAGAGAGATAGAGATAGAGAATGAGAGACAATGCTTGGGGTGTGAGGAGAAAGTGAGAGAGTGGGAGGTGAGTAGAGAAACTGAGAGTGAGAGTGGGAGTGAGGTAGAACTTTTGGGAAGGGGAGTAAAGTGGGTGGCAGTGTTTAAAGAGAGAGTGGGTAGGAGTGTAGTGATAAATAATCGGAGTGGTTCGAGAGAGGGGTAGAGGGTAAATAGAGAGAGGGAATAGGTAGAGAGAGGAAGAGTTGGAGGTTGTTAGAGAGAGACTGAGTGGGAGGAAGGAGAGAGAGGGACAAGGAGAGAGAGAGAGAAAGATAAAGAGAGAGCAGCAGAGAGTGGGAGGAACATAGAGAGAGAGTAGGAGAGGGTAAAGAGAGTGAATGTGGGAGGAGTTATAGAGACAGAGACAGAGAGAAACAGAAACAGAGACCGAGAGAGAGTCGGATGTGTGCAGATAGGCAGAGACAGAATGGGAGATATAGAGACTGAGTGGGAGTGGGTTAGGGAGACAGAGTGGTCGGAGTGTATAGAGAGAGTGGGCCAGGTAGAGAGCGAGACAGTAAGACAGACTGGGACACGGTTGGAGTGAGTGAGAAAGCGAGTGGGATGAGAGAGAGTCCGAAGGGGGTATAGAGAGAGGGAGGGAAGGTATCGACGAAAGAGAGTGTGCGAGTGAAATACAGAGAGAGGGAGAGTGGGAGGAGGGAGAGAATGGGAGGCGGGTGGAGAGAGAAAATGGGAGGACTGTAGAGAGTGGGACAAAAAGTCAGTGGAAGGCGGTTCGAGAGAGAGTGGCGGGGAATAGAGAGACAGTGTCGTCTGGGGCAGAGAGAGTTTGGAAGTTGTAGAGAGACAGTGGGAGTTGATTAAAGGGAGAATAGACATGCTGTAGAGAGAGAAAATGGATGGGGATTAGGGAAAGAGAAAGGAGGCGAGAGAGAGTGTGTGGGTGATGGAGAGAGAGTGAGGTTTTTTTGAGAGAGAGAGACGGAGGAGGGTGGCTAGAGAGTGACTTACAGAGAGGTTGCCGGAGTGACAGAGAAAGACAGAGGGAGAATGTGGAAAGGGTTTGCAGAGAGCGTGAGACAAAGTGACAGTGGGAGGCAGCAGAAGGAGATACGAAAACAGAGAATGATAGAGAGTGGTTGGGGTGTATAGAGAAAAAGAGAGAGCGAGAGGTGAGTTGAAAGATTGAGAGTGAGAGTGGGAGTGAGGTAGAGATACTTGTAAGTGGTGTAGTGCATGTGGGAGTGTGCAGAGAGAAAATGGGGAGATGTGTAGTGAGAGAGAATGGGAGTGGTTAGAGAAAGGGGTTAGAGGGTAGAGAGAGAGGGAATGGTATAGAGAGAGAGAGAGAGACAGTGGGGGATGTTAGAGGAGGTAGAGAGAGAGCGACATATACAAAGTGAGAGAGACCAAAGAGAATGGGAGGGAGGTAGCGAGAGGAGGAGTGAGAGAGCAAGAGAGTGGGACATGGATGAAGACAGAGAAGGAGGATCGAGAGAGATTGGGGAGATAAGAGAGAGTGGGAGGATCTGAGACAGAGAGTGGGAGGGGGTTAGAGAGTGAGGGAGAATGGTTTGGGGTTGGAGAGAGAGGCAGGAGAGAGAGTGTGTGCGGGTAAGGGGTGGTGAGAGAGTGTGTGAGGGTTTTGAGAGAGTTGGAGGAGGGCGGAGAAAGTGTGACCAAGAGAAATGCAGACAGAGAGAGAGTGCAAGGGGTTTGCAAAGCGAAAGATCGAGAGAGAGAGTGGGAGCGAGTATAATGAGTGAGACACCGTGAGAGAGAGTAGTTCAGGTTCAGAGAGAAAGAGAGAGGGAGGAGATAGAGGAAGGAAGAGGAAGAGCAGGAGTGGAGTACAGAGACAGAGATGGAGAAGAGAGAGGCAGGGGGGTAGAAAGAGAGCACGATTGACAGCGACGGAGTAGAGAAAGGCAGTGGGAGGGGAGAAGAGAGGGAGAGTGGGATGGAAGAGAGATAGTGTGAGGTTTAGAGAGAGAACGTGGGATGTGAGGGAGAGTGGGACGTGGTATAGAGGATATAGAGTGGGACGGTGCAGAAGGAGAGAGTGGGAGGGGGTAGAGAGAAAGTGGGTGTAGAGAGCGCATGTAGGGTTTTATAGAATGTGAGAGTGGGAGGGTATAAACATAGAGAGACGGACTGAGCGAGAGAGACTTGGAGAGCATTGAGCGAAACACAGAGAGTGAGAAGGAAGTAGAGAGAGACTGTGGGAGTTTGGAGAGAGAGAGGGACGAGGAATGAGTGAGAAGGAGCTTAGTGAGAGGTGGGAGGGTGGCAGACAGGGAGTGGGATGGAAAGAGAGCGAGAGTAGCAGGGGACGAGAGATAGAGGGGTGGAGGGGAGAAAAATACAGAAGTGGTGGGCGGGAAGAGAGAGTAAGTGTGTAGAGATAGAGTAGGGGTAGAGACTGCGTGGAAGGGGTGGACAGAAAGTGAGAGAGGGAGGGTGTCAGAGAGGGTGTGGGAGTGTGAAGAAATAGAGGGCTGGAGAGTGCGAGAGAGACTGGGAAGGGGTAGACAGACAGACCGAGAGTTCGAAGGGATCAGAGAGAGAGTGCGGGAAAGAAAAGAGAAATCACCATAATCCAACTGTTCCAGGAAGATACCGTATTTCCAACAGCTTCTGTGAGCAGAATAACTTCAGCAGTACGATAATATTGGAGACAATCTTAATTTTATTTTGTTATGAAATCAACTGCCATTGGGAAAATAAGCTCTTCGAATTAATATTCTGCATTGTTTTTATTTTTTCACTTGTCTTCCTTTGTGTTCGTGTGTGTGTATGTGTCTGTGTCTGTGTGTGTCTTGGTCTGTTAGTGTCTGTGTGTGTGTATGTTTCAATATGTCTCGGTTTGTAAAGAAAGATAAATATTGATTCATATATTTACAATGTCCAAACTGTTTGTCATTTACCTTTCCATCCTGGCTGGAGACATTTTGCGTTGACTTTAAATACGTTTTAACAAATTTAAGATATCTACCTGACTTGTTCCTCACATTGCACCAAACTCAATCTAAGACTGATGTTATGGAGTCGGCTAGTTACCTTCATAATATTTTATGATAGTAGGCACGATTTTAACTTTATTCATATTTAAAAGGCGGATGTGATGTAGATAATCTCGGTGCAATTCAGCTGGTCAAACCACTCGCTGGAAGCAAAACAGTGTTCTTAAAATCACTGCATTTGAAACACGAAAAAGAAATTTAGAATAATTAACGATTTAAAAACACTACCGCCAGTCAGGAATCATCTGCTGAAGAATGGAACCTTTTTCCCACTTCAGCAACGTCTGTTACAGCTGCCAGTTTCTCTGCTACAACTAAAGTAAACCAGATGAACATTCTAACTGAGAGAACTGGTCACTCCACTGCCATTGTTAAACGAGGCTTCTCTGAGACACTTCTGCACGTCTGCCTTTACAAACTCTTTTGGGAAAAAAAGGAGCCACGAACAAAATAATCTTGTCAAAGCGGGAGTAGAAAATGAAAACATCACCCTCGAACCTTTGTCGAAACAAGGAAAAAGATGTATTCTCAAACAGCAATTTAAGTGCGAATTCCCTTGCCGACAAGTTTGTGGGGTCTGTATGTTTGCATTAATTCAAAGTTGTCTTACTTAGGTATTTGACAGAAATGTGATTCAAAGGTAATAAACTACAGATAAGGAAGTGTGGCTGAGACCGCAACCAAATCAACCACGCTCTCAGTGCCTGGTTTAGAACGCGCAAAGTGTCCAATGACCCACTCCTGGTCCATCGCACTTTCTTGCTTTGTTATGCAGTCCCATGAATCTGCTAGCCAGGGGCAGTTGGGGGCCACTTTCCCCTCGTACGTGGACCACAGAAACAGCTGAGACCATTTAGCCCCTCAGGCCTGGCACACCCAGTTTGGTATGGGTGTAAAAGTGTTCTTAGGAAAAAGAAATGAATTTCGATGTGAAGCAACTGGGTCGTCTCTCCTTACACGAGTTCCGATGTCTCCATTTGAAATTCTTGTTGTGGACCCAGATTTTCTGTGGGTACAGTTCCTGCGCTCCCACCCTCCCGGCTCCCATACCTCACCCACGAATCACTCACAAAATCCTCCGGTCTGTCTGACTGCAGCATTCCTCAGCAGATTTTCCAGGAAAATACCAACCACCTACTTTCCAGTAAGATGAAGAGAAAACGCAGAATTTGGTCATTCGCCCCCCTCACCATAAAACAGCCTTGCCCTACAATAAGACCATGAATGGTCTGCTCTTGGCCTCAACTTGTCTTTGATGCCCAATTCCTTGTCGCTCTTAATTCCCTGACCGGTCAAAAATACCTCGAGCACAACCCATGGTAAATATCCCATTGTCCTAGTTCCCCAATTCACTGGAATAGAGGTGTCTCACCAGTTAATCCGTTTTGTTAGAAGGAAACACTCTGCACATAAACAGTGGGTTCTACTGAATTGGAAGGAAGATACGAACATGAGTTTGGTGTGACTGGTCCGAATGCCAAGGCAGTAATTTGACTGAGTGTCAGGGCGCTGACGTCGAAACCATCTGCTAATTAAATTGAACACCCCAGAAAAGGTCTCCTCGCCTCGTAAAGACTGAATGAAAACCAATGATTTCTACTGCGTAATGAAATGAAATAACAATTTATTATGCTATTTCTGGCAGTGAACACGAAACAAAACGATCAACAAAACTAATCCCCTTTCTCTTAACGAATCACTCTCGAACCCCAAGTGATATCAAAGTGTTACTCCAATAACATAATTAATAAATATTGATGTAACATAATCACTCAAACTCCATACATTCCTAAGTTGTCTTCTTCCGATCACCCGATTATGCTATTTTCTTCTAGATTCTGATTAAGCTCTCATCTCCTTGGAGCGACTTCTTACTTTTACTGTAAGTATTTGTAGCATTCTTACATTTTTGTAAAGATTAGAATGCAAAACTTCGAGACTATTTTGATGCAGTCTGAACTGAGAGGCTTCGAATTCGCAAACGGTCCATATCGCAGATTGAAGAAATAATGTTGCAGATGCTTTGACTCCGAGGGCTAAAAATTAAATTAAAACAGATAACGCAGAACTCTTACTGTCTAAACTTATCGAGTACGCACGCAGAATCAGTAAAGAGTGCGGAACTTTAGATTACCTATTTATGTATTTTGCAAAAAGGGTATTAAGGTTCAGAGAAAAAGAAGAAAAATAAAGCCATCTTTTAATTATGACAGTTCATCTTCTTTAACAGAGAGGTGCCTTTCTGAGCTGAGAGATTCTGAGAGCACGTGTGTGACATGTTGGCAGGTGCAGAGATTACTGCGAATTTATAATATGTAACAATCAGCGTGACATTGGGTTTTGATTTTAATAGCAACCGGATTTGAATGTAACCAATTGATTTAAGTTATGTTCAGTATCACAAAAATCAATGGAATTGAAATTTGATTGTTTTGAAACCATTTGGTTAATGACGGGGTCTTCAGAAACGAAACAAGGAACGACATTTTGAAAATTACTCAAAGCTAGCTGCCCACCGAGAGCACGTGTAATTTGCAAGGGCTCTCAAAACTGTCAATGACAAGTATCAGAATATGCCATGTTTTAAAACATCGGAGAAACAATTTATCACTAAAAAATATTCACAGTAAAAAGAATGAAGGCCGCCCAGGAGAACACCGCAGAAACAGAAGGACAGAAGAAATCAGCAGAACGCAAAACACACAGGGAAGATTAGAGATTCTGAATACAGCAAGGAAGAGAGCATAAAAGATTGCTTGGACTTTGAGAAATTAAGTTCATTTAATGTTTATTAATCATGTCATAAAAGGAATATTTTTAATAGAGTTTGGTCAGATTGTGTGTATTTAAGAAAGAAGGGGGTCGAGTTTGTTAATTGCTTTGCTTCGTGTTCAGTGTTAGAATTAGCAACATGAATAACATTATTTCCATAAACTTTGGAATGGCAGGGTTTTCTGTCTCACTGACGCTATGAGCAGATTCTGTGGCAAGACAAGGTTTTGTGGTTTTTTTATTTAATTAGCAGTCGGTTTTTAAAACAATGCTGACAAGAAAATTATTATTATTTTCCTCACAACTGGCATCAAGCTATCCACTACATTTTTTTTTCTGTTTTCGCTCTCCATCCTGTTTGAAATATTCGCTGTCACAATCGCTACTTTGTCATCTGCGGGATCCTCTCAGGAATCTAAAGAGTATTGAAGAACTTTGATCTCCCTCAATAGTTCGAAATGTGGCTCGTAGAACTAATGAATTTACGGGAGTAAAAGATCCATTGTGTGTATACCAGTTTTGGAAAAATAAATCCAGCAAGCTCAATCTTCAAGCTGCATGTATATTTCGCCATTTTTCTGGTGCAGAGTCCAACCACTCTTCACCGCAATGATTTCTTTTCGAGTAATTCCTCTTCTAATTTCTTTGTGTTTCTCAATTCCCTGGGTCACCTATTTTCCTAATATTTATGGACGATTTTCTGTTACATCCTCTGTGGAGACAATGCCAACGTATTCATGTCACTGCGCAGGTAGATAGCCTCTGTTACCCCCTAAATACACCAGAGAATGACGCTGGAGATAACGGAGATAAGGAGGTGTGTGCAGGCTGCAGCGATTTACAAAAACAGGAGGTGGTA